>NC_087162.1:23790447-23812947 GCF_035594125.1 Scylla paramamosain | reverse complement strand
ACCCATCAACACTTTTCCTCACCACCACCTCCTTCTTCTCCTCCTTTTCTGCCACGTCCTTCATTTCCTCCTCTTCCTTCTCCCTTCCCTCTCCTCCTCTTCCTCCTCCTACACGTACGCTTATTTTTTTGTCCCCCACACCTCTCTCTCTCTCTCTCTCTCTCTCTCTCTCTCTCCTCTCTCTCGCTTTATCTTCTTTTCTGCTCTTACGCCTTTTTCCAACCCTTTCTCCCTCTCTCCTCTCCCTCCTCCTCCTCCTCCTCCTCCTCCTCTAGGCCTTAAGAACGATTGGAGCCCGATGTTCCTATCAAGTTTCCGCTTCGTCGCCTGTCTTCTATTGAGCGTTCTTTCCCTCCTCCTCCTCCTCCTCCTCCTCCTCCTCCTCCTCCTCCTCCTCCTCAATCTTTGCCCTTTCCCTAATCACGTGTTTGCTCTCTCTCTCTCTCTCTCTCTCTCTCTCTCTCTCTCTCTCTCTCTCTCTCTCTCTCTCTCTCTCTCTCTCTCTCTCTCTATTTACTTCTTAATATATACCTGTGCAAAGAAAAAAAAATGCAATAAAATTTCTTTATTTAATGTTATAGATGATCAAATCATGAAAAGTAGGAGGATATTGATTTGAAAAGTATATATCAATCGAAAAAATCGGTCTTTTTGTTTCTTCATTTAAAAAAAAATTAAATATGATTATTATCTATACCACATTCCTAAGAACTCAAAAGACTATTTTCCATATGTAGAATTGTTTTCTTTAAGTAAAGAACATATCCCAATTATCTGATGAAAATTTGGAAATTGAAAGTTTTTCACTTTCTCAATACAGGTCTGGACCTGTACAAAAACAAAAAAAAAAAAAAAAAAAAAAAAATTGCGACAAAAATTTTCATCTAATGTTAAAGATGATTAAATCATGATTTTTTTTTAATAACTGATGCTTTTGTTAAGTGTGTGTGTGTGTGTGTGTGTGTGTGTGTGTGTGTGTGTGTGTGTGTGTGTGTGTGTGTGTGTGTGTGTGTGTGTGTGTGTGTGTGTGTGTGTGTTGCCTCCACTTAGCATTCACCCTTTCTTTCGTATTCTAATCACATCTCCGCTTCTATTTTCCCTCCGAGACCGGAAGCAAATGATCGACTTGTCCATTGAGAGCCGCAAGACATCGGCGTTTCCTCAAACTTATCTGTAATGGAATCTTTTTGCTTCGTTCTGCTTTGTGTCTTTATTCACTTTTTTTTACTTTACTTTTATCACTAACTCTTTTTTCCTTTCTATTTTTCTCTCTTGTTCCTCTTCTTCATATTCATCCTCCTCCTCCTCGTTGTTTCCCCTTATTTTTTTTTGTTTCCTCTTCTTGTTGTTTCGTCTTCTTCCAAAGTTTATTCTTTATTCTTTTCTTTATTCAACCTTCCTCTTCCTCCTCCTCCTCCTCCTCCTCCTCGAACTCCTCTTCCTGTTCGTCGTTTTCTTTCTTTTTTTTTTATTCTTAATCTGTGTCTTTTCTTTAATCTTTTCTTCGCAATTTCTTTCAGTCGTATACTTTAATTGATCAAGCGTGTATTTTATCAACGTCTCTCTCTCTCTCTCTCTCTCTCTCTCTCTCTCTCTCTCTCTCTCTCTCTCTCTCTCTCTCTCTTTTTCCACTGTTCGGTATTTTTTTCTATTGACTCCATAATTCACCTGAGAGAGAGAGAGAGAGAGAGAGAGAGAGAGAGAGAGAGAGAGAGAGAGAGAGAGAGAGAGAGAGAGAGAGAGAGAGAGAGAGAGAGAGAGAGAGATTGGTAAGTTCTTTGCCTCTCTGTGATTAGTTGTCTTGTTTCTTTATTCCACTTCTTATCATTATCAACCCTTTGTTCTTTCCACGAATTCAATCTCTCTCTCTCTCTCTCTCTCTCTCTCTCTCTCTCTCTCTCTCTCTCTCTCTCTCTCTCTCTCTCTCTCTCTCTCTCTCTCTCTCTGCGTAATCTCATCTTGCCTCCCTCTCTTCAATATTCGCTTTTCCATCACTTTCAACATCACTTTTCTCCGGTATATTTAAACGAAGGTCCCTCCATGATGCTATCTACACCACCACCACCACCACCGCCACTAGAGGTAACACAAGCGAACACAAAGGAAGGACGAGTGGCTGAAGACTGTGGGCTCTTTAGAAATACAAAATGCGTACGTTGCCTGCTTGTATAATGTAAAAGAGCATGAGTTTGTGTTTGTGTTTGTATGTATGTCCGTAGTTTTTTGGGGTTATGGTTTTGTATTGGGGTTTAGGTACGTAGTGAATTGGAGTTTTGTTGTTGTTGTTGTTGTTGTTGTTGTTGTTATTGTTGTTATTGTTGTTGTTATCATAATGATCAATCCTTTATTGTTATCATTTATTAGAATATTAACCTTACTACTTCTTTTCATCTTTTTGTTCTTTTGCTTTTCTTCATCCTTTTCTTCCCTCTCTTCTTTCTCTTCTCCACCTTCTTTCGTCTTATAACTATTACTACTATTACTATGATCATCACCACGACCACCACCCCTACCATCATACTTTCATTATCACTACCCTTACTATCATCACTAAACCAACAATACCTTCTTCCCCTCCAGGTGTCCTACTCGGCAGCACCCCGGGCACGGCCACACACGCCACCACCAGCGCAGTTCCCGCGGAGGCGCACCGCTGAGTCAACACGCGACACGGAAGTCAAACAGGAAGAAACAAGTAACAACTGAAGATAAACTCTGAGGAGAAACGAAGGCTAATAAGCAGTGAAGGACGGGGAAGAAGGGAGCGGGGACGGATACAGGAAGGAGGGAGAGGGAGGAAGGGGGTGAGAGAAGGATGAGAAGCGGCAAGAGGAAGTGGGACAAGAAGGTAGGTAGCAGGAAGGGAGGGAAGTGAAAGGAGGACTAGAAAAGGATGAGAACGGGGCAGAAGGAAAGGGGTGGAAAGTAAGGGAAGGGGGATGAGAGAAGGAGAAGGGAACAGAATGAAGGTAAGGAAAGAAAATTAAGGAAAGGAGGAGAGGAGGACTCGAAAAGGGGGCAGGAGGAATAAAGGTGAAGGAAAGGCAGGGAAGGAGGATGACAAGAGGATTCGAAAAGGAGACAGGATGTAGGAAAGGGAAGGAAAGTGAGGGAAGAAGGAGGAGTTGGCCAGGGGGGAGGGGAAGGCGGGGTTGCGTTCTTATGACGTCACGTAACAAGCGCTCAATAGGATTGGCGGCAAGCGAGCGCCTCTTGTTGGCGAGGATGTCGGCACAAACGCGTTAGGTTTTTCATTAAAGGCATGCAGCGTGAAGCAATTTGTCATAATTATTGTTATTTATCGCCATCTGGACGTGGTTTTGTTGTCCAAAGATTCCTCCTCCTCCTCCTCCTCATCCTCATCATCATCTTTCTCCTCCTCCTCCTCCTCCTCCTCCTCCTCCTCCTCCTCCTCCTCCTCCTCCGCCACCGCCGCCGCCGCCGCCGCCGCAGTATAGTCTCGTGTGATGGGATGGAACAAACACACTCTCTCTCTAAAAAAAAAAATATATGAATAAATAAAAAATAAATAAATAAATAAAAATAAATAAATAAAACAAAATAAATAGACAATAAACATAAGCAAAATGTGCAGGTTGGCAAAGAAAGGGGAACAAGAACATAAGAAAATAAAGGAAGCTACATGAAGCCATCAGGTCTACACGTGGTAGTCCCTGCATGAAACACACCCACCTATTTCCACCTATCATCCTCATCCATAAATTTTGTCTAATCTTCTTTTAAGGCTCCCTAATGACTCAGGACCAACAACTTGATTGCTGAGTTTATTCGGAAGAAAATCTCGATACATTTCCTTTTTATTTCACTCAGAAAATAAATAAAATCAAGGTTAGTTTGGAAACATGAGGAAAAAAACCTATACAACACAACACAACAACAACAACAACAACAACAACAACAACAACAACAAATGCCACCAATAACAAATTCCACCAGACGCTTTAACTCTCAACAGCAACAACAACAACAACAACAACATATTTCTTTTCATTCACCACATCACAACACTGAAGGCGGAACTCACCATCAGCAAACACTTCTACGCCTGAGAGGAGACCAGGAACTGAAACGCGCTGTATAATTTAGGAAAAATCACATTACCTGAACTTTCAACATGTGTATATAAGAACAATAGCAATTCTTGTCACACACACACACACACACACACACACACACAATTACAATAACAGCAATAACAGCTGTCGATAAAAAAAAAAGTGATAACAGCTATCGATAAAAAAAAATCGATACGAAAACAATAACAACAACGACAACAACAACAACAACAACAACAACAACAAAACAACAACACAATGACAGCTCTCGATAAAAAAAACAAACAAACAGTAATTCCATAAAAAAACGCAAAATAATAGCTCATTAATACAAAAAATCAATAAAAAAAAAAATCAGAATAATAAGAGAAGCTCGGCATACAAAATATACACTAACATTTCCCAAATAATAATAAAAAAACTACATCATAACAACTCCCAACAAACACTCATACAAACACTGCCACATCTCGATACAGCACAATCAGACGTGGTACCATCATAAATCCTCCACCAAACAGAATATCAAACCAACGGGAACGAAGATACAGCACGTACAAGTATACACCATACAAATAGAAACGTCAAACAGCACACAGAGGAAGAACAGGGCTCCTTACAACGCAATTAAGAGACTTGAGCAGATCCTGAACAAGCCCCCTGATGAAACTCTGGTGCCTTCTGGGAACGTCTTGAATCCTTCCTGATTAATTATTATCAACCTGACCTTTCGTAGAGTTCCTGAATCACGAGTTAGTTCACAGAATCCTGACAGTGCTGCCAAAGGACGAAAGCAGAGAAGAGAAGAGAAGAGAAGAGAAGAGAAGAGAAGAGAAGAGAAGAGAAGAGGAGAGGAGAGGAGAGGAGAGGAGAGGAGAGGAGAGGAGAGGAGAGGAGAGGAGAGGAGAGGAGAGGAGAGGAGAGGAGAGGAAAGGAGAAAAGAGGAAAGGAGAAGAGGAGAATAAAAGCAAGATGGACAGAATATATATATATATATATATATATATATATATATATATATATAATATATATATATATATATATATATATATATATATATATATATATATATATATTATATATATATATATATATATATATATATATATATAAACTGAAAACAGGGAAGAAGAAGAAGAAGAAGAAGAAGAAGAAGAAGAAGAAGAAGAAGAAGAAGAAGAAGAAGAAGAAGAAGAAGAAGAAGAAGAAGAAGAAGAAGAAGAAGAAGAAGAAGAAGAAAAGGAGGCTGAAACATCAAAGACGCAGAAACATACAAATACTGCTAAAAGACAACGAAAAGAAGCAGCACAAGTAACAACAACAGTTATTGTCAACACCACTGCCAATGCTCTCTGATACCAAAACACAGCCAATGGCACGATTTTTTAAACGTGGTGTTAGTAGTTACTACTATTAATATAGCTGATTCTTAGTACGTCTCGTTTTTTAAACTGTGGTGTTAGTGTCAACGCGTTGGAGACACCACGGATTCCTATAAAAATTGTTGGTGTGTCCTGCCTCTCCCCAACAAGTAACACCAATGATATTTACGATTCATATGCGATTGAAAGTTAGGTTGAAAATCTGATAATATAACAATATACTTCTGTGCTAAAGGAAAACAGAATCCATCATCGTAAGGAAGAGATCAAGGAGTTTTTAAATGCGCGCGTTCGGGCGCCTTTACCCTTGTGATTTATGGTTTGTTTACACTGTGCGGATCACCCGCCAGATTGAGAGAGCTGTCGATTTCCATCACCTCTCCAAGGTTTACAGCATCTTCAAAAGATAATTGCAATATTGAAGCATTTTTAATGCATAAAACAATAACTTTTAATAATTCTTGGTTAAAGACACGTTATATGCTTTAACTGGGCTTTATCAAGCTTGGGCTAGCAAACAGCATTACCTAGTAGATGGTAAAAATCGTTTTTTTTTAACTGCATATAGAATATCATATTGACAATGTGAAATTTTGAACTGAATCGGAAAATAAATACAAGACAGGCTATACATGCTGCAGGTGCAGGACACTGTAGACTACACGGTGGCTGGCGAGTTGGTTATTATTAGCTGGTACGTGCGTGCATCTCACAAATTTCAATATGAAGTCACTGTGGTAATATTCTAGAGACCTTTCCCGCTTTTATTAATGATTGTTTTAGTTCCATTCTTTCGCAGACACATCTCAATAGTGTCTGGGGGTTACAGGGGAGGTGGCATTTCCCCCACTCTGTTACGTTTTACGTCTATTCAAAGGTGTCTGCGAAAGAATGGAACTAAAACACCCAATAATAATGGTTGGAAAGGACTTTAGAATATTACCACCACTTTTTTCCACATTGATTTTTAAACTCTTGTCAATTAATCTCGTAATCACAAGCACAAGATTCCATATCCTGATTACAAACTAACTATAGTAGTTGGCAGCTAAGAAACATTTCTAGTATAGTTTTGAAAACTCTTGAAAACAATTGTTTCATTGCATATATTTGCACCATATCTAGAACTCCTTGATCTTGTGCATCAAGCTAGAAGGTGAGGTTTCCCAGAGTGGTTCCCAGACTGGCAAAATCTGCTCACGTGCCTCTCTGAGGAGAGGCCCCCACTTCCCTGTACAGTCCAACTAATAGAGATTAGAGAGCCCCAACTACAAATAAAAGAATTATATATATATATATATATATATATAAATATATATATATATATATATATATATATATATATATATATATAATATATATATATATATATATATATATATATATATATATATATATATATATATATATATATATATATATATATATATATATATATATATATATATTATATATATATATATATATATATATGCGAATGGAGCGTTTAATGTAGACAGTTTAAGCAGGAAAACTACAGCACTGATCAGCTCATCGCTTTGGCAGGCACACCAGACACTTCAGAGCTGCCAAGCTGTGGGAAGAGTGGTGTTGGTATTGGGTTCTCCTAACAGCACGACGTGTCTGCTTCCCTGAGTTAAAAAAAAAAAAAAAAAAAAACGCATTTGCAAAGTTAGTAAGAGGAGATACGACGTGGAGCTTGGTGTTGGAATTTGATAATATCAACTTTTAAAAATTCGGGCCAATGACGTGGCGCGTGCTGAGTACGTGGAACATAGAGCAGGTAGAGATACGAGGACAGGTGGTAATATCTGGAGGCAACATGTGTACCTGTAGTAGTCATTTACTCGCACATCGCTTCCTTCACCTGTGCTCTGCTTCACACACACACACACACACACACACACACACACACACACACACACACACACACACACACACACACACACACACACACACACACACACACACACACGATCAAAGTTACGATTCCCTGGCAACATATGGGCGTGTGGCGTTAAAAGCATTGAGCCAGGAGTGCTTTTGAGACGCAACACCACGAATACAATAGATGGCAGCCACCCTCCCGAGTTACTGCCTCCTGGTATGTGACTGACAACTACTCATTGCATGCGTGAAGTCACTGTCACGACTTACCACGACTGATTAATAAGTCTGGTCTGAAACTATGTCCCTTCATGAGATTATAATTATAGTAGTAGTAATGTAGTATTGGTAATGCAGTAGTAGTAGTAGTAGTAGTAGTAGTAGTAGCAATAGTAGTCGTAGTAGTAGGAAAAGCAGTTTAATAGTTGAACAATCTTCATTATTTCCGTTCTCTCTCTCTCTCTCTCTCTCTCATCTCTCTCTCTCTCTCTCTCTCTATCTCTCTCTCTCTCTCTTCTCTCAAAGAAGAAGAAGAAGAAGATGAAGAAGAAGAAGAAGAAGAAGAAGAAGAAAGAAGAAGAGAAGAAGAAGAAGAAGAAGAAGAAGAAGAAGAAGAAGAGAAGAAGAAGAGAAGAAGAAGAAGCTCAACGCTCATGCAGCAGAAGAAACAATGGAAGCTCCACGTAATTACAATCCCATTACCAAATATATACGCGGATGTGTGTGTGTGTGTGTGTGTGTGTGTGTGTGTGTGTGTGTGTGTGTGTGTGTGTGTGTGTGTGTGTGTGTGTGTGTGTGTGTGTGTGTGTGTGTGTGTGTGTGTGTGTGTGTGTGGAGAAAACCGACGAACAAATATGTGGAAGAAACGGCAAAGCAATGTGGATTTCTGTCTAATTCAACTGTTCATAGTCACTGCGGCCATCTTTACACGTCTTCCTTCACCACGGAATACCTTCTCCCTCCTCACCGTCTCTCCCCTTGACATCACCATCATCACTCCATTATCATTATTATTCATGCATTGATAATAACTCCCGTCAGAATACATCACTACTACAGTCAACACCCATTAATTCTGTGCCGTCCCTTACTCCCCATCTTTGGGTTCCTGAGTCTACCCATCCCCATTCACATTAAATGCGTGCAAAGATGTGAGAATAATTTTAGTTAGAGAGCCCTTTTGTGTCTTTCTGTTTAGATTGGTGTTAGTAGGGATAAGAAAACTACAACGGTCACCACTAGTACTATCATTACTATTACTAGAATCCCCCTCTTTTTTTTTTTTTTTTTTGCAAGGGGGGGAGGACGACTATAAGAGGCAGAAGAACAGAAAAAAAATCCACAAAAAGTAAATGAAAAATAAAATGAAATGAAAATAAAAAATAAGATAAAAAAAGAATCAGTAAACCAAAAAAGGAAGAGAGAGAGAGAGAGAGAGAGAGTGAGAGAGAGAGGAGAGAGAGAGAGAGGAGAGAGAGAGAGAGAGAGAGAGAGAGAGAGAGAGAGAGAGAGAGAGAGAGAGACTAAGGCCCAATTAAGTTCTAGAAGAGATCCTGATACGCTTCTTTCGTAACAGTTAAAGCAAAGGGAAAGGAAGCTGTGTACTCGTATTTTATCAACAACCAGTATTTTTTTTATTTTTTTCAAGCCAATCGATCACAGTTTTATCTCACATTCTCCCCGTCCTCACTCACCATCCCCTCTTAGGATCTTCAAATGTGTTTTTGCCTTTAACATAGGCGTATCCTTGCCTCTTCTTATGCCCCTTCTCGTATTCCTTCTCTTCTTTAACACTATCTATTTTCACCTCTTCCTATCCTTCTTCTCGTATTCCTCTTTCTCTTCTTTAACACTCTTTTCTTCCTTCTTTCTATCCTCCTCCCTCTCGTATTCGTCTTCCTCTTCTTCTTTTACAGTTCTGTTTTATCCTTGTTTCTACTTATCCTAATCCTCCTCGTGTTCTTCCTCTTCTCCTTTAACAATGTCCTTGCTTCATACTTATCTTCCTTCTCGTACCCTTCCTCCTCTTCTCTATAGTCTATCCTCAACTTGCGTCGCTCTAATACAAACAGGACGAGGGAAACTGATTTTGAAAACTCTTTCGTTCCACTAGACAGGAATATTATTTTGTCTCAGGTTACATTACTGTTGGCTCATGTATGTGTGTGGGAGACAGTTAATGAAATATTTAAATGTATTATTTTCATGACTTCTGCTACTATTAACCGCAGATTCAATATAGATGGCGAAAATAATAGAAGAAAAGGTACTCTGATGGAAAAACCACTCAAAGTTACAAAATTTAGAATCGTTACTAGTGGCACTATAATCATTAATGTTATTAACATCTTCCTATTGATCTATCCTCTTTCAACCAACAGCTTCTCATTCTACAGCATCGGTAAAATAGCTTCCCCATCATCACTCCCCATCCATCATTTTTTCCATCTCATCTACATCTTCCACCACCACCACCACCACCACCACCACCACTACTTTGCCCATCTCCGTGCCTCCCTTCCCGCGGCCACTTTAGTCCTCCACTCAGTCTTCTGTAGAGGTGTTCCATATTCATTACTCTCATCACTAACTGGGTGTTGCTGCTCTTTACTCATTTAAACGACCACTCCACCACCACTACCACTACCACTACAACTACTACTACTACTACTACTACTACTGCTGCTGCTACATTTGCTCTGTTTTGAAACCTCTCCACCTTGTGAGTTTCATTAACATCATACTGAACCACACACACACACACATTCCCGCTGCAGCGTTCACATTTCAATTACGTACATCGAAATTACTCTCGTTTTGCGTGGGAGAAGGTGGAAGAATACGACGACGACGACGACGACGACGACGACGACGAGGAGGAGGAGGAGGAGGAGGAGGAGAGAGGAGGAGGAGGAGCGAGTAAAATGGGAAAAAAAAGTGAGTGAGGAATAACATTACATTCCGAAGGAGAGAGAGAGAGAGAGAGAGAGAGAGAGAGAGAGATGAGAGAGAGAGAGAGAGAGAGAGAGAGAGAGAGAGAGAGAGAGAGAGAGAGAGAGAGAGAGAGAGAGAGAGTGAGTGGACAGTCAATTCAAACCACAGGCAATAGATGACGGACACGAGCCAAAGAAAACGGGAAAATGATTGGACATGCAGAGTGATTGGCTCGGTGGAAGGAAAAGAAACATATTACAAGATTGCTATCCATTTTGTAGGTTTGAAATCTCCTCTCTCCTTCCACTCTCATTCCCTTCCCTCCTTCCTCACTCCCTCAGTATTGAAAATCTATCTTCTTTTTGTCTTCTCGCCTTTTTTCTGTCTATTTCTTGCATACGTTTTTTTTTCCCATAAGTTTTTGTTTCGGTTGTTTCCTTTCTTTGTTTCTCTCCCTTTTCAATACTTTTTTCCACGTTTTTTTTTTTTTTACATTTTTTGTCCCCCCTTTTGCCTGCTATTGTTATATTTGTTCTTCCTACTTCTTTTTTTTACTAACTTTTCTCTATGCATTTCTTCTCTGGCATTCTCCTGATGTTTTTTTTTTTTTTTTTTTTCACTACTATTCATTCACGTATTTTTTTTTTTTTTTTACTGTTATTCTTCCCGTGTTCGTTTTCCTACGTCTTCTGTTTATATTTGCCTCTGTTTTTTTTTTTCCTCACTATTTAATATCCCTGTTTTAAAAGTTTTTTCTTTTTTTTTTTCGTTCCCTGCGAGGTCCTCTTGTTTCCTTTATTATTTTCTTTTGTTTTCTCTATGGCAATCTTGCAATGCTTATTGTTTTCTTTCCTGTATCTTTTTCTCCTATCAATCTTCTAAGTCTTCTTTTTTTTCTTTCTTATTTTCTTTTTCTTTTTTCATTTTTTTTTTTTTGCATGCCATTCTCCAAATGTTTTCTTTCACATTTCCTTTGTTTCCTCCATGCCATTCTTCCAATTCTTCTTGTTCTCTTTCACATTTTCTTTACCTTCTCCATACCAACCTCCCAATTCTACCTTCTCACTGCTTTCTTGGTTTCTGTCTTCATTTCTCCCATTAAGAGTTAAGTAAAGCATGAACGCATCGGACGGGAGAAGGAAGAGCTTCGGGAACCAGTAACGGAGTCTTCACTTAGCTGATTACATTCCGGGAGCTGTCGACATCGAGGGAAAGACGATCACTACCCTCACTATCTGAAACGTGGTTGTACCTATCGACCGCAAACCAGAGATTAATCATGAGCTCAACGTCTTAGATCACCCAATAGACTCCACTGAGCTCACATCCAGCTACTGCCGCTACCTAGGCTGGATTAAGCGGCGCGAATGTTTGGGTGTTGGGTACTGGAGGGTGTCAGGTGAAGGTAAGGACAGGTAAGGAATGATAAGAGTAAAGGTTTGTGGGAAGGTTGGCGACGCAGGTGCTGGTGGTCTGAAATTAGATGAGGAGTGGTGGAGGAGGAGAGGAAAGGTGTTGACGACTAAGAATGATATAGGAGATATAGGAGAAAGAGTGAGTGAGTGTGTCGGGGTTGGGGGGGGGAGGAAAGGAGCACGTATAGTGAAAAATAGGGAGGGAAGAAAGGGAAAAGAGAAAAAAAATGGAGGAAAGGTGATGAGGATTAAGAATGATTGGAAAAGGGAGGAAGATATTGGAGTAAGACAGAGAGAGAGAGAGAGAGAGAGAAAGAGAGAGAGAGAGAGAGAGAGAGAGAGAGAGAGAGAGAGAGAGAGAGAGAGAGAGAGAGAGAGAGAGAGAGAGGGAGAGTGTTGTAAGGGGGTGGGGAGAAGGAGCATATATGGTTAAAAATATGAAAGGAAGAGAGGAAAAGGAGAAAAAGGGTGAAGAAAGGGTGGTGGTGGTGGTGGTGAGGGGATTACTGGAAGAGAGAAAAAGAGACACGAAAGAAAAGTAAGAGAAAAGAGGAAAGACAAAGAGGAAAGCTGTGATAAGCATTACTTACGACTGGCAACGGAGGAGAGACAGAAAGATGGCACTGGCAAGAGGTGGGCAGCGTGAAGAATAATAAAGATAGGATAAAAAAGAAAAGATGGAGAGAAAGAGACCGAAAGAAGAAAACAGAGAGACGAGAGAGAAGGATATGATTCAGCATTGAGGAAGATAGAATAAAGGGAGAAGAAAGAAAGCAAGAAAGCAATAATAAAAACTGCAAAACAGATGTAGGTAGAACGCACCAAAAAAAAAAAAATAAATAAAGAAAAGAAAAGAAAAAAAAGTACGAGGAATAAATAGCGAACGGTGAGGAAAGAAGAGCATGACGGAAAAATAGGAAGGTAGGTAGGAAGGAAGGAAGGAAGGAAGAAGAGGAAGGAAAAACCACTATACTATTTTACGAGGCTCAATTATGTGGGTGCGTGAGGCCTGAGGTGTTGCTCCTTGTTTGCTCGTAAATCAACAACAGGAGATGAAAATACACGAGTTACGCTCAAAACCAGGTCGAGGTCGAGGGGGTTGCTGGGTGGATGGGTTGCTGGTGAGGGGTGGAGGGGTGGAGGGGCGCAGGTAGGGTGTTCCTGCTTAGCGATATTGACATTTCTAGTTTAAGGTTCAGGGAAGACGGCGACGGTGTTGTTGGTTCTGGAGCTATTCCAGAAATAATGCTGTCAGAAAATTGTGGAGACGTGGAGAAAAAAAAAATGTGGGAGAAAAGAATGTTATAGTGACAGGAAAAAAAAAAATGTATGTATAATTGGACTGGTTAATGCTCAGCGTGATAAATTTTTTGGTTAGGTTAAGGTTAGGTTGGGTTAAATTTGGCTAATGGTCAGGTTAGGTACGTTGTTTAGATTAGGTAATGGTTAAGTTAGGCAAGGTAAGGTTTAATTAGCTAATGGGTAGGTTTAGATGAAATTAGGTAACGGTAAGGCAAGATTAGGTTAATTAGTTAATGATAAGGGAAGATTAGGTTAATTAGCTGATGGTAAGATAAGATTAGGTTAATCAGGTAATGATCAGGTTAGATTAGGTTAAATCAGCTTATGGTCAGGTTAATGGCATCAGAAAAATGGTGAAGCAATAAAGGGCAACATGAAAATATACTGTAAGCTTTCCTTATTTGATGCCAGCCTGGGTGCTATTTTTTTTCCTTTGCCCAGTGCCTTATTTTTTCCCCTCTGCACTATTTTTTCTTGTGTACCTTTACTTTTACTCTAGGTCCAATCTTCTTACAAATAGTTTTCTCTGTCGCTCTTTCACTGTATTATTTTCTTCTCTACCATTTTTCTAACATCATTTTTTCTATACTATTTTAGCGCTTTTTGTTTTTTTGTTTTTTTTCTGAACCTTTACTCCCTGTGCAATTCTTTTTTGCAATACTTTCCTTTCTATCTTTCTTTTTCCCCATGCCATTCTTCCAGTACGATCTTTTGCAGCATTTTTTTTTCCGGTCCATTTCCCCACTACATTCATTCCTGGCAGGTGAGTAACAGCGGAGGCCAGGTGAGGTCACGTACCCGATGACGTCACGTAATCAAGGAGACTCACCTGAATAACAATACCTCTCAAAACTCACGTAAAAAAAAAAAAAAAAAAAACCGAATACTAGTGAAACGATTCAACAGCATCACATAACAAGCGGGAATCCGTATGAATCACAATAATTTTTCTAGTGTTCAGGATAAAAAAAAAAGTATCAATGGAATAACAGCGAAATGATTTAATTCTGTCAGGTAAAGGAGGGAAATCAAAACGGCGCCACCAATTCCCAGAAACGCTCGGGCGCCGCTAACCTGACAATGACACGATTACTGGAAGGATGTTGAAGTTCAAAGGCCGAGCACTCTGCACCTGAAGGGTCTTGCTCTCTGTCTCTCTCTCTCTCTCTCTCTCTCTCTCTCTCTCTCTCTCTCTCTCTCTCTCTCTCTTCTCTCTCTCTCTCTCTCTCTCTCTCTCTATCTATCTATCTATCTATCTATTTCTCTCTCTCTCTCTCTCTCTCTCTCTCTCTCTCTCTCTCTCTCTCTCTCTCTCCTCTCTCTCTCTCTCTCTCTTTTCTCTCCCTCTCAATAGGAAAACAGATACATGCGGATGCTGAAACTGGCACACACGTACGCTGACACTGGCACACACACACACACACACACACACACACACAGTGGACTCAAGTCGCATTCTGAAGGATCGTGGAGTCCCTCCCTTCCTCTCACCTCTTGTAACATGAGTATATATACATGTATACAGAGACAGACAGACACAGACACACATACACAGACAGACAGACAGACGGAACAAGTGACAGATGAACTTATATGTTTTGAGTCTTGCAGTTTTTTTTTTTTTTATCAAGAATATACATACTGTAAATACTCGTACATAAATACAGAAAGACACACACACACACACACACACACACACACACACACACACACACACACACACACACACACACACACACACAAACAAATACAAAAGGAAGAAGATCCGCAGCAGATCTAAGGCCTTTACGAAACTGTGTGCGATGGGCAAACATATCAAGTATGAATTAAAAGAGAGATGAACCTGCTCCCTTACAATCGTCATTTTCTTACTATCTGACATCAAGCAAGACATTTAGGATAGTAAAGGGACAGACCCCACCTAACGCTCCAATGGTTCCTTTGCCTCCCTCCCCCGACACACAGACATGTACAAGTATAAGAACATTCCTGGACAACATTTCCACGAGGGCCAGCAGCGCAACAAGGTAAGGGTGATGCAATACAAGACAGGTTGCTCCCGGTAATGGACAACACATGAAGCTGGAAATCTTTAAGAGACGTGCAAGAGACGGACGGTAAAATTATCATCGGATGTCAAGTAAGCTTCGCCACTCCCTTTCTCCCGCTGTGCTTCGTGTTTTCCCTCCGTCTTCTCAGATGGTTACGGAATTTGATAATGTGGATTCTTAGTATATCAGAGGATTTCACCATGTGACTGCTGAAGATAATATTATGTTTGTTAGTTTAGTAAATATAGACGATACTGATATAAGAACATAAGGAAATAAATGGAGCTGCATGAAGCATTCAGACCTACACGTGGCAGAAAATATAGCTAAAACCACTAAAAGATTTCAACTATACAATTACTCATTTTGCTGTCACTGGCACCACAACATTTTTGTTAACATTCAAGGAAAAGCTGACAGCAATTGCGATGTTAAGACTGAGGGAACGATGCTAAACACAGCGAGTGGGCTTACGTTACTTGACTACTGATAGTGAGTACTCGTGCCTGCAGCTGCCTCTCGGGATTCACCTCAACACAAACCATCTTACCACCTCACCCTTCTTATAGCTCCAGGTGTGTAGTGTGTAAGCTTCTCCAGGTAAATTTCCCCCACTAACATTCCGCCTCTCAAGGTCTCCCAAAATTCAATTCCTTTTGAGACAAATTACGTTAGGTTACTTTGGGGGAATATACTGCTCGCAAGATCTCCCGCACACAAAAAATCAATAACTCCTTTGATAAACTAAGTTAGGTTAGGTTAAGTTAAGGGGAGTTTATCATGACGGGAACTTTTTGCCTATAATTTTCATGGATGGAATAAAATAGACTTGGATTGAATTTACATGGAAGCTTGCATGGGACGAACTATTTCTGGAGTAGCAGGAGTGCCACTGAACTAAACTAACTATTTTCTCTCACTTTCTTAATCTTGAAGAAGGCGGCAATTTGAACGGCTTTATGTACCTATTCATTATTTTTTCCTGGATAATCCCCTTGACACGTAAACACAAGGGTGCAATACAATTACTGTATAACTGCAAGGGAAACAGGGACTCAGGGACAGACAGGTGGTTGGGTTCCTCGACGACACGACCACATGTCCAATAAGGCTAGCTGTTACCTACAGTTTTATGACCTCCGAGCGGATGATCCCTGTCCTGGGTTTTAATTCTCGGGCCTCTTGTTTAACGCGGCGGACAAGTCTTGCTAGTTATGTTGGGGACTAAAAAACTTGCTGTCTGTTGTCTATCCGTTGTATGTGTGGGTGGATGTGTTGCCTCGGACCGCATTCTCAAATATCTCGGCGTCAATGTATTTTTTATTTCATTTTTTGCAGTCTCTTGTGGAGATATTAATATTTCAAAGGGTGTTTTTACGATTTCTTTTGATTGTTTGATAAGGATTTGTATTAGTAATGGGAAAACAGTCGTAAGAGCTTGGCTAATCATATTTGGGTCCTTTGAAAATTGTCGTGGTGAGAGCGCTAACCAGTTAACAAGACGTAGCGTGAACGATGGCACTGGCTGACGGCTTGTGGTGCCCTTTACATTTGGACTCGTGAATTTTTTTGGCAACTTTCTGGATTGTGACGGAAATAAATACTGATTGACTGACTGACTGATATAAAAGCACCTTCTTGAGAGAGAGAGAGAGAGAGAGAGAGAGAGAGAGAGAGAGAGAGAGAGAGAGAGAGAGAGAGAGAGAAGAGAGAGAGAGAGAGAGAGAGAGAGAGAGAGAGAGAGAGATAGCGGTCTTAAGATATTATCTGCTATTCTGAACTTCCGTAAAATGATGACTGTTATCTGTCTTTCCTTCTCTGTATACGTATGATTTGACTGAGAAAAGACGCGTGTGAAATCCTCGTGATACACGAGAGGTTAATAAAAAAACGGATAGAGTTTTTGTCTAATCTTAGTCATCTTGATTTCTTAAATAAAGGACAGGCTGAAGTTTAATTTTGGTTTTACTTTTTTTTTTTTTTCTTTGACAGGAAAGGCAACACGTGACCTTCCTCTGAGGTTAATACATACAGAACTGTTGAATATAGTATCTACTGCCTCCGCGATGTTGAATCCATAAGTAGAGGGAGACGTGTAAAGATTCTCCTTTTGCCTTATACTTTTCATGACCAAAGACAAGCGTGTAACTTTCCTGTCGTGTTGCTGAAGGCTAATGCAGCACTGAACACGTTTCAGGTATAATCCAGATAATTTCCAATTCCTTGATAAAGAGTTGAGACTTTTCATCATTTTCTATTTTTTCAATGACGAGACTGCGAGTGACGTTCCTGTGATGTAACGAAGCTGCTAAAGAACTGATGACGTCCCGTGATAATCTCAGTAATTTCCAACTCGTACATGGAAATAAAGTTGAAGCGGCCTTTCTCCAGTTTAACATTTTCTATTGAGGAAAGATTGCGTGTGGTTTTCTCTGTGACGTAACGGAGGCTAAAAGAGACCAGGTGACGCCCTAAGTTAATCTCACTAATGTTTAACTCGTACATGGAGGAAGAGGTGACAGATTTACCTTCAGTTCAACATTTCCCCACTGACCAAGGAATGCGTGTCTGTGATGTACCGGAGGCCAAACAAGACCTGATGACGTCCTAACTTAATCTCAGTAATGTTTAGGCTCCTATATTGAAGAAGAGGAGACGGATTTTCCTACAGTTTAACATTTCCTCAGTGGACCAAGGGATGCGTGCGGCGAGGTGCACGAGGCGAACCACCGTCGTGTGAAATCCATGATAATGTTTAGCCTGACGTGCGATACCGGAGAGCGTGACAGTAATACAGGGACAGCTATGCACGGGGCGGCTCCGGGAAGGATTAAGAGCCAGCAGACCGTGTGCAATCCTCCCCATCAGGGCCACGATACGCCAGTCTTGCCTCGCGTCGCTCTAATATCATGCGGAGCGTGATTCGTGAGGGTGAGTTAGTGGAGAGCAGCACGACTTCCGCCCCGCCACCCGAGTGAAACCTTACGAACAAAGGCTCCTCTCCTCACCTGTGCTCAAGGCTCCTTAGGTGTGTCGCCGCGGACTGGTTGCGAGTTCTTCCCGAAGACATCACCTGCCGCATCTGTCTGGGGAGTGAAGTGAGTGATGATTAATAAGGTGTTGTAATGCGAGATACATAACTAGCACTGCTGCTAATAGTACTAATAACACAAAAAGTTTCTCCTCCTCCTCCTCCTCTCTTCTACTACTACTACTACTATCACACCTCCAATTTCTCATCCCTCTCCTCCTCCTCCTCCTCTTAGTACTAATATCATACCTCCAATTCCTCCTCCTCCTTCTCCTACTCCTCCTCCTCCTCCTCCTCCTCCTACTACTACTACTACTACTATCACACCTCCAGTTCCTCCCCCTCCTCCTCCTTCTCCTCCTCCTCCTACTACTACTACTATCACACATCCTATTCCTCCTCCCCCTCCTCCTCCTCCTCCTGTTCCTACTACTATTACGACTATCACAATTCCTCCTCCTCCTCCTCTTCCTCCTACAACTACTACTACTACTACTACTATTCACACCTCCAATTCCTCCTCCTCCTCCTCCTCCTCCTCCTCCTTCTACTATTACTACTTATTTTTAATACAGCTGGTAGTTTCCTGGATATTCAATGAGAGAAATATACATAAATGAATAATTGAATTGAATCCAGTGCCAATATATACCTGGAGCAATAAACTTTGAAGTATCCCATGAAAGGCATAATATAAGCATGAATGATGATGATGATGATGATGATGATGATGATGATGATGATAGTAACATTAATAATAATAATAATAATAATAATAATAATAATAATAATAATAATAATAATAATAATAATAATAGAACCATAACTATGTGATGTTTTAATTTCTGTTCTCTCTCTCTCTCTCTCTCTCTCTCTCTCTCTCTCTCTTTCTCTCCACCCTACATCCACACATACATAAGCAGCAGTGGCAGCAGCAACATCAGATGACCAGGTGCATAACAGCGCCCTTCCCTCTGGCGGCCACACGTGTAGTTAATGAGTCCTGGAAGAGCGTAGGTGACACACACTTTCGGGGGCACCGCCAGGCTGTGTCAGTGCAGCTTGAAAGGAGTGGGAGTGGTGGTGGTGGTGGTGGTGGTGGTTTAATTCTATGGAACAACATTCAACACACATGCTCAGTCTTTCTGCTGGCTTTCACGTCAAGAGAGAGAGAGAGGAGAGAGAGAGAGGAGAGAGAGAGAGAGAGAGAGAGAGAGAGAGAGAGAGAGAGAGAGAGAGAGAGAGAGAGAGAGAGAGAGAGAGAGAGAGAGAGAGAGAGAGAGAGAGAGAGAGAGAGAGAGAGAGAGAGAGAGAGAGAGGAGAGAGAGAGAGAGAGAGAGAATGATGTTGCTTTGATAATGTTTTCATGGTTGAGATAATTCTACTAATTCTACTACTTCTCCCCCTCCTACCTCCTTCTCCTCCTTCCTCGTTTAACAAATAGTTTACCAATAATCATCATATTGCTCACCAGATATCCTTGCTATATACCACCGATTTCTGGTGCAGACTTCTCCTGTGTAATTTAATGTAATCCTCCTCCTCACACGTTGTTCATTATCATAATAATACCTACTCAGACGACACCATCACACACCACCAACAGATTCCCCGACACCTGTTCGTCCGTCAATGTTTTTCTATATAATCGTCTTTTCCTCCCACGTCGTAATCTTTTCCCCCACATGTTGTTATATAAATACGTAATTACCCCCCACCATCTCGTTGAAGATAAATAGACTTCCAAATACATGGCCATCAGTGTTAATCAATGCCCACACCAGCCACACACCAGCCACACACCTGCCACACACCTGCCACACACCTGCCACACACCTGCCCCACACCTGCCACACACACCCGTCATTTAATCTCTACACTGCCAGACGAATGTTCCCTCTAACACCTGCAACTTTTTTAGGCACTTGTTATCTCTTTTCTGTGCTATTTATGTGGTGTAATAAAAGCAAAAGACTGAATTAACTTTCTATTCTTTGTTGCGCGATTTTGAAGAAACGTCAGCGAAAATAGTCGGGAATAAACTATCTCTTTTCATCTCCACCTCCAACTTTCTATTCCTTGTCTCACCTTCTGTGTCTTCATGCAAACAATTCCTACAGCGTTATGAGGGTTGGCAGGAGACGCTCATGGCAGTGAAAGGGTTAATGCCCTACTCAGATGAGCTCATAGTTACCCCATTCACCCTTTTGTTTGAGGAAGGGAACAATATTAACCTCCTCCATCCTTCCTGTTTCTCGTCTTTTCCTACACTCCTACCCTCACCACGCCTTCCTTTCTCTCACCATCCTATTCACAATCTTCACTTTCGTACACTGCCTTCCACCATCATCTCCTTACTTGATGTTTCTTTCCATTTCCAACACTCCTCCTCCTCTTCCTCCTCTTCTCCATCCTATCTCTCCCTCCTTTCATCTCTTATTCGCAGTTCTCTCATCTACTTTCCAACACCTTCTTCCACCACCACCACCTCTTCTCCTCCTCCTCCTCCTCCTCCTGCCGGTGCTGCTCTCAGGGCGACAGATTTCTCGAAGGGCCTCCTCCACCTGGCACAAATTATCAAGCTTAATTTTCTGAACGTGTAGAGATCGGTTATGGGACGCAGGAGGGAGGGAAGAAGAGGGAGACGGGTGGGAGGGAGAGGATTAGGAAAATGGGGAATTGGAAGAGGAAGCAAGAGGGAGAGAGGGTGTGTGTGTGTGTGTGTGTGTGTGTGTGTGTGTGTGTGTGTGTGTGTGTGTGTGTGTGTGTGTGTGTGTGTGTGTGTGTGTGTGTGTGTGTGTGTGTGTGTGTGTGTGTGTGTCAGGACGAATGATGGAGAAAGGAGGGGAAGAGAAGAAAGGGAGTGATGATGGGAGGAAGAAAGAGAAAAGAAGAAAAAACGGGAAAAGAGAGGAGCATGTAAAAAGGAGGGAAAAAGGATACGTGGGGAGATGAAGAGAAAGGGAAGGGGAGCAAGTCTGAATGAATGACAAAATTGAAGAGAGGAACTGCAGGGAAAGAGGAAGAGAAAAGGAGAGGGAGACAAGAGAGGAGATGAGTTGAGATGAAAAGGAGAAAAGAGTATGAACTAGAGCGAGAGCGAGAGAGAGAGAGAGAGAGAGAGAGAGAGAGAGAGAGAGAGAGAGAGAGAGAGAGAGAGAGAGAGAGAGAGAGAGAGAGATATGAAAGGTGTTAAAAATAAACAGGATTTTTTAAAGCTTTTCCTTTCATGAAACATTTCTTTCTCTGATTCACCAGCAAACTTTTCAGTCATCCAATTACAACTTTCCACCACCACCACCACCACCACCACCACCACCACCACCACCACCACCATCACCACCACCACAACCAAAACCATAATAATTCTCTACCTTTACCTTCCCAGCAGAGTCAGGTTCCCATCTAATTAATTAAACTATGTAAGGTGACTCCCTTCCGCGGATGATTAACAGGTGAAGCAACAGACAGGTGAGAGGAGGCAGGAAGCGTGGGTCAGGGAGAGGAGAGGATGGAGATGAGCGTGAGAGAAGAGTGAGTAGGTGGATGGAAGAGACGGAAGGAGAGACGTAAGGAGAAATTAAGGAGACTGCAAAAGGAGATGGATGATAATTAAAAGTGGAAGCAAGTATAAAGGAAAGATGATGATGATGATGATGATGATGATGATGATGATGATGAAGAGGAGGAGGAGGAGGAGGAGGATTACAGAAAGCCCTTAACCATCAGATCATTGCTAAGCCGTTTGATTTCAATAATATACCCTAGCAGAGAGAGAGAGAGAGAGAGAGAGAGAGAGAGAGAGAGAGAGAGAGAGAGAGAGAGAGAGAGAGAGAGAGAGAGAGAGAGAGAGAGAGAGAGTTTAGAACATTAAAAGCATCTTCCCTGCCCACTCAACCATGTAGCAGGAGGAGGAGGAGGAGGAGGAGGAGGAGGGAAGGAAAAAAATGTGAAGGTAATGAGGGGGAAAAAACAGTGAAGAGGAAGAGGAGGAGGAGGAGGAGAAAAAGACATGACAGGTAACCGTAACCTGAGTCCTCTTACCTATTAAGGGCGACAGGTGAGGCTGGGAAATAAGAAAAAAAAGGTAAAGAAAAACCTTGGAAAAACCCTCCTTGAGAGAGAGAGAGAGAGAGAGAGAGAGAGAGAGAGAGAGAGAGAGAGAGAGAGAGAGAGAGAGAGAGAGAGAGAGAGAGAGAGAGAGAATTACGTCAACATACAAAAGACGCATAACGATGAATACGAAAAAAAAAAAAAGTGAATGAAGAGGAGGAGAAGGACGACGAAGAAGAGAAAAATAAAGGAAAAGGAGTACGAGTAGAAGGATGAGGGTTGTGTTGACAAGAAAGAAGACAAAACTGGTTCTCTATGGGGCAATAACGAGCTTGTTACCTCGTCCTTCAAGCTTCCATCTCCAGTTGA
>NC_087162.1:23767947-23785447 GCF_035594125.1 Scylla paramamosain | reverse complement strand
AAGGTTTTATGCATTTTTTCAAGAGCTTCATGGATATTTTTCGTTTAAGACAACTTACTACAATTATTCATTTTTATTTTTGTTATTGCTGCATGTGAAGTAGAAGTTAGGAAAATGACTTGACTTGACACCACCACCACTAACAACAACAACAACAACAACCACTACTGCCATCACCACCATCACCACCACCACCACCACCACCAAGGTACGACCAATAAAGGAAATCAAAAGGCTAAAAATCGGTTCCCAAATTAAGATCTTCTAAACCATAAAAAAGGGATCACAGTGGCAACTCTTTCTCTCTCTCTCTCTCTCTCTCTCTCTCTCTCTCTCTCTCTCTCTCTCTCTCTCTCTCTGTGTCACGCAGTCAAGCTCAAAGTTCAAAGGAAGGAAGGAAAGGAAATTTCATAGGAGGAGGAGGAGGAGGAGGAGGAGGAGGAGGAGGAGGAGGAGGAGGAGGAGGAGGAGGAGGAGGAGGAGGAGGAGGAGGAGGAGGAGGAGGAGGAGGAGGAGAAGAAGAAGAAGAAGAAGAAGAAGAAGAAGAAGAAGAAGAAGAAGAAGAAGAAGAAGAAGAAGAAGAAGAAGAAGAAGAAGAAGAAGAAGAAGAAGAAGAAGAAGAAGAAAAAAAAAAGGAAGGAAGGAAGGAAGGTGTGTGAAAGACAAATGACAGCGACATAAGAGACAAAGAGGAAGAAGAGGAAAAAGAAGGAAAATAAAAATAAAAAAAGAAGTAATAATGCAAATGAGACACTGATACGAGACGAAAAATAGTTAAGTGGCTCAGTGAAAAAGAAAGCGTAAAAAGAAAAATTAATAAGGATTTGGAAGAAGGAAAATCGAACCAGAGAGAGAAATAGAAAGTAATAAGGAAAGATAAGTGGGAGAGGAAAGGAAATAAGAAAAATGTGGTGATTTGTATCGTGTTAAAAAAAGAGAGGAAGTAAGAAAAGTCATGAATTACAAGGAAATTTGGAGGAGGAGGAGGAGTGTGTGGAAGAAGAAGAAGAAGAAGAAGAAGAAGAAGAAGAAGAAGAAGAAGAAGAAGAAGAAGAAGAAGAAGAAGAAGAAGAAGAAGAAGAAGAAGAAGAAGAAGAAGAAGTCAAATAATTATAATATGGAATTTGAAACTTGCATAAGACCACACAAAAAAGTAAATAAATAAGAATACGAATAAATAAATAAATAAATAAATAAATAGATAAATAAATAAATAAATAAACAAATAAATAAATGTTCCTGTACCGAGCTATACTTGACAACGAGAGAAAAAAATAAAAACATTAGCAATTCTGACAAGTTTAATATTTTCAAGGTATTTATCAAAGCCACTTATAAAAAAATGAATGAAATTACAAGTTTTGCAATACAATTTTTCCTCGATAACTTGCAGGAACATGAGAGAGAGAGAGAGAGAGAGAGAGAGAGAGAGAGAGAGAGAGAGAGAGAGAGAGAGAGAGAGAGAGAGAGAGAGAGAGAGAGAGAGAGAGAGAGAGAGAGAACGTTAGTTACGTATACCCAAGCGTTACGTCACCTGGGCTTCAGTGACCCGTTGTTGTTGTTGTTGTTGTTGTTGTTGTTGTTGTATTTGCTTTGGGAATTTGGTGCGTTTCGTGTCGGTGGCGCAGGTGGTGGAGGTTTTTGTCTACACGGTTCTCCTGAGGCCTCGTCCACCCCTTTCGGACTCTTGTACTTGTATACCCCGTCTTGAACAGTACAGTTCAGAAACTTTCTCGTTTTTACGCTTTGAGTTTTGGAGGAGGAGGAAGAGGATGAAAAGAGGACAGAGAACTCGTGGGAGGAGATAGAACACAAACAATCATAAAGAAAGAACGTACAGCAACTCTGATGGGCCTTACAGGATTTGGAGGAGGAGGAGGAGGAGGAGGAGGAGGAGGAGGAGGAGGAGGAGGAGGAGGAGGAGGAAAAAGAAAGAAAAAAAGAAAAGAAAGACATATAATACTAAAGCAGCAACAGCAACAACAACAAACAACAAACAAACAAAAAATACAAAACAAAAACAACACATCGCCACCACCACCACCACCACCAACAACAACAACAAATACGAGAGAATGAAAAACAAAGACAAGACCAAAGAAACGAATACGCACAACAACTGGATATCCTCATAATGGCCTTGATCATCCCGTTAAGAGCCAAACATGCGCATTGCTGACTGACTGACTGACTGACTGACTGACTGACTGACTGATTGATTGATTATGCGGAACACTTATCAATCATGCAGAGGACGCGTACGGTAGGAAGTCCAGAGAAATACCTGCGGGGGAGGGGAAGTTTACCTGTTACCTGTACTGGGGAGGATCACGTGAGGCAGGTGAAGAGAGGGGACGAAGGAAAAAATGGATGAGAGAGAGAGAGAGAGAGAGAGAGAGAGAGAGAGAGAGAGAGAGAGAGAGAGAGAGAGAGAGAGAGAGAGAGAGAGAGAGAGAGAGAGAGAGAGAGAGAGAGAGAGAGAGAGAGAACATGAAGCAAGGAATGGTGGGTAAGGAAAGCTAAGTTGGCCACGAACGATGCTACAGCACGGAAGAATAGGTGGAAGTTATAATTGAGTTTGAAAAGTTGGCGACTTGCTTTATAATATATGGGATAGAAGGGGAACTTGTGGTGGATGACGGATGAATAAATGTGTGTGTGTGTGTGTGTGTGTGTGTGTGTGTGTGTGTGTGTGTGTGTGTGAGGAAGGGAGGGAAGGGGAAGAGAAAGACAAGGGCACACACATAACACAAACTTATTAATGCAAATGAGGAAGGAAGGAGAGAGAGAGAGAGAGAGAGAGAGAGAGAGAGAGAGAGAGAGAGAGAGAGAGAGAGAGAGAGAGAGAGAGAGAGAGAGAGAGAGAGAGAGAGAGAGAGAGAGAGAGAGAGCAGGCAGGCAAACTATGCAAGTTTAGCAAAGGAACAAGGAACCAAGGCCTTGAATACTTTACATGCTAAAAAAATTGAGAGAGAAAAAAAATACGAATATTAAGTTCTGAAGTAGATAACAGATATGCAGCTTTCCCATCCTTATATAACACACACACACACACACACACACACACACACACACACACACACACACACACACACACACACACACACACACACACACACACACACACCCCTGTGAAATTTTAATCATCAAGTGACAAAACCCTTCCCTTCATTCCCTTTTCCTCCTTCCCTTCCATCCGTACCTCCTCTCTCCCTCACCTACCACCACCTCCTCCTCCCCTCCTATCCTAAGGCCTGCAGTATTTTTTTCTTTCTCTCCTCGCGCCTCTATGCAATATTTAACTTTTCGACTTACCAGTTAAAAGCATTCTCCCGTAACTGTCTGGGTGGGATGCATGTTCCTCAGAGGCGCGGGTCCTTGCATGCATTGCCTCGCCTTTCTACCTCCTCTCGGCTTAATAAGTTAGGGCTCTCTCTCTCTCTCTCTCTCTCTCTCTCTCTCTCTCTCTCTCTCTCTCTCTCTCTCTCTCTCTCTCTCTCTCTCTCTCTCTGCTTATCTAGGTACCTACTTCCTTCTGGTTTAATAAGTTAGTGGAGGAGGGGTCTCTCTCTCTCTCTCTCTCTCTCTCTCTCTCTCTCTCTCTCTCTCTCTCTCTCTCTGTGTGTGTGTGTGTGTGTGTGTGTGTGTGTGTTTAGAGGAAATAAACTTTCTGGCGGCGTAGTTTTCTTAATAATGTAATGTAATTCGTGGTGAGAGAGAGAGAGAGAGAGAGAGAGAGAGAGAGAGAGAGAGAGAGAGAGAGAGAGAGAGAGAGAGAGAGAGAGAGAGAGAGAGAGAGCGGTAGTGGGGTGGGGAGGGAGAAAATGAAGCAGGAAGGGCAAATATGAATGAAGAGGAAGAAGCAGAGAAAGGGTGAGAGTGGGAAGAATAGAAGGAGGAAGGAGGGAGTGAGCGAGAGAGCGTTACAGGATGCTTTGGAGGAGGAGGAGGAGGAGGAGGAGGAGGAGGAGGAGGAGGAGGAGGAGGAGGAGGAGGGCAAAAAAAAAAAAAATATATATATATATATGGAGGAAATGTGAAGGAAAAAGGAGGAGAGGAGAGAAGAGGAGACGAGAGAGGAGGAGAGGAAAGAGGAGGAAGGGAAGGGAGAGGAGTGTGCTGGTGATAATGGTGAGTGACGATGTGAGGCGAAGGAAAGATGCAGATAGTAAAAAAAAAAGGAAGAGAAAAAAAAGAAAAAAAAAAGAAGGGAAGGGATTAGACAGAATTGACGAGGCTGAAAATACAGGGAGAGGGAGGAAGGAAATATACGTGAATAAAGAGAGGACGCAGCATTATACCGAGAACAACCCCATTATGACCAAATGAAGAGAGAGGAGAGGTAAACATAGACTAACTAAAATAAGTAAATAAAGAAAGCAGGGTTAGACAGTGAAACAAGTTAAAATGAAAGAAAAGGTTAAAAATATGCAAGAAAATAGGACGATAATAAAGTTAATAAAAAAAAAGTAAATGAAGGAGAAAAATGAGCAAAGAAACAAAAAAGGAAGGAAAATTAAAAGTACAGTTAAACAGACAAAACTCTCTCAACCCTCAACGACTCACTGCCACTTCCCCTTCTGTCCTGACCAAGGGGATGAGAGGCTTGCTGTGTACCGGTGTAGCAGGAAGTTTTTCCCCCTGACTGAAATTCCCCCGGAAAAATTAGCCTAAGATTGATTTCCCCCGGGAATAACAGCCCGGGATGTTTTTCCCATAGACAACTGTGAAGCCTGTTGGCGCCATGAATACAAGGAAAACAGATAAAAAGTGCGACTGTTAACAGTTCAAGTGATGGTAGTTTTGTCGTGATGATAGTTATCCTGTGTGGCAGCTGTCTCTGCTACACGTCGCCATAGCCACACTCTTATAACAGGAGTGGGGTTGGGGGAATCCTGGCCAAGAGGGGGATTATTATCCTGGGACGAAATTCCCCCAGGGGATATATATCCTGGGCCATATTTCCCCCGGGGGGAAATTCGGACAGGGGGAAAAACAGACCGTTACACCGGATTCTCTATTTTAGTACTCACCCTAGGAAGGCCACCTCAATTAACACAATGCACAGCACAAACATGTCAATGTGCCAGTCGTGGATTATCACAACAGTCCTCATACAGGAAATGCCCGAGCTATGAATCTTCGTAAACTGATCTCTACTAAAGTTGTGTAACACAATGGCAAATAAATAGCTTTATAACACTCCTCAAATAGATGTATACATGTGGTCTTTAGAGAACGCATTCAGTAAACACAGAAAATCATTACAATACATCAATTCTAGGATAAAGAGATAACATCAATTAACTGAACGGTCACTCATATCCATGGGCACACCAATACAATTCAAATCCCCAAACATAAACGAAACTTGTCGAGATGCACTCTCAGGTTTCAAGACACTTATTCATCAATTTTTGACAACTGCTTTTGACCCTTTTATGGGATTGACATTTCAGTGGGCATTTTTTTTTATTAGATTTTTGTTGCCCTTGGCCAGTGTCCTTCCTACATAAAAAAAAAAAAAAAAGGCAGGCGGCAGCAGACACCACAGCAGCCCCAAGCCTGACCTGCGCCGCCTGCCTGGTCACACGTCACCCACCACATCTTGCCAATCACCAACGCGCGAGGGACTTACCGCCGTCACGTCGCAGCACAAGACAGAAGCAGGGACGAAGCTTGGGGCCGTGAACAGGCAGAGGCCACCTCTCATTCTTTTTATCTACAAGTCAGTTCGGAGGGCAAGTGACGCCTGATATGCGCATCTGCACCCCGAATCCTATATCAGTTATAATTATGTTTCGTCACCCAGAACTATATTGTGTAATAACCAACGATAAATGAATGAAGTAACATATAGCAGACATAGAACATCCGGACAATCTAAATACGTAAAACCAAGTGACGGATGACGAGCGCAGCTGTAACCTACACTAGTAGTATTCATTATTACAAAGCCTCGCCATTTGAAAATCACTAGACAATACAGTTCAACGAGAATAAAGTATATGCAGCATAAATTATACACAGATCAATCGATCCACAAAAGTTTGTACCAACACCATCACAATAATCATTACGTAATAACGATACACCTACTCTTATTCCCCTACTCCTCGTCTCCCATCCACCACCACCACCACCACCACTACCACCACCATCCCACTTCATAAAAATTACGGGAATTAAAACAATAAAGTGGAACCATATGCCAGCACATTCAATACTGCCATTACTGCATTAATTCCTATACAACAAATCAATGCCATGAAAAAAAAAAAAACATATGTGAAATTGTATACCTAAGTGTGTACAGCTGTATCCATTTTTGAACTGAAACAATTACACTAATGATGGTTTTGTTGCGTTTGTTAAGGGAAGGGGGAATGGAGAGAGTGACAGAAGAAAAGTGAAGGAAGAGGTAACGGGAGGGAAAGGAAGACAGGATGAGAAGTGAAAGCAAGAGGAGAGAAAGGAAAGTGAAGCGAAGTTAAAGAAAGGGAAATGAAAAGAAGAGAAGAGAAGAGAAGAGAGAAACGAAAGGAAGGGAAGGGAAGGGAAAAGGGAAGAAAAGGAAAAAAGAGGAATGTGGTAATGAAGAAACAATGAATGAGATTAGAAAGGAGGCAAACTATAGGGAAAAAGGAAAGGAATGAAAGGAACAAAGAAATGATAAAACGGGAGAAAAGGAAAGGAAGGGAAGAGGTGAACTAAGGAAAGGGATGATAAGTAAGAAATACCCAAGGGAAGGCAAGGAAAAATAGAGGAAAGAAAGGGAGAGGAAAAGGAGGTACGAGATGGAAAAAAAAAAAAACGAGAAAAAAGAAAGGAATTAGATACGTAAGAAACCAAGTAAAGGATACTGAAGAAAGAAAAGGGGCGGCTGAGGGAATGGAAAAGAAAGAAGAGATGAAAAAAAGAGAACAGGAAAAAGGGAATTAGCAAAAAAATATAATAAAATAAATAAATATAAATAAGAATAAATAAATAAATAAAATAAATAAATAAACAAAGAAAAGGCGACTAAAGGAAGAGAGACAGGGCAGGAAAGAGAAAGAAGGGAAGAGGAGGAGGCTGAGTAAAGAGGATATGGAAGGAATGGGAGAGAATGAAGAGAAGATGGAGACGGGACAAAGAAAATGAGATATTGCCAAGGTTACCTCAGAGTTCTGGCCAGGAGGAGGAGGAGGAGGAGGAGGAGGAGGAGGATTATTCGCGTTCATTAGTTTTCTGAATAAAAGGTGGAAAGGGTTCAGTGTGTGTGTGTGTGTGTGTGTGTGTGTGTGTGTGTGTGTGTGTGTGTGTGTTAAAGTGGTTGTGATGATCCTTTTTCATTTGGTGCAGCGAGGAGGAGGAGGAGGAGGAGGAGGAGGAAGAAAAACAAGAGAAGCAGAAAGAGAAGCAGAAAAAGGAGGGAGAGTGGGAGTGGCACTTTTTTCTTCCCACGTAAATCCCTGACACTCTTTTTTTCACGAGATTGGTCTGAAAGTGGCAAGAAGAACATATGTAATCGTGCTTGTATTCCTCGTATTCACAATATTATTACCCCTCAACTTCCTGCCCCTCCTCCTGCAGCGCCTCCTTCGGGAACTGTAGGAAGCACTGCAACCCCCAAATTTAGTAGAGTTTTACGCCCGTCGGCAAAATACGATGCAGGTTGCCAAGACTTTACGATGGCGATAATTTACGAGATTCATTTTCTGCCGCGTCCCTGGGCCTCTAGGGGTGCAGGAGGAGGAGGAGGAGGAGGAGGAGGAGGAGGAGGAGGAGGAGGAGGAGGAGGAGGAGGAGGAGGAGGAGGAGGAGGAGGAGGAGGAGGAAAGGCTGTACATGCATCTTCTTGTTCTTCTTTTTCTTCCTCTTCCTTCTTATTTTCTCTCGTCTTCTTGTTCTTATCCTTGTTCTTGTTCTTTCTCTCCTTCCTCCTCATTATTCTTCTCTTCCTCGTCTTTGTAAAATTAACTTTTTTCTTGCTCTTTCCTGCTTTTTCTTTTTTTTTAATGTTTTTTTGTTTCTGTTTCTCGTCTTTCTCTTTTCTCTTACTCTTCCTTTCTTGTATGTTTTTGTGTTCTTCCTTTTATATATTTTTCTTGTTTTTTCTCCTCCGTGTTCTATTTTCTCTCTGCTTCCTCTTTTCCTCCATAATCCTCGTCCTCCTTTCCTCCGTGCTATTTATCGTTCTTCTTCCTCTTTCCACGTTTCTCTGTTTCTCGTTTCTTATCCTCACTTTATCAGGTCTCTCTCTCTCTCTCTCTCTCTCTCTCTCTCTCTCTCTCTCTCTCTCTCTCTCTCTCTCTCTCTCTCTCTGTGTATTTCTTACGTACGTTCCTTCTCTTCTTCAAACACAGCCTCTTCCTTTTTACGTGTCTCCTTTCCTCCTACTCCCCTTCCTCACCGAACACACACACACACACACTCTCTCTCTCTCTCTCTCTCTCTCTCTCTCTCTCTCTCTCTCTCTCTCTCTCTCTCTCTCTCTCTCTCTCAACTTTCATTACTTCTACTCTTTCCAGGCAGGCTCTTCTCACACTCACCTACCTCCCTGCCCTCCTCTCTCACTCTCTTTCTAAACATCTTTCCCCTTCCACGAAACTCAGTCTTTTCTTTATATAATATTGTCTGGAGAAGAAAATAGCGTAATGTTTTTAATACTGAACGTTTTTTTTTTTGTGATTTTCAGTGAGTTTCGTTAAGTAAATTACACATCGTTAAACATAGTTGCTTCTTGACAGGAAACAAAATATAGTGGTTTCATATGTATGGTATTGTTTTATGTTTAGTGAATCTCTCTCTCTCTCTCTCTCTCTCTCTCTCTCTCTCTCTCTCTCTCTCTCTCTCTCTCTCTCTCTCTCTCATTCTCTTTTTTTTTTTTTTTTGTGAGAGGTGATGTGGCCTCGTTTGGTTTTGGGGAAGACTTACGAGCGCTGATTCGTGACAGGAAAAAATATAGGTCTAGGGAAACAGTTTTAAGGAGACATTTAGGAAGTGAAATACTTAAGAAAAATGCGGAGGTTGTATTTTATTGTTGTTGTTGTTGTTGGTGTTGTGGTGGTGGTGGTGGTGGTGGTGGTGGTGTAGCATCACTTCATTCGCACCATGGTCTTTTTCATTTTTCCAGAAATATTCGGTATTATGTTGAGAAAACTATTTTGTTCGATTTTTTTTCTATTTTTTTTATGGTCAGGACAAAGAAACTTTATCAAAAACTTTACTCCGCCAAAAAATCTCGCTAAACATCAGTTTTCTGAATTTTTAATGTCCGCGTCTCAGAAAATGGTAGAAAAAACGAATCCCGTTCCAAAAATCTTTTAAAATATCACAAGTTCATGTTTTATATAAAAGAAAAAATATTTATCTAGCTCAATCACTCCTCCGACAAATAAAAGTAAAAAGAGAAAAACATATGTAGAATTTCTTACTCCTAAATAAATAGATATATTGCAAAATAATATTTCCTTAAAATTTTCTATTTTTAAGGTCTAGAACTTGATAAAAGAAATCGCTTTAAATATCAAGGGTTCATCTTATACATAAGAGACGACGCCAGCGAGACAAAAGTACTTCTCTGACGAACAGAATTCCTACGTGAATAAGACTTTCTAAAAAAAAAAAAAAAAAAAAAATGAAAAAATATTTTATCTCTTACATAACTTCATAAGTTTTAAAGATATATATATATCTTCTTATTAACTATTTGAAGTATTTATCATCTTTTCTTTTAATTAATTGGTTTCAGGAAAGTAGTCTTGTCCTTCACAACAATGCTGTTACTTCCTTGCCTTCCTCTCTTTACCAATTTACTTTAGGTAATTAGATTTACCTCACGAAATTATATTTTCTCTCGTAAATACTTCTCAAGTGAAGAATTTTTCCTCGCACTAACATTTTCTTCCACCAACCTCTCTCTCTCTCTCTCTCTCTCTCTCTCTCTCTCTCTCTCTCTCTCTCTCTCTCTCTCTCTCTCTCTCGCTCACATACTTCCTCTGTGTTAGTATAATTCCTCTTGTTGACTCATATTCATTTTACTTTTTTTTCTTTCTAATTCTGTTTTTTCCTTGTCTTATCTCACTCATTCTTCTCTCTGGCCTTTCTTATTTTCTCTTTACAAAATGTATCTTTGTTTTAATATTCCATTCCATGTGCGACTTTCCTAGCTATTCTTACTGCTTCCTCTTCTCCCTCCTCTCCTTCACCTTCTCCTCTTCCTCCTCCTCCTCCCTTCGTGTCCTCCTTCGCACTTCCTTTCGTATATTTTCCTCCCTCCCATAATCATTAATTTCTCTTATGCCCTTACATTATTATCTCCAACCTTTTTAGCTCTCCTCCTTTTCCTCCTCTTTCCTCCGTTCTCTTCTTCCTGTTATGATTCCTTCTCCTCTTCCTGCTTTCCTCTGTTTCCTCTTCTTTATTTATAGTTCATTTTCATTGCTTATTTCCCCACTTCGTTCTTGTATCTTCCTCTTCTTCGCCTTCATAACATTATTTCTCCTGGTTCTCCTCTTCCTCTACACCTCCTTCCTCCATCTCCTCTTTCTTCTCCACACCATCTTCCTCCTCCTCTTCTCTTTCATAATAACACCCTCATTCTAATCTCTGTTCTTCTTTCTCCACCGTCTCCTCTTTCTCTTCACCATATTTCTCCTCCTCCTCCAACTGCTATTCTCACTCCTCTTCCTCCTCCGCCACAACGCCTTCTTGTAGTTCCTCCTCCGGAAACAGACTCTCAAACGCCTACAGGTTTCAGTTATTTTTTCTTTGTTTCCCTTATCGTTCCTCTTGATTACAGCTTCTCCTATTCTCTTCTCCTATTTCTCCATGCCTTCCTCCTCCTCCTCCTCCTTCTTCTCATCTTCCTTCTAATACTACTACTTATCCTCGTGGTCTCCCCTCCATCCCCCTTCCTCCTCCTGCTCCTCCTTAATTGCACAGAACGTCTATGGCTGCAGCTAATGAGTGTTTCCTTAATGACTCCAAATAAGCATCATTAAGAAAGCCGAGCAGTCATCCCTGTAATGGCCACCATCGGGACCTGCTTCTCTTTATTACTGTCCTCGACTACACGTGGCGCTCTCCACCTGTGTTTCCTCGCTGGCATGACAGGAGCAGCAGGAGGCGGCGGCGGTGGTGGTGGTAGTGGTTGGGGGTGGTTGGGGGTGGGGTGATGAGGGAAGGAGAGGAAAGGAAGTGGTCGTAGTGTTAGGAGGAAAGGAAGACGTGATGAGATGACAAGATTAAGAGGATGAGTAAGAGAAAGCATGAAAGAGGAGAAAGAAGTTGCGAGGTGAGATTAGGTGAGGTGAGGTGACAGGAAATGAGAGGAGAGGAGAACCAGGAAGAGGAGAGGGAAGGAGGATGAGAAGAATGGTGAGGAAAAAGAAAGATCAGAAAAAAAGAGGAGGGGACTAGATGGATAAAATGAGATGGTAGTGGTAGTAGTAGTAGTAGTAGTAGTAGTAGTAGTAGTAGAAAAATAACAACAACAACAACAACAACAACAACAACAACAACAACAACAACAACAACAAAACAATTTACCCTCCACCCAGTGCCGTCATCTGTCTGCGCCACACAGCACTGCCCAAACAGCTCGCGCCAAATCGTGCTGTCAATCTAGGGAGTGGACACACTAAGTTTTCCTTCACAACCTCGTTTGGCGTGGGGAAGGTGAATGGTGAAGAAGAGAAGGAGGAGGAGGAGGAGGAGGAGGAGGAGGAGGAGGAGGAGGAGGAGGAGGAGGAAAAAGAAATTCAGATCACCAGCAACATGAATCGACACTGAAAACAGATAAATGAAACTCTCAGAAAAAAAGAAAAGAAAAAAGAAAATCAGATAAACAGGGAGGAAGAGAAGGAGAGAAGGGACAAGGAGGGGAAGGGGAAGGAGGGTGAGGGACTAGTATTCTCGCCAGATATTGGTTCCAGATTCACTTTTTATCTTTGTTTCGTTTTGGCAGAGATTTCTGGGGAGGAGAGATGAGGGGAGGGAGAAAATATGGGATTAAAGGGGGAAGGAAGGGAGGGAGGAAAGGAGGAAGGCTGTGGGGAGGGAGAAGATATGGTATACGAGGGGGGAAGGAAGGGAGGGAGGCTATGGGGAGGGAGGAGATATGGGATGGTGGTATAGCAGGACTGGGAGATGAGGAGGGAGAGTAAGGGTGAGGGGAAGGAAGGATAGGATAGTTGTAGGTGGGTTGGGGGGAAAGGAAGGACGGGGGGAGGGAGGAAAGGGAGGGTAACAGAGATATATCTACCAGAAAACTTTATCGGATCTGTTGGTCTTTGGATGTCTATCTGTCCCCGCGTGGAACAACAAAGGGAGCGTCCGCGGAGGAACAGGGATGGGGGGAACAGGGAGGGGACGATTTGTGGCACGGAAAGCAGGGGAACAAGCTACTCAAATTGGTTCATTGACTTGGTTTGACGAGTGTGCCTTTGTCTTCCTTCCCTTCTGTAACCTTTAGTTTCACCAGGTTGTGCTCCTCTTCTTCCTCTTCCTCTTCTTCGTCATCATCATCATCATCTTTCCATACTACCTTCTTTTTTCTCTTTTCTTCACCATCATCATCATCATCATCATCATCATCTATGTACTCCCTTCTTTTCTATTTTTTTCACTATCGCCACCACAACCACCATTATCATCATTTACTTCTTTTCTTCTTTCTTCTCCAAAAGTAGAGAGAGAGAGAGAGAGAGAGAGAGAGAGAGAGAGAGAGAGAGAGAGAGAGAGAGAGAGAGAGAGAGAGAGAGAGAGAGAGAGAGAGAGAGAGAGAGAGAGAGAGAGAGAGAGAGAGAGAAACGGAGAAACGAAGAGGAAAAAAAGAGATGAGAAAAAGAGAAGTGATTGAAGATTTGGGTGAAAGAGGGAGAAGATTGGGTAGAGGAAGACGAGAGCACTGGAGGAAAGGAAGGGGAGGAGGAGGAGGAGGAGGAAAAACGTCAAGAAGGTGGATGAAGAGAGAGAGAGAGAGAGAGAGAGAGAGAGAGAGAGAGAGAGAGAGAGAGAGAGAGAGAGAGAGAGAGAGAGAGAGAGAGAGAGAGAGAGAGAGAGAGAGAGAGAGAGATGTTAAAGTGACGGAAAATCTACAAGGGAGAAGAAAAAGGATGGAATAAGAAAAAAAGATAAAAGGAAACAGGAAACGAAAGAAAGAAGAGGAGAAAAACGGAGACAATTTGTCATTAAACTTATTGTACATGAATTGCAGGTTAAGTACGAATATTAGTTACAAGTTTGATATGAGACTGACATACTTGTAGATGACACGTACAAAACAATCCTTCACTTCAATATACCTTTGCTTTATTGATGAATCAGAGATGAATGAAAGATAAGGAATCCATTCAGTACGGCAGATAACTCTCAGACTGCATAAAAATCACTTGTTCTTAGTCAGAGTGGAGGAAACACATTAATCAAATTCAACAGTTACTTGAAGATTACTTTTAATACTCTGATGACGAAAACATGTCACTCACAGTTAACAAAGTCCTCTAATGGTGTTCAGAATATCTATAATTAGTGATGCTGCGTTAATGAAAGAATAAGAAAGATAACAATGAAAGTAATTAACAGAAGGGCAAATCCAGGAATCTCAAGACAACTGTAGAACTAAACTAACCACCTTTATTTTTACTCAGACGCTTTGGGAGTTAAGCAGCTGAAGGAGAGGGATTTTGTTTCTTTTTTCAATTCCTTTTTTTCCAGGTCCAGTCGCCTTTACGCACAAAAATATAATAACCAATACATCAGATAGTCATTCTGTCAATCAACGAACGAACAAATAAATAAACAAAATAAAACAATATAAAACAAAATAAATGTGCTGATCTCTGTCAACTCACGAATCAAAAATCGAAGTCCATTCACTCCAAGAAGTTCCCGCCAACACCACATCGCTGCTGTCACTTCCTCCTTCACCTCCGTCCCTCCCTCCCTCACCCCTCGGACTGAATGACTGCCTGACGAGCTGCTATACAGGTGCACCAATGGGCCGAGTAACCACGTGTACCTGACTGCAGTGACGCCAGAGGAAGCAATCGAGCAAGAAATAGGTGATTAACCGGACGACATGGGAACTAATGGAGGAGGCTGTTTATATGGGGGCAGCTGTCTCTCTCTCTCTCTCACACACACACACACACACACACACACACACACACACACACACACACACACATTCAATCAGTCACAGGCTAGAGCACCATAGTCAGTTTACAGTAATTCCAAGCTGACAGTATTTGGTAAAAAGATGGTTAGAATCGTCCTATGTATTACTGCACCGAACCTCTGGCAGGGTGTGCAGTGCAGACTATATTAGCAGATTGATGGAGGGATTGCGAATTTCCAACCAAGTTCCTGCTGTTGCTGAAGAAACGCGACTTGAGAGAGAGAGAGAGAGAGAGAGAGAGAGAGAGAGAGAGAGAGAGAGAGAGAGAGAGAGAGAGAGAGAGAGAGAGAGAGAGAGAGAGAGAGAGAGAGAGAGAGAGAGAGAGAGAGAGAGAGACTACCAGAAAGATAGACAATAAAACAGACCCACGCAAACAAGCAAGCAAACAAACAAACAAACAAACAAACAAACAAAGACAGAAAATCCAGCCAGGTTGCCGTCTCCACACCACCTCCACCGCACCATTCACTGCCGGAATCTGCAGCATAATAAACCTCGGACCGCTTGACAGACGAACCCGGGAGCTGAGAAATATCGTCTCCTCTACACGGGATCTGGTCGTCTGGATCTTAGGTCTCGGTCTGGGTCCTGGTCCGGGGTTCCTGTAGACGTAGTAAAGCTGCCACTGCTATTGGTCGCCAGTAAAAAGGAGAGAGAGAGAGAGAGAGAGAGAGAGAGAGAGAGAGAGAGAGAGAGAGAGAGAGAGAGAGAGAGAGAGAGAGAGAGAGAGAGAGAGAGAGAGAGAGGGGGGGGGGGAGAACTGCTTTCTTTATTCTTTGACAGGGAAAGTTAAACGTGGGAGTCTGAATCGTCGTAAGATTGGTCTCTCTCTCTCTCTCTCTCTCTCTCTCTCTCTCTCTCTCTCTCTCTCTCTCTCTCTCTGTCAAGCAGGATATACGGTACACAACTTGTCCATCTGTCCAATGATTGGCAGTTCGACTCTGGCTCACGGCGGTTTCTCAGTAAAGAGGAAGTAGCGTTCTCTCGTAATTCTACCGGGTGACGCAAGGCCCTGTTTTTCCAATGGTATACAGCAACTTTCTCTTCTCTCTCTCTCTCTCTCTCTGGAGCAGCCCAGTGGAGCATTAATACCGCCGGCAATCAGACAATAACCCTTCATCAGGTAATAGTACAGGGAACGATTCTGGTCCGGCATTAAAAGAGGAATACAAATGTCCTGATTCCTAATGGCAACAATCTGAATACGTACAGCAAGGCCGGGAATGATGATGATGCATTCAAATGTATTCAGATTCCACTACTCATATTGTGCCGTTACTCATCCTGATACTCACAACACGCGGTACTGAATGAGAGAGAGAGAGAGAGAGAGAGAGAGAGAGAGAGAGAGAGAGAGAGAGAGAGAGAGAGAGAGAGAGAGAGAGAGAGAGAGAGAGAGAGAGAGAGAGAGAGAGAGAGAGAGAGAGAGAGAGAGAGAGAGAGAGAGAGAGAGATTAACCATTCAGAATTCAAAATGCACAAATTAACAGTGGTTTAACCCAGTCTTGAGTGTCATCTTTGCATTGTTTTTTTTTTTTTATTGTTATTAGTCTCATTCTCATCATTATTCCTTACTTATTATTACGGTCACTATCTTCATCTGCCATAGTCGATTTGGAGCATCACTTAGACACCTACAAGCTGAGATGGAGGTGAGAGAAATTCGAAAGGAGAAAATGATAAGTGAAATATGAGATGGGAAAACTTATAAGCGATGAATATGGAATACAGAAATGTGTGAATTATTTGGAATTCAAGAGGCAGGTTTTGTATATCATGACAAAATGGTGTTGTTGTTGTTGTTGTTGTTGTTGTTGTTGTTGTTCTTGTTGTTGTTGTTTTTGTTGTTGTTGGTGGTGCATAAATAGTTTACTGAAATATGAGGTGAAAATGAATCTATTTGTGGTTGCACACAGAACAGATTTGATATCCTACAGCAATTAACCTTCACAGCTACAATGACACACACACACACACACACACACACACACACACACACACACACACACACACACACACACACACACACACACTAAAAATAAACTTCCTTGCCCAGAAGCTAAGTATTTTTTCATATAATATGTATGTTTACAGCAACATAACTAATGCTATCAATAAATCATATATTATTATTATTATTATTATCATTATTATTATCATTCATGAGCAAACACAGACACACACACACACACACACACACACACACACACACACACACACACACACACACACACACACACACACACTTTTCTGTTTCCAAGAGACACAAGTAGACCTTCATAAAAAGTGCTTAGAAGTATTCAACCTCACAGCTGCACTAATAGTATTTCCTTGCTTTCATCCTGTATCTATTAATAGTAATCGTATTCGTATTACTGCACTATTCAACTCACTCCATCCCTGAATGACAATAATCACATCATTACAGATAATAATGAATGCATGAGGTTTCCTATTACACGTTATTGTTAAAACTGATCAACCGTTTTATTATTAAGTATAACACAAATAATAATAATGAATGAAAAATAAAAATAATAATAACGGCAGCAGTCTTGGTGGTGGTGGTGGTAGATAGTAGTAGTAGTAGTAGTAGTAGTAGTAGTAGTAGTAGTAGTAGTAGTAGTAGTAGTAGTTGTTGTTGTTGTTGTTGTTGTTGTTGTTGTTGTTGTTGTTGTAGTAGCGGGAAAATAACAATACAATCTAACACAAATAACTAAAAAAACATCACACGTTACACTTACCTTCTCTCGCTCCCTTCGAATTAGAGAGAGAAAAGAAAAAAAGGATAAAAAGCACTAACATTTTCACCCTTTGGACAAAATATATTTTTTTCACAAAATATTCAGGTATGGAGAGAGAAAAAAACATATTACCAGACTTTTACTTTTTTCTTCCCTTTCATTCTCTCTTCTCCGTGTCTTTCATAAGGCGTGTGGGTGTCGGACGGGGAGGGAGGGAAGAAGGGAAGTGGAGGGGAGGGAGGGGAGGGGAGAGGAAGGAAAGGAAAGGAAAGGAAGGAAGGAAGGAAGGAAGGAAGGAAGGAAGGAAGGAAGGAAGGAAGAGAGAGAGAGAGAGAGAGAGAGAGAGAGAGAGAGAGAGAGAGAGAGAGAGAGAGAGAGAGAGAGAGAGAGAGAGAGCACAAGATCAAGTACTAAAGAAAAAAAAGTAGGAAGATAAGCAGAAACATAAAAAAAAGTATTATATATATATGTATATATATATATATATATATATATATATATATATATATATATATATATATATATATATATATATATATATATATATATATATATATATATATATATATATATATATATATATATATAT
>NC_087162.1:23710447-23765447 GCF_035594125.1 Scylla paramamosain | reverse complement strand
TGAAGGGAAGTAGAATGGGCAGAGGAGGAGGAGGAGGAGGAGGAGGAGGAGGAGGAGGAGGAGGAGGAGGAGGAGGAGGAGGAGGAGGAGGAGGAGGAGGAGGAGGAGGAGGAGGAGGAGGAGGAGGAGACACAGGTGCAAGGAAAAGATGGGACTCGAGATCAATGACAAGAATAAGGACGGGAGGGAATTGCTGATGGGGAGTAAAAATGAAAAATGGGAGTGGGAGAGATGAGGGGAGGGGACACGGGGGAGAGAGAAGCGAAGGAGAGAAAGAAAAAACAAGCAGTAAGAATTGGAGGAAAAAGGCAGGGAAGATCAAGCAGCCAACAATGAAAAAAATTAAAAAGGAAAAAAAGAAGAGAAGAGGGAGAGAAAGAGAGAGATAGAAAAGAAGGGAGGGAGGGAGGAAGTAGAGGAAGAAAAAGTACACTTATAGAAGCAACGGAAGGAGGTAAAGGGAGGGGGGAGGGAAGACAGTCAAGTCAATATTCAGTGTAAAAATGAGAACAGGAAGAACAAAGATGAAAGAGAGGGAGGGAGGGGACGGGAGGGGAGGGACGGGGAGGGGAGGAGAAGGGAAGGGAGAGGAGGGGAGGGAGACAGTCTATATGAACGGAATGGAAGAAAGGTCGTATTTCGCTGACGATAAATGGCTCAGATAACCCCCACTTTTTTCTGATCGTGTAGCATCAAGAGGATTACAGTAATAACAAATGGCTCTCTCTCTCTCTCTCTCTCTCTCTCTCTCTCTCTCTCTCTCTCTCTCTCTCTCTCTCTCTCTCACTGACGAAGAAATTAAGTCGTGTTCCAGAAAGTGAAAAAGGAAACACACTTAAGTTCACATAATTAAGTAAAAAACGAAAGTGGCAAGACAGAGACGAAGGAGAGAGAGAATGTGAAGTAAACCGAGGTAGAAGTGATGCTTTCAACAGACTCACTCGTAAGCAGGGAGGTAAACACTGAAGAATGAGAAGGTAAGCAGGTATGCCAAGTAAAAAAAAAAAAGAAAGAAAAGGGAAAAAAATATATGACATGAAATAAACTAAAAAGCAGCACCAGTTCCTTTTATGTTGTTGTTGTTGTTGTTGTTGTTGTTGTGATTTGTCGTTGTTGTTGATGTAATATAAATGATAGTAGAAACGGTGGTGGTAGTGGTGGTGGTGGAAGTAGTAGTAGTAGTAGTAGTAGTAGTAGTAGTAGTAGTAGTAGTAGTAGTAGTAGTAGTAGTAGTAACAAAAGTAGTAGTTTCAACAGTAGAAACGAGAGGCGGAGAAAAAGTACAGATAAAACAAAGGAAGAAAGAGGAACAAAACACACAGGAGGAGGAGGAGGAGGAGGAGGAGGAGGAGGAGGAGGAGGAGGAGGAGGATGAGGAGGAGGAGGAGGAGGAGGAGGAGGAGAACAAGAAGAAGAAGAAGAAGAAGAAGAAGAAGAAGGAGAAGGAAGAGAAGGAAAAGAAGGAGAAGGAAAAGGAGGGGAAGAAAAAGGTGAAGGAGAAGGAGAAGGAAAAGGAGAAGAAGAAGGAGAAGGAGAAGGAGAAGGATAAAGAGAAGGAGGAGGAGGAGGAGGGGGAAGGGGAAGCAACAGCAAGAGGTATTGGAGTTACTGGGATGCTGGTGCTGCCTTTCCTGGGGAGATATGGTTCATAAATGTACAGCTGACGACCTGGTGAGTGCCTTGAATCTGTAGGGTAAGCTTGAAAACTGGCTGAAGGAGAGGAAGGCGAAGGCGGCAAAGAGGGGGAGGGGAAGAGCAGGATGGCAGGAAAGGCAGACAGAAGGATGGGATGTAGGAATGAAGGAGAGATATGAAGGAAGGAAGGAATGAGTGAAAAGAATGCAAGAAAGAAGGAATGTAGGCTGGATGGAAAGAGAATGTGGCAAGGAAGGAAGAGAGAGAGAGAGAGAGAGAGAGAGAGAGAGAGAGAGAGAGAGAGAGAGAGAGAGAGAGAGAGAGAGAGAGAGAGAGAGAGAGAGAGAGAGAGAACAAATTAGTCATTCCTTCACCTCTCCTCCTCTCAAGGCATCCAATAACAAACTTAGCTCCCTATAACGCAGCTTTAGTTCCTCGTTAGAAAGCCTGATGTCCGTGACCGTCCCCCCACCTTCTCTCTCTCTCTCTCTCTCTCTCTCTCTCTCTCTCTCTCTCGCTGTAGTTTACCAAAAAAGTCTAGTGCGAACCAACACATAAGCTGGTGCTTTGCTATTCCTTTGCGATCCTTTGTGAATCCCCGGGAAAAGCCAGCGAGATGTAGGACGCACACCTCATGTCCGGGAGAGAGAGAGAGAGAGAGAGAGAGAGAGAGAGAGAGAGAGAGAGAGAGAGAGAGAGAGAGAGAGAGAGAGAGAGAGAGAGAGAGAGAGAGAGAGAGAGAGAGAGAGAGAGAGAGAGAGAGAGAGGACAATCTGACGAGACGTGGGAGAAGAACACAATACACATCTAGTCGTAAGCATTCCATCACACACCATTACCCTCCTTCTTTTACACGGGCGAGAGAAATACACCACTGGAATACACCACCGGAATACACCACCGAGTCTCGAGTCCGTTCCGATGACGCGGCGGCGGCGGTGAGGACATTCCGAAGCTCCGAAGTCCCGGTTTACGACGCGGCGCCCTGAGGAGAGGACTTCCTTTACGACAGAATCCCGCAAGCCAGACTCGAAGCACGTCTGTAACTCCAAGTCCAGCATGAGCCGCCTTGCCGACACCTGCGCTCATATGAAGGGTAATGTTTTATATACGTGTGTGTTATGGAGAGAGAGAGAGAGAGAGAGAGAGAGAGAGAGAGAGAGAGAGAGAGAGAGAGAGAGAGAGAGAGAGAGAGAGAGAGAGAGAGAGAGAGAGAGAGAGAGAGAGAGAGAGAGAGAGAGAGAGAGAGAGAGAGAGAGAGAGAATTAGGGTAGATATGGAGGAAGGGAGAGGGAAAAGGGAAGTGAGTTAGCAAGAAGGAGACACGTTAGTGAAGGGAGATGAGTGTGACCGAAGAAGAGAGGGAGAGGGAGGGAGTTATGAAGGAGAGTTAGTGGAAGGTGGAGAGGTAGTTAAGGAGGGAGGATGGGAGGGAGTATGCAGTGAGTGGGAGGATAAAGAAGTGATGTTGGTGGGAGTTGTCGAGGGGGTGGGAGGGAGAAATTGTAGGGGTGAAGGAAGAGGTTAAATAGGAAGCAGGTTAGGGATGCAATGAAGAGATGTAGACAGCATTTTTGTGCCAGGCTCTCGTAAATATTTTTGTAGCTTAAAAAGAGAAAATAACCTTCTGTTTTCATCTTTTCTTTCACGTGTCTCCATGCAAGCAGTTTTTACTGTGCTAGGAAGGTCAAAGAAGGACGACCATGGGAGCAAAAGGGTTAAGAAAGGTGGAGCGAGGGAGGTGTAGTGAAAGGAATTCTGACGGGATAGAGGTAAGGGGATTATGGGAAGAGGGAAGACGGAAGCGGGGTGTGAGTTATGGAGAGGTGAGTGAAGGGGGTACAGGAGAGGTGGACACATTCTTCCACGTCCTGCCAGAATCGTGGAAACTTCTCCTCTCTGGAACACGACGCAGCCTGGATCCCTGGAATGTTTATTAGCATCTGACTTGATGACTTACATAATTTTTTTATTTATACTTTTCATTTATACTTTTCTTCTCTTCCTTTCATTCCTCGTCCTGATATGGGACACGGTGAAAAAAGTGACGGAAGGAGAAAGTGAGGTATGTAAATATGGCGTTAATGAGCCGTAGGAATAAGAGGAAAAAAGCCATGAACGGTGAAGCAGTCAATACTCACACACACACACACACACACACTCTCTCTCTCTCTCTCTCTCTCTTTGTGTACGTTCATTCCTATATATGTTAATTCTTCAGTCTGCACCACCACCACCAGCGACCTGCCACACCCTGCTAAGTCGTGCAGTCGCTCATTCTCGTCTCTGTTAACCCATCCTTCCCAGCTCGCCTCTGCCTAGGAAGTGACTTGATTTCTTCGTGCTTTTCCCTCACAGCTTTTCTTATCCATCAGTGTTCTTTGTTCTCCTGTCTATTCTAATTTTCCCCTGTCACGCTTTATTGTTGGTTTCACCCTTCACGCTTCTCTCATATCAGTGTTCATCAGTTTATTCTTTTCCCTTCCCAAAATTTCCTTCTGTTTTTTTTTTCATTCTATTTTACTTTTTTCTTACGTTAGTGTGTTCATCAGTTTTCCCTTACTTTGTTTTCCTCCCAGGTTTCCACGTGTTCTTTTTATCTCATTTTTACTTCAGTGCGTTCATCACTGTACCCTATTTCCTTGCTATCCCTGCATTTTATATTGACGTATAACTCAAATGTCTCTACCAACGCGTGGCGGAAACTTAGCGGAAACTGCCTGGCTTCCGTCCGCACACAGATCTGATCGAGTAAAGTTTAACATAAGAGGCAGCATAAGGCCTCAAAACTGCTGACGCGCTCCATCCAGACGCCAGCAAGGGACTAGCAGCGAGGCAAGAGAAAACCTTGTCTTTATATTTACCCAGCATCTTCCATGAAACCCTCTGACCTGATGGATGGCTGTGACTTATAACTGGAACTCTTTTACATTGCTGGCTGAACAGGAAGCTACACCATTTTACAATACTGAGCATCATCCTTCACGTCTTCCACATAACAAGTCAATATTCTTAAAAGTTTCGTATTCTGTTTTTCTCTTACATCTAGCTGATCCTTGGTGAAGCTGCTGGAGATTTTTGAAGGGGTTTTAAATGATCCTAAAAATAGTTCATCATGTATTCTGCATCATCAATAAAAAAAAAAAAAATCAAGAGAACGCAGCTGTTCAATTATGTGGCACTTGAAAATACGAATAGCTTTTATGAGAGTCCAAGACGTTTCAGAAAGCGGTCCACGTAACCAAAGCCAGAAGATTGCCCACAGTGAGAAAGACAGAGAAACATGTCATACCAACGGGAGGCACAGCGGTAAGTATGAATACCTGACAGACAGATGGACGGAGACAATAACGGGAGAAAAATAAAAAATACACACATTGATACAAAACAACAGAAGTCGCGTATTGAAGCATAACACACACAACGGGATGCAAGTTGCGTTATGAGGCAGAAAACAAAAAAACACACACAACAGAACAGAAACAGAGGTCGTGAAGCAGAAGTCGTGTAGTGAGGCCAAGAATACACGTAACGTCAAATAGGGAAAGGAAAAGTGTAATGAGGCAGCAAATAGAAAAGAAACACACGTGATATACGTTTGTGTAGCAGATACAGATAAACATCTACACAAGAATTCTGAGTTGCTGTCTCACCCTGGAAATCCGACTAACAAGCTACTGTCACGATCTCAGTTATCTTTCCAAGAAAGTGGACGTTGCACTGATCCCAGAAAGTTTTAAAGGTCTGGATTTTTAAAGGCCTCGAACGTATCCTATCCTATCCGAACTCGCCAGCTATTGAAACCTCTCACAAGACCCTTACCTTGGCACGGCACGCCAGAAATCACCTCAATACCAGATCAATGTTGGGGTAGAAAACACAATTATTCTATATAATAACAGGATATATTAATAATAATGTTAACTCACAAATAAATTGAGGTAGTACACATAACTAGGGAACAAATTTCTATCCTAGACCAACACAAGATAATTCCCACATTCACTCACAATAGATTCTCCTTTTTTCTCAGGCTCTTATATTGCCTCCCTTATTACTCAAAGGTTATACACACCAATACATGACATTCCCATCACTTCACAAAGCACTCAAATCCTTTTACTCCTTAATAGGCTGCTGAAATATTTTCCTCAGTTGCGGGGATTTCCCCAGACGCCGTCACTGCGTCACCAAAATAACAATTCCCGTATTTTACCTCTTCAAACCTCACAAGACAACACCGCCATCACCATAGATCACCTATAACACCATAACACCACCCCCAAAGACACCAATGATGCCACAACACCACCGCAACCCCAACCACAAAAAGGCTGCCTTTCACCCTGACACTATCTCCTCAGCGTTACATAACCAACACAACTCACCAACCAAACTTCAGCGGACAAGAGCTCTTGGTACCACAAAAGACTCACCAACCTGATCCTGGATATCAGTGTTATACCGCCACATCACAAATACCTCCACACACATTCCGTCACCATACCACACCCGAATTTATCCCCTGAGAAACGCCACCCCTCTGTTCTCCCTCAGGGCCTCTGGCGCTCTGTCTCAAGAATTTGCTGACTCATTACAAAAGCCAGACACGTATCGTCCCTCGCCTCAGCACATTCCACCTCAAATACACCTTTTCCCTTACATATACATACATATAAAGAACTTAAATTATGAAGATAATAATATTACATGCTATAAAATGATTAAATAAGACTTATACTAACTTACTACTAAGAATAAAGATACGTTTAGAAGGAAAACGAAACACGGGGGACACTACGAAAACATCAGGGTAAACTCGGCCAAAAACCTGACACTATAAAAACAAACAAAAAAAATTGTTATTCCCTCCGAGAAACCGTTAAAGAGCTCCTGCTTCCTCACTCCTCCCTCCATTCTCCCAACACTCGACTCGAGGCGACCGTTGCATGGTGACGAACACTCGTACAGACGCTCTTCAAGCTACCAGACAGAAAAGTCGAGAAATTAGCACCAAGACTTTTCTGTGATTCTGAATAGTCCTTTTGATTTTTTTAGATTGGCATCGTTAGTAGAATTTTCTTCTGGCTTTTTTGTAGTCTGATAACGTCCACCGGTAAAGACGCCCTTTCAGCTACCAGACAGAAAAGACTGATAAATTAGCACCAAGATATTTTATTACTCTAATTTCGATATGTACTGCATAGTGTGTCGGCTTGTGACGGGTCCCTTCTTCTGATAAGGGTGATAAGGGTGATAAGGGCAGTACAATCACATCTTGTAGCTTCGCCGTTTATTTTGATGTGGATAATACACGGTGCGCTCGCCTCCGACTCTAATGCTGATCTCTTTTTTAAACTCTCTCTCTCTCTCTAATAAATACTAATTAATGTTGACTCCCATCACTGTACCCAACTCCTTGTATGTGGCCATGTCTATAAATTATAACTTATTATATTTATCATTATTGTATACGCACTATGCATCATGTATTAAATTCATAATAATTATCTAAATTATTTTTTCATTATATTAAATTGTGTACTCTATTACTTGTTCCATTCTTTATGCCAATAGATCAATATCTATATGCAGACCCCAATGTACTCGTATGTATTACTTTTTTATATATATATATATATATATATATATATATATATATATATATATATATATATATATATATATATATATATATATATATATATATATATATGTTACTTTTCTTTAATTTCTTTTATTATTGTTTACATACACAGGTGTATGATCGTTTATGCAGATGTATGTATCACTAAATTTACTCACTGCTGTATAAGAAAATGTATGTTGATATCTATTTAATCTTATAAATACCCTTAGAATCCTATGCAACATTTAAAATTATTCTGTACAACATTTAAGTATTTACTGTGTATTGTACCTTATATTAAGTCCAGTTTTGTTAGCTTAGGTTTAGTTATATTATAGTTTTAGTTTTGCCTGAAAAGCTTACGCTTAAAAAAAGGCTAGCCATAATAAAAAATTTATGGAATATAAATATACAATGTATGAAATGGCTATAAATAAATGTTCAAATGTTCAAATGTTCTCTCTCTCTCTCTCTCTCTCTCTCTCTCTCTCTCTCTCTCTCTACCTAAGTACCTAGAGTGTAAGGAAAAAAGACGCGGCAGCCTGTACCTGTCACTTCCTCCTATCCCATTACGGCGAGACAGGGTTGATGGAGTCCACGACAACTGTATCAAAACACTCCTTGCATAAAATCTTGGATCTAACACACACACACACACACACACACACACACACACACACACACACACACACACGCTCATTAACACCAGCATTTATTTCCTCGTTGGCAGTTATGAAGTCTTTACAGCATTTGGAGTACCCTTGACACCGCTCTGATCTAGCTATACAACCTCCCTGCACAACCTGTTATGTTACCTGCTAACTTTTCACACCTTCTCTTCTTCTCCTTTTCCTTTTTTTTTTCTTTTTGTTGTTGTTGTTGTTGTTGTTGTTGTTACTGTTGTTGTTGTTGTTATTGTTGTTGTTGTTGTTGTTTCTCGTTAACTATTTATCCTTTTTTTCTTGTTTCTTCATATTTTTTTTTTTTCGTTTCTAGTTCTTTCTCCTTCTCCTCCTCCTCCTTCTTTTTCTTAGTCCTCTTCTTGTTCTTATTTTGTTCCGGCTTCGGACGCCGCCCGTCCTTGACTTCCCGGACTTGACGCCTGACCTGTCACGACCACGCGGGCAGTGAGTTCAGTCTTGCGCTGGTCTTGGGGCTGACCGGACCTGGCGGCTGCACTCCTCTGTACAGAACCAGTTTATAATAATATACTCCAGTCTTTTGGATAGTGTTTCCTTTACTCCCGAAAACACCCTGAATATAATCAATTAGAACTTTTTCTTCTACGTATTTCTTGTTATTTTCCTTCATCTTTTCTTCATCCTCCATATCTTTTTTCTTTTTTTATTTCGTCTGCTACTTTTTTCTTCTCGTTTTGTAGCCTGCACCCTGTACATCACCTGCTGCTTCTTAGAACCCCTGACATATTTGCAAACTCGTCACACCCTCCATTCTCCTCCTCATTATTTTGTAACCCTGTCCCTCTTCACATTCTTCCTCTTTCTCTTCTATTGTAACCTTAACCCTTCCACTCCCACTCACCTCTCATGGTGCTATTTCTATTCTGGTAGCTTCATTTATTAACTCACCCACTACATTCCGACTTCTTATTCTCTTGTATCCTGCACTCCGCTTCCCTCCTTCCCTTCCTCCCTCTGTTCCCTCGTTTTCTTTCTTGTAAGTCTCGTAAGATGTCTTCTCTTTCTCAGGACAGACAAATGAGTCTCCCCTGAAGGATTACAAGGCAAGAATGTCCTCATCTGAATACATACATCTTTGTCACCTCAGTGCTCGATCAATTAGCAACAATCGCTCACACACTAAAAGAAAAAAGCATGAAGACGAAAGAATGAGACCGATTTTCAAAGATGGTGTTCGCAAGTCAGTCAGTCAGTCAGTCAGTCAGCCATTATTGAGTAACAGCCAACAGTTTACTCAGTTTTCAGCCTGTCAATAATTGAGTCAGTCAGTTATTCAGTCAGAAAGGCATTCACTCGGTCAGTTATTTATTCAGTCAAGCGCTCAATCATTCAGATTGTGTGCTTGTCTTCTTGTTACACACACACACACACACACACACACACACACACACACACACACACACACACACACACACACACACACACACACACACACACACACACACTGAAAAAATAACTGATAGCTGAAATAGAAAGCAGGTGTTAACGAGAGAGAGAGAGAGAGAGAGAGAGAGAGAGAGAGAGAGAGAGAGAGAGAGAGAGAGAGAGAGAGAGAGAGAGAGAGAGAGAGAGAGAGAGAGAGAGAGAGAGAGAGAGAGAATGAAAAGCAAGACAAATGGCCAGGAAAGAAAGAAGGCAATGAATCAGCGTCCTTGTTTGTGCCTCATTAAAACGCCCGTCTCCTTTCAACCAGTTACGAAAATTACACACACACAAAAAAAAAAGACAGTAAAACAAAACATAAAACAACAGAATTTCTCTTCCCTCCGTAAAGCACAACTATTAATATTAATGATCTCGAGTTAGAGAGAGAGAGAGAGAGAGAGAGAGAGAGAGAGAGAGAGAGAGAGAGAGAGAGAGAGAGAGAGAGAGAGAGAGAGAGAGAGAGAGAGAGAGAGAGAGAATAGACAAGCAAACGGAAGGGAACAGAAAACGGAGGAGGGAACGGAAAGAAGATGTATTAGGAATAGTTAGAGAGAGAACGATAGTAATAATAAGTAATTGTCACTGGCTGCCCTTCCTCCTGCGTCGTTATCTCTCCTCCATCAAGGATTATTTCATCTCTGCATCACCCTCATCACCCTAAGCGAGGATAAGCCCCTATCTGATGTCCCCTGAAGTCCCCTGAAGCCGTCACGAGCCGCCACGGGGAGCTGCTGTAATTATAACCCAAAGGGAGAATTGTCCATCCCGGGAACGGCTTGTAAATCATTCCCAGGTAAGGCAGCGTCCGGGAAACCTGTTAATTAGTCAGGTAATGCCAAGAGGGATGGGCGGCCGTGCGTGACTCTCTCTCTCTCTCTCTCTCTCTCTCTCTCTCTCTGTAGGTGGATGGCTTAGGCAGAAATATATTCTTTTTTTTTTTTTAAGATATCTACGATTTTTTTTTGGCCTTTGTTGTTGTTGTTGTTAGCAATAATGATCATAATTATTATTACACGAGTAAGAGACAAAAAACTCACATCAAATATGAGGAAACACAAGCAATATTTCCTGTAACCAACGTGTGTGTGTGTGTGTGTGTGTGTGTGTGTGTGTGTGTGTGTGTGTGCTGTTGCTCTGGAAACGGGAAACAACAATAACATTTATATCTGGAATCACTGAGGCTAAAGTTCGTTTGGAAATCCGAGCTGCAAACTTGTGTCTCGCTGCGATTGTGAAGATGTGTGTGTGTGTGTGTGTGTGTGTGTGTGTGTGTGTGTGTGTGTGTGTGTGTGTGTGTGTGTGTGTGTGTGTGTGTGTGTGTGTGTGTGTGTGTGTGTGTTTGGTTTGGGGATGGGGGAAGGAAGGGGGACGAGAGGCTGCAGTAAATAATAAGTTACTCTATATTAAAGGAAAATTTTAACATACTTTTTTCCATTTTACGAATAAGTTTTCCCGGTTTTAACTTATTGTTGTTCACGTCATTATTGTTATTATTTTCGAATAAATAATTGTTTTTGTTGTTGTTGTTGTTGTTGTTGTTGTTGATGTTGTTGCTTTTGTTGTATCATTGTTGTTATTGTTCTTAATATTGTCAGACTTATTTCCATTGTGAGTATACAAACGTATTTGAAGACAGTGAACAAAGAACAAATATTTAAATTCGAAATGGTACATATTCACAGAATGTGGCGAGAGGATTGCACGTGATAACAAGAAGAAAGTGTAAGGTAAAAAAGAAAAAGTCAAAAGGTTGCGACATTATAAATTCTGCGTGAAAAATGTTTTTGCAAATATTAAAGTGTTCTTGGATCTTAAGTTTCGTAAAGTATTTTAGAATATCAGGTGGTGTTTTGAACCTTGAAAAATATACATAACGCGTTTTCTTTCTTCCACTACTACTACTACTACTACTACTACTACTACTACTACTACTACTACTACTACTACTACTACTACTGATTCATTGATTGAAGTTATGTCACAGCAACATCGCGGTCGTAAGGCGCCGCTACAAAACTTTAAAAGCGACAAAGACTGCAGTTTTTAAAATGTCGGTAATAAAAACAAAATTATAGGCACGAAAAAAATGTTAAAAGACCACAATAAAAGCAAACATAACAAAGAAATGGGAAGAACCATAAAAAAAAGTGCTAAAAATGAGGGTATAGTAAAATTTTAGTTACTACTACTACTACTACCACTACTACTACTACTTCTACTACTACTACTTCTATTACTTCTTTTGATATATCTATTGTCTGCTCTGTTACTCTCCATCACGAAGTTGGAATTTTCATCGAAGTAAAATGCTTAATAAAACATAACGTGCTTGCAATAAAAAGAACGACACACAAAATAAACTTTGCTCTAACCTGTGCAATAAAATACGAGGGTGAGATAAAAATGAAGCGTAAATTAATCAGAATCATACAACTGGGAACTGCATCGGGAAATAATTAATACGCATATGAAAAGTGTATCTCTCTCTCTCTCTCTCTCTCTCTCTCTCTGCACGTCTGTCTGTCTTTTCTGACTATATCTACTCTGTGTACCGTTTTTTTTTTCCATTTTCCTCTTCATATTCTCGTCATGTTCTATATAATTTCTTTACATTCTGTCTCATTACTTCATTCTCTCTCTCTCTCTCTCTCTCTCTCTCTCTCTCTCTCTCTCTCTCTCTCTCTCTCTCTCTCTCTCTCTCTCTCTCTCAAGGGGCAATCACACACCTACTAACACGAGCCATCACCTGACTAATCACCAACCAGACGCTGTGATTACACCTCTGCAAATTGCATATCACGCCATTTATAACGTGGGGAGTTTTTCAATTAATTCTACATGGAGGAGGAGGAGGAGGAGGAGGAGGAGGAGGAGGAGGAGGAGAAGGAGGAGGAGGAGGAAACTCTTATTACAACTTCAAACTTAGTAACTTCAGATATTCAGTTCCTCCTCGTGCATTAATTGATAGTCTGATCACCTTCCCTTTATTCCTAACACACCCGGAGCTTATGACCTCCTACCCACGCACTCACTTCACCCACGCACTCTTTAACTCGCTCCTCACTCGCCACTTTGCATCTGAATCGATTAACCCATGCACACCTATAATCGTCGTTTATTGACCTTCAGAGCACTGTAAAATATTGCATGCAGAAAAGAAAAAAGAGAGTTTATAAGGTTAATTTTCTCATTTCCAAGCTGCAGAACTATTTTGAGACTCTACCGTATGTGACTGAAGAGTTTTGTAATACTGTTGTGCAAGGACAGAAAAAAAAGCAGAAAAAGAGAATGATATTAATTTTGTCTTTCTATGCTGTAAAACTACTTTGAGACTACAGTATTAATAACTGTCTCTAAAGTTTTAAAAATATAATTTCCATGAAAAAACTAGTAAAACCTGAAAGAGAATAAACAAATTTTAGTCTCCCTAACGTTCAAAAACTCTTAGAAGAGACTGCAGTATAAAAATAAATGTCTGAAAAGTTTTAGAATATTTGACACAGAAAATTAGAGAGAGAGAATTGGTGGGTAATATTTTCTTGCAAACTTGAAAACCTATTTTAAGACACGCGAACAAAACGGAATATCTGAAGTCTTAGAATAACATCTGCATGGACACAAAATAAGAAAAAAATACGTTAATTTTGTCTTTTAAGCTGTAAAATAATGTGAGAAGACTGAAGCATAAAAATGAAACCATAAAAAGTTGTAAATAATTATAGGAAAACTCGTCTAGCAGGAAGAGAGTAATATATTGGAAAATTCAGTACCTTACCCTCCCTTTCATTCTAATCTTGTAACTCTAATCACTTTGTCTGTTCATCCTCCATTCAATTTCCAGTCCCCAGCAGAGTCCGTCTCACTTATCCCTTTCAATCTCGCCTGTGACCATGTGTGTGTGTGTGTGTGTGTGTGTGTGTGTGTGTGTGTGTGTGTGTGTGTGTGTGTGCGCAAAGACCATAAGGTAAGCTAATTATAGGTGAAGTCAAGCCGGGTGTTATCATCCGTCACGTGGTGGAGGCGTCACGTTACTTGATCCTTTCTTTCTTTTGACCAGTGTTGGGTGGGTGGGTGGGAAATATATACCCCCATACACAGATTCCTATCTCTACGAACATAAGCACACACATGTTTCTCTTTTAACGACTCGAAGGTTTTACGTACACACAGGTCTCTCTCTCTCTCTCTCTCTCTCTGCATTAATCAGCACCGTACTCAGGCCACCGCAGCCACGCAAGGACACGGACGCACAGTATATTTGGCCACGCACTGGACATTCGGTACGGCCTCATCGATAACGTGGCTGTCGGCGGGCGAGCTTCTCCGGTCATGCCGCCACAAATTACCGCGGACGCTCTGCTGTATCGGAAAACTAGAAATTAAAAAGGACATTCGAAAAATAAATCATTACCAACTTTGCATTTCAGTCACGTGCCCTTGAATACGAAGATTTTTTAAAAGATTTATTTAATAGGGAAGAAATGATTTAGGGTTTTCTCAGGGATAAGTGTACATGGTATGATTAGATTAGGTTAGGTTAGGTAAGGTTAGGTAAGGTACGGTAAGGTTAGGTAAGGTTAGGTTATGTTAGGTTAGGTAAGGTTTGGTTAAGTTAGGCAAGGCTGGGTTGGTTTGGGGCTGGTTTGTGTTCTGTCGTGTTGGGTTATGCTAGGCCTGGTTCTGTTAAGCTGAGTAGAGCTGGGATCTGCTTGATTTGTGTGTTGGGTTAGGTTGGGTTGGATTGTATTATGTCGTGCTGGGTTGCGTTAGGCCGGGTTCTGTTAAGTTGAGTAGGGCTGGGATCTGTTGAGTTGGTTTGTGTTCTGTCGTGTTGGGTTATGTTAGGTCGGGTTCTGTTAAGTAGGGCTGGGATCTGTTGGGGTGGTTTGTATTTTGTTGGGTTAGCTTACGTTAGCTGAGTTAGGTTAGTCACCCATATGCAGCAGCGATGAATAAGAGACCTGAAAGGAAAATTTATGACACCCCTGGTAGGAAATCTGCAAGCCGGTCCCGCTCCGCCTCTTGAATCACAGCTCATGGCCAATAAATTCAACAATAGGAAACTTTTCAAACCTTGCACATTATCTGATAGGGTGTTATCAATCGCTTCACACATAATGGAGTTAGTTTTACTTGGAAATTCAGTTTTATTGCAATGAAAAGGCTAGGCAGACGAACAGACAGACCAACCGCTCTCAAATTTTGGTTAATAATTTCTTGACTTTACTATATTACTTATGACATCTTTGTAAGCTTCTTTTTTTCTATAACTTTTGTTGCCCTTAGATAGAATCCATCTTACATAAAAATAACATAAATTAATTAATACCTCTGGCTGAAGAAGAAAATAATCAGATAGTGTAACGATTCAAAAACAAAATTAAGCGGATAATTATTCCGCGATAATGAAGCGGCTTATGCAGTTTGGGAACATATGAACATAAGAAATAAGGGAAGCTGCAAGAAGCCATCAGGCCTATACGTGGCAGTCCCTGTATGAAATATACCTACCTATTTCCACCTATCATCCCCATCCATAAATCTGTCTAATCTCCTCTTAAAGCTCCCTAATGACTCAGCACTAACAATTTAATTACTGAGTCCGTTCCATTCATCTACCACTCTATTTGAGAACCAATTCCCTCCTATCTCATTTTTAAGCCTAAATTTTTCAAGATTCAACCCATTATTTCTTGTTCTGTCTTGGTTACTGATACTAAGAATTTTGCTTACGTCCCCCTCATACCACTCATACCACTTAAAGACTTCTATCAGGTCCTCTCTTAACCTACGTCTCTCTAAAAAATGTAAATTTAACAGCCTCAATCTCGTTTCTTAAGGAATACTCCTCATCCCTTGTATCCTTTTAGTCATTCTCCTTTGTATTGATTCTAACAGACTTATCCTTCCTGTAATATGGGGACCAGAACTGCACAGCGTAGTCCAGATGAGCTCTGACCAGCGCCAAACATAACTTTAATATTACTTCGGGACTTCTACTTTTTATCACTTCTAAAAATTAATCTTAATACCCTATTTGCCCTGTTTCTGGCCTCTATGTATTGCTTTCTTAGACAGAGTTCAGAGCTAACTATAACTCCTAAATCTTTTTCGTACTCTGAACCTACCAGAACTTCATTATTCATTGTGTACCTACTGTGTGGGTTTCCTCTACCTACGCTAAGTACTTTGCATCTGTTGATATTAAACTGCATTTGCAATCCGTCTGTCCATTTGTTCATCCTACTCAAATCTGCCTGCAAGGCGATGGCATCCGATTCTGACCTAATTAATCTACCTACCTTCCTGTTATCCGCAAATAGAAGAAGAAGAAGAAGAAGAAGAAGAAGAAGAAGAAGAAGGGAAACTGGAAGGAGCCATGAGGCCTATACGTGGCAGTCCCTGTATGAAGCATAACCATCTATTTCCTCCTATCAACACCATCCGTAAATATGTCTCATCTTCTTTTAAACTTCCCTAAAGGCTCAGCATTAACAAGCTGATTACTTAAGTACATTCAAAAGAAGAAAAACTCGGGAATCTTCATAAAACTAAAAATTATGGAGATTAAATCCAGGAAGCTCGAAACACAAAATATTCATGAAGTTAATCCACGCAAGAGTACTTAAGATAAACTAACGTGGAGGAAATTATCGTATTAGGAGGAGATAACCTAAGCTCAAGATTATAAACGACGAATAATTGTGCCGTAAAAGGGGCGCAGTACTCGTGAGGAGAGCAATATTTTACAATTTATGTGGCTGTTTCCTGCTGCGCTTACTTCAGCTTCGAGAGAGAGAGAGAGAGAGAGAGAGAGAGAGAGAGAGAGAGAGAGAGAGAGAGAGAGAGAGAGAGAGAGAGAGAGAGAGAGAGAGAGAGAGAGAGAGAGAGAGAGAGAGAGAGAGAGAGAGAGAGAGAGAGAGAGAGAGAGAGAGAGTTGCAATATCATAAATACGCTTTAAAAAATTACAGTTCCGGAACCTCAATATAAATTAGCAATATTTCAGTAGTACCTAGGGAGCACTACGATATCAAACAACAGAAACTGAAATAATAATTAAAAAAAAAAATGCAGAGGGAGACAATACAGTATTTCACGCAACACTTCAAAACACTTACAGTATTAAAAAAGAAATAATAATTACTAAAAAAACAATAAACCAAGTCAATATATTTTTCACCCCTCACGACAAAAAATAAAGTAATATATCAAAACTCTTAACAACCCAGAAAATAACAACAACAACAACCAACACAGGTTATTATTAGGAAAGTCGCTCTTACGAACAATACCATAAAAAAAAAACATTCAAGAGAGTCTCATGTTCTTGATGCGTGCACTAAACAGGCTAAGTATTGGAGCTTTTTTCTTTCAATATATAAGTGCTGCAGGTAGTCAGGAGGGGACAGGAGGGGACGGGGGGAATAACAAGCCAATCGTTTTTTTTTTGGACACGAATTTAAAGAGAGCATTCAAGTGTGGTGGTCATTAGTATACCACTCTCTCTCTCTCTCTCTCTCTCTCTCTCTCTCTCTCTCTCTCTCTCTCTCTCTCTCTCTATCTCTCTTAACATAATCTATTTGAAGAAGAAGAAGAAGAAGAAGAAGAAGAAGAAGAAGAAGAAGAAGAAGAAGAAGAAGAAGAAGAAGAAGAAGAAGAAGAAGAAGAAGAAGAAGAAGAAGAAGAAGAAGAAGAAGAAGAAGAAGAAGAAGAAGAAGAAGAAGAAGAAGAAGAAGAAGAAGAAGAAGAAGAAGAAGAAAACAAAAATAACAGCAGCAGCAACAACAACAACAACAACAACAGCAACAACAACAGCAACAACAATGACAATGAATAACAAGAAAGTCAATTCTATCCCACGACGTCCAGTTTCATTACCCCTCTTCTCCTCCCATCTCTTCTCCCCGATCTCTCGTTATCTCTGCCTCTCCCCCCTCCCTTCCCCCTCCAGAGAGAAGTAATCCACGACTTTCATACTCCCTTTCCTTCCCTTTTTCTCCCCGGGCAGCAAGAGGGCGACAGAATGTTTATTGTGAGTCAGCGAGAGAAGGAGAGGCTAAAGAGGTCATAAAGAGAGAGAGAGAGAGAGAGAGAGAGAGAGAGAGAGAGAGAGAGAGAGAGAGAGAGAGAGAGAGAGAGAGAGAGAGAGAGAGAGAGAGAGAGAGAGAGAGAGAGAGAGAGAGAGAGAGAGAGAGAGAGAGAGAGATTTTCCTTCAGCATCGATCATTATTAGCACTATTATCATTGCCACAAAGCACAATGACACTACTACTACTACTACTACTACTTCTACTACTACTACTACTACTACTACTACTAATAGTTACCAATCAACACTATATACCAGAAAGTCTCGACCAACCACGATATGACACAGAAGCTTTTAGAAACCTCAAAGCAAGTCATACACATGGACACACACACACACACACACACACACACACACACACACACACACACACACACACACACACACAGAAGGCATGGACGAGGCGTTTGCTCTGCTAATGAGTGAAGGAAACTGAAAATTGGTGGAGCAGTGTTTTGTGTCTCCAAACATCTTCAAGTGTCTTCCAGGACAATAAAGGGAAAGATAAAAGGCACACACACACACACACACACACACACACACACACACACACACACACACACACACACACACACACACACACACACACACACACACACACACACACACAACGCATGTCTTCAAGAAGGAAACTGAGGGACGGAAGGAATAAAGAAAAAGAAAAAAAGGAAGGAAGGAAGGAAGGAAGGAAGGAAGGAATGAAGGAAGGAAGGAAGGAGAGAGAGAGAGAGAGAGAGAGAGAGAGAGAGAGAGAGAGAGAGAGAGAGAGAGAGAGAGAGAGAGAGGAATGAGGAGACAGAAGGGCTCACTCCCTCATCCTTCCCTCTCGCAGTTTTCACATCAACTTCGAGGAGAATAATGAAGAACAAACATGAGACTCTTAATTAATCTACTTACATGAGTATGTATAAATAAACGAGAGCTTTTCTTTCAAACATTTTTCACTCAGTTAATAGCACAAAATGTTCCTTCTTATGCTCAACCCTTATAATTTCTGGAGTCTTCAAGGTAAAGTAAAATAACATAAGGAACGGAGGCTTTGCAATGCCGAAGCGCCAAAATAAGGGATCGATTTATATAATTTTTGTATTGTTTATTTCCTTTCTTATATGTTCTCTTTCCTTATGATTTTTGGGTCTGTAAGGCGTAAGAGAACATATGAAAGCTTTTGCGATGCTACCGTGCTAAAAAAAAAAAAAATCAATAAAATAGATAAATAAAGGGATCTACTTATATATTTTTGTATTGTTTAAGCATTTCTTTTCCATATTCTCTTTCCTTATGATTTTGTGAAGACTGTAAGGTATAGAACACATGAAAGCTTTGGCGATGTTGCTGCGCCAGAATTTCGTTAATCTACATAATACATTTTAGTATCGTTTGTGGAATTCTTATAATCCTCTCACTTCTTATAATTTCCGTCAGTAGTATCAAAACCGGCGCATTAAGACAGTTATGTACCGTGTGATGGCGAACCCTTTAGCTGCAAAGGGCACAATGACACCTGCGTGCTGCGTGACGACTTGAATCTTACTGTACAAAAATAAAACTGTTGGTGCTTTATTCTTATTACTCCATCACTCCTTCTTCTGTCAGTGGCATCTTTGGAATGTATACTTTAAACCTGCCATAGATAACTTTATTAAGCTCAAGTAAAAGCTCAGGTAGTCTTCAAGTTAACAGTCCTGGTACTAGTTTACATACGGCATCATTGTAGTGAAGTATTTAAATCTCTCTCTCTCTCTCTCTCTCTCTCTCTCTCTCTCTCTCTCTCTCTCTCTCTCTCTCTCTCTTATTCTCCCTGTAACATCAAAACGCCACTGCACAGAAAAGATACTGACAGAGAATGAAAAGCAGAATAATTCACATAAACGTGCAGGTGCGAGGCGCTGCGAGAAAGAAAACGACGACGAGAACAAGTAAAGTGCGTAAAGGAAACTGAATCAATGTAGGATATCACAGAGAAAAGAAAGAAAACGGTGGTGAAAGCAAAGAGCATGACAATATAAACGTGTAAAAAAAAAAAAAAGGAAAAAAACCTGAAAAAATCTATGAATAATAACGTAGAGAAAAAGATACAGATATAAAACACGGAGACATAAATACAGCTAAAGGATTAATTTAATATAGAAAACTGACTAAAGGTACAGAGAGAGAGAGAGAGAGAGAGAGAGAGAGAGAGAGAGAGAGAGAGAGAGAAATACCAGCCCTTCTCCCAACACAAAGCGGGATATGTCTGAGAAGGGAGGAGGAAGGGGGAAAGCTTTGGTGGTGGCGAGACCCAACATCAAGCAATCTCTTCTCTTATCCCATTTTCTTTCAAAGTGGAATAAGCGCACACTAAAATAGAATTGATAAGAAAAAAAAATCTATCGAAATTGGCGTTAAAAATAAGAAAAGCGTAAGAAGAAATGTAAGTCTTAAAGTCCATATGAATTTAGAAATATATTTGTTTGTTTGTTTGTTTCAATAAATTTTGTTTAAAGTGAATTATGGTCACTTAGCCACCGTTCTATTGACGTCAAAATGATCTATGACAACCCATACATATAATTTTCTCTCTTCTAAGTAACATTTCTATATCATTACGTAAATTTCTTGGCGTCAAAAATTTTCACTGTTCTTTATCAGATGGCGGCGAGAGAAACCAGCATGCCATTAATGGGAAAAAGTCGCTGCTGGTGGTATGAGTTAGGGCTTATGTTATTATTTTTGGTCTTGCGGTGGGAAACTTTTTTTTACTTTTTTTTTTTTTTTTATATTGGTGGTGGTGGTGGTGGTTGTGGTTGAATACAGAGAGAAAAGTGGAAGAAGAGAAGTGGTAGGGATGGGAGAGGAGAAGAGAGGAAATAGGGAAAGATGAGAAAAAAAAACAATAAAAGATAACGAGAAGAAAAGAAGAAAGAAAAAAATGAAGATAAAAAAAATATATATAAAAAAAGAAAAAAATCGGTATAAGCTGTAATACATTTTAACAACTAAGACCACCACCACCACCACCACCACCACCACCACCACCACCACCACCACTCAGAGATACACACTCCTTCATTCATACAACACGTCAGCTATAAACCCTCTCTTCCGTAACCTAAACCAGCCTTTGAGGAGGAGGAGGAGGAGGAGGAGGAGGAGGAGGAGGAGGAGGAGGAGGAGGAGGAGGAGGAGGAGGAGGAGGAGGAAGAGAAGCAGAAGCAGAAGCAGAAGCAGAAGCAGGAGAAGGAGGATGAGGAGGGAAAGGAGTACAAGCAACCGAGAAGGAGAGAGAAAGAGATTAAGAGAAAGAGGAGGGAAAGGGAAAAAAGAGAGAGACAAATCGCATACATTCCACAGCTTTGCCATTAGTCGACCCAGACCAGCACTTGCACCAGTTGACTTCTGCCGCCTGTCTAGCCATAAGTGGAGGTGGCGGCGACGGTGGTGGTGGTGGTGGTGGTGGTGGAGCACGGAGGAAGAGGGAGTAAAGAGGACACAGAAAGGGGACGTTAGAGTAAGGGAAACTAGGTCAAATATGTGAAAGGCAGAGACAGAAAGCAAAGTTAAGGAGAAGGATGATGATGATGATGATGAGAGAGAGAGAGAGAGAGAGAGAGAGAGAGAGAGAGAGAGAGAGAGAGAGAGAGAGAGAGAGAGAGAGAGAGAGAGAGAGAGAGAGAGAGAGAGAGAGAGAGAGAGAGAAGAGAAGGGAAGGGAAATAAGAAAAAAAGGTTAGGGAGATGAAGGAAAGAAGAAAGGAAGGAAGGAAGGAAGGAAGGAAGGAAGGAAGGAAGGAAGGAAGGAAGGAAGGAAGGGGGCTGAAAAGCGGAAAGGGAAACAATGAAAAATAGAATAATTCATGTAACGCACAGGTGAGAGACAAGAAAAAAGAAAGCATAAAATTATAATAAAAAGAGAAAGTATGACAACAGGAATGAAAAAAATTCCCTGAGCAAACTATGAATAACAACAGAAGGGAAAAAAATGTAAAAAAAAAAGAAAAGCGCAGAGAAGAAAGCGAAAGGTCAATGAGAACACACAAGAAAAAAGGGAAAACCACACACACAAAATGAAATAAAAGTAATGAAAAAGCAGGAGTACGTCCACAAAAAAAAAAAAAAAACACATCATTCCAAATACAACACACTCAAAACCCCCGAAATAAAAGTAAAATAAAAGACACCATAGCTAAAAAAAAAAAAAAAAAACAACCAAACCAAACCAAGAAGCAAAATTAAAATGAGAAAAAAAACTAAAGTAAAAAAAAAAAAAAAAACATTTAAAACACTCGTCCCAAAGATCATAAAACAACAAAACATGAAAATTGAAAACTCACGCCGCAAACCAAACCAAAGAGAACCTCACCAAATCAAACCTCCAACACGGGACAACAAAAGCACAGGCCAAAATCACAAAATCGCCACAAACTCGCAGAACCAGCATTGCATCGCGCTAGCCTCGCGGAGCTGCATAATTCTGGCCACATTCCACATTCCTTCAGACTTTTTCCATCGCGGTCCGCCCACAACACATAACCCCCCCAGTCTCCCTCCCTTCCTATCCCTCCCTCTTACCAACGCACTGATTCCACGCCTCGTTTGTTGTCGGAGAGGGGTGAGAGGACGGAGGGAGGGGGTGAGAGGGGAAGGTTGGCGGAAGCTGTGGGGGGTATACAGAGAAACTACTGTCATTAGAACAAAATATATTCGTATTTAGGCAGCTTCACGTAATTACTTCAAGATTTTTTTCCGTCGGGTAAATCCTCTGGGACGAAAACGTGGGCGGGAGTTTGAAAGACAGCGAGAGAGAGAGAGAGAGAGAGAGAGAGAGAGAGAGAGAGAGAGAGAGAGAGAGAGAGAGAGAGAGAGAGAGAGAGAGAGAGAGAGAGTCAGGAAAGGAATCATGAGGGAGGGAGAAAGAAAGGAGAAAGGAAGGGTAAACAGAATAAGGGAGGAAGAGAGAGAGATTAACAGAGGAGGAACTGTAAATAAAGGAAAAAACGGAAATGAAAGGAAGGAAAGAAGAAAGAATAAAGAAAAAAAAATAAGACATAAGATAAAAAATTCGGTTAATGGATGGGAAAGAAAACGAATGGAAAGAGGAAAGGGTGGGTAAAGAGAAGGAATGAAAACAACGAGAAAAAAAAAAGGTCAGCAGTAACAAACGAAAAGAGAAATTGGAGTAAAGTTTAATAATTGCAAACATTCGTGTGATACAAAAGTCAAGAGTAAAGGGAACGATGCAAAGATTGAATAGTAAAAGAGGCGAAACTGAGCTACAAGGGAGGGGGAGGAGGGGAATATAGGATAAACAAAGGAACCGCCGAGCAAGAGGAGGGAAAGAAAAAAATCAACACGTCTAAAAAGAATGAGGAAAAGTAAATAAAACGATGATAAAAGTGAAAATAACCGATGGAGAGGAAAGTATAAAAAAGTGTACGTAAACAGAGAGAGAGAGAGAGAGAGAGAGAGAGAGAGAGAGAGAGAGAGAGAGAGAGAGAGAGAGAGAGAGAGAGAGAGAGAGAGAGAGAGAGAGAGAGAGAGAGAGAGAGAGAGAGAGAGATAGCAGCTGTTTGTCATGAATTCTCTCTCTCTCTCTCTCTCTCTCTCTCTCTCTCTCTCTCTCTCTCTCTCTCTCTCTCTCTCTCTCTCTCTCTCTCTCTCTCGTCATGTCCCTCTGTCCCCCGCCATCACTTCAGACAATTACTTGCTCGTATTGATCTTATCGGAGAAGCGCGGCCACTCCTCTCTCTCTCTCTCTCTCTCTCTCTCTCTCTCTCTCTCTCTCTCTCTCTCTCTCTCTCCCTGACCAGGAGGAAGGAAAGGGAAAAGGGTCATGCGATAGAAAGGCAAACGGAAAGAGGACAATGCGTGAGAGAGAGAGAGAGAGAGAGAGAGAGAGAGAGAGAGAGAGAGAGAGAGAGAGAGAGAGAGAGAGAGAGAGAGAGAGAGAGAGAGAGAGAGAGAGAGAGAGAGAGAGAGATTTGATGCAAAGAAATAATTTAAAGCGCAAATGAATGATTTAATTAAACGGAATTAATTTAAATGAAACTAATTACATAAAAAATGTAAAGCACAAATAATTAATCTAAATGAAAGTAAGTAAATATAGACGAACTGAATCTTAAATAATATAATCTGAATTTAAATTACAATATTTTTGAATGATCTAAAGGATCAATTTTGCAAAGGACTCAAAAAACAAACGAATGAGTGATTATATGAGTTAGTGATTGAGTGATTGAGTGAGTAAGTGAGTGAGTGAATAAGCGATAGGTAAACATAAATAAAATACATATGAACAGATAGACAGGTTGACAGGAAGATAAAACTTACTGATACATTGAACAAGTGTATAATTAATGAGCATATGGAAGGATGGACAGATAGATAGATTAATAAATATAGATATAAAGACTGAATAATGAATGAATGAGTTAACAAACACATCTATATATATAAAAAAAAAAAAAAGTGGACGCATCACGGTAAGTGTGTGTAAAGTGATCATGATAAGAGGTAAACACGAGCATGATTCACGTCATCGCATGGAGAGGAGGGTAGTGTGTGGGTGTGGTGGCGTGGGTGTGTGGGAGGGGAGGGAGAGGGCGGGGGTCGTGATGAGGCAGTAGCGACCGTGGATGTGTTTATTAATATCAACACGTAATGTGATTGGCATTTACCTGACAAGTTTTTTTTTTTTTTTTTTTTTTACTGTAAAGCTTGATTGACTTTCACTGATGTGTGCCTTTTGTATGTTTTGTTTGTATAATGAATGGATGGCGCACACAATGACAACCCCCCCTTTCTCTCTCTCTCTCTCTCTCTCTCTCTCTCTCTCTCTCTCTCTCTCTCTCTCTCTCTCTCTCTCTCATTTATTTTCTTATTAAAAAGATTATATTATTATCTGTTTTTAATCTGTTTTTCTAACTATTTTGTGTCCATCACACTAATCACTTTTTGTCACATTTATTTTCTTTTTCCTCCACTATTTTCCTCCTCCACTAGCCTGGCATCCATCTTACATCTTGTCGTGAACTTCTTCGACCCAATCAATCAATCAATCAATCAATCAATCCTATCTCTCCCAACACATCTTCATCACCTTGCCACCTCCCCATTGCTATCAATATACCACACCCTAGCGTAATATCCACCGCTACTCACCCTAACTTCCTATAACAGAGCTCCACCCTTACCTCCTGCAGCACTGAGTCATCCAACACACTCCCTTATGCTCTATACCACACCTTATTCTCTTCAGCCCATCACCCTTAACTTTTTTAAACTCTCCCCTTCACCCTAAGCCTCTCTTTCGAAACATCCCTCTCCCCATTGCTTCTTTTAACACTGTCCCTCATCCTTCAGTCTTCACAACATTGTTCCTCGCCTTCACACTCCTACCCGCCACCTAGCATCCCTCACGGCACCACCTTCATCTTGGCACCGCAGTGAATCCCTCCCCCCAAGTAAAATTTTCAGAACTTTATTACCCCGCTGGATATAAGCTCCTTACCTCTATTCCCTCTTCCTCTTCCTCCTCACCTCTTCTCTTCTCTTCTCTCTCTCTCTCCTCCTAGTATGTTTCCTTTCCCTCGTTTCAACACAGCAATTTACGTTGTGGGGCGAAAAGGTGTGTTTGTTATGGTGTGGTGTGGTGTGGTGTGGTGTGGTGTGGTGTGTGTGTGTGTGTGTGTGTGTGTGTCAAAACATGATGAGCGCATTCATTTTGACATTGGGTAAATTTGAGTCTTTGTAACTTCATAAATTTGTGCAGGAAAACCATTACTATTGTTCATTTGTGATAATTATTTATATTATTATCATTACTATTATCATTACTACTGTCACAATAATTACCGTTAATTATTATTATTATTATTATTATTATTATTATTATTATTATTATTATTATTATTATTATTATTATTATCATCATGATCATTATTATTATACTATCATAAACAGAATATTACATTTAGTCACTACCACCACCACCATCATCACCACAATCATCATGATCACTACCACCATCACAAAATCATACCCATCACCACCACCACCACCACCACCACTTACCCCTCCAGCGCAGCTCTCCTCTAATCCCCATATCATTTATAACTTCCCTTACACAGGACTTTTGTCATGATATATATTCCCAGTTGCAATTCTCTCTCTCTCTCTCTCTCTCTCTCTCTCTCTCTCTCTCTCTCTCTCTCTCTCTCTCTCTCTCTCTCTCTCTCTCTCTCTCTCTCTCTCTCTCTCTCTCTCGCCTTTATTCGCACGTTCAATTTCTCCACATGACGTTCAATTTATTTTTCCTCACCCTTCCCACTTTCACGGAATTTATCATTACTACTCTGCATCACGTCAGAGCACACACACACACACACACACACACACACACACACACACACACACACACACACACACACACACACACACACACACACACACACACACACGCTAACATCATTATTGGTATTATTCCACTGCAGAACAAAAGCTTCCCTACACCTCCTCATCACATCTATTCAGGCAGCTCGTCTATTTCTAAGTGACCCACGCAAAACTAATTATTCCACCTCTCCATTTAATCTCATCTCGATCAAGTTTTTATCTCCATTTAATCTTGCCTGTACCAGCCATCCATTCATTCCGAGTCGTATAAGGAGAGCTATTATTTCTCTAAACTCTCTATCTAATCCTGTATCTGCCATCTGCCTTTGTCTCCTTCACCATCCCTACATTGCTATTCTGTTCCTTTAATCTCAACGTATCATTTGTTTTCCTTCACACGAATAGAGGTCCTGGAAGCTGTACGAGGTGCCATGTTCAAGGGTCGTGCTGGAATGTCGCTTAGGTACAGGCAGATATATCAATACCACTACCGCCACCACCATCACCACCACCGTCAGCACCACTATCAACCACCACCAATCCTTGCAGTTCACCATAGTTCCTTACACCACCTATAGGAATTTTATGAGGTTCTCTCTGATTCTTTCTTTTTCTTATCTACCTTCCTGTAATAAAAATGATGATAATAATAATAATAATAATGATAATAATAATAATAATAATAATAATAATAATAATAATAATAATAATAAAATTCTCTCTCTCTCTCTCTCTCTCTCTCTCTGGTTAAGTATGTTTTCTCTACATGTCTTTCAATGGAATTAATATACAGGAGAGAGAGAGAGAGAGAGAGAGAGAGAGAGAGAGAGAGAGAGAGAGAGAGAGAGAGAGAGAGAGAGAGAGAGAGAGAGAGAGAGAGAGAGAGAGAGAGAGAGAGAGAGAGAGAGAGAGAGAGAGAGAGAGAGAGAGAAAGTGTTACTGTTTATAGTATGATAAAATGAGATACAGAGATTGGAGGAGGAGGAGGAGGAGGAGGAGGAGGAGGAGGAGGAGGAGGAGGAGGAGGAAAGAGTGAGATATGACGTAAGTATATGAGGGACACAGAAAACGAGGAATGTGCGAGGAGAAATGGTGCAGTGAAGGGTGAAGGAGGAAGATGCGAGTGGCGTCAGGGTGCGAGTTTAGTGGGTTTTGTGTGGCGTGAGTGACTACATACCCTCTACTCCCTCTTTCCTTCCTTCCTTCTTTCTTGTTTCCTCACAGCATCCTACATTTCTTACTTTACATTACAGATGCTAACTTAGGTAAGGGACCAACTAATCTGCTGCTGTTTTGTTCCTTCTTCCTCTTCTTACTTTTTTTTTAGTAGATTCAAGTTTCAAGAATCTTGCTTTCGACCAAGAGTAAGGCAAAATAATGAGATACCAGAAAGATGAGAGAGAGAGAGAGAGAGAGAGAGAGAGAGAGAGAGAGAGAGAGAGAGAGAGAGAGAGAGAGAGAGAGAGAGAGAGAGAGAGAGAGAGAGATTTACTCTTACTCTTTCCATCCCAAATGCACATCCACTTTTATTTACTTAACTCCTCTCTTCTTCCTCCTCCTCCTCCTCCTCCTCTTCTCAATGATGCTCGTACAGGTTTATGAGCCTCTCTTTTTCATGGGGGTCGCCGCGCCCTTGGAGAACATACACGCATTGGAGAAATACACTTAATAGCAAATATACGTTTCTCCGAGGCGGCGGCGAGGGAGTGGAGGAGGCCAGCGGGACCTGTGTTTTCTGATAATGAGAGAAACTTGCTGAGCCTCCACCTCTTGTGTGTGTGTGTGTGTGTGTGTGTGTGTGTGTGTGTGTGTGTGTGTGTGTGTGTGTGTGTGTGTGTGTGTGTGTGTGTGTGTGTGTGTGTGTGTGTGTGTGTGTGTGGCGCTGCGGGAGTGTATTAGACGAAGAGTGGTCGTGAGAGAGAGGGAGTGAGTAGGAGCTCAGGGCACGGTGAATAAGGATAAGGGGCATTGGGGTTTAAAAATATGGCTGCTAGATTTTCAGAAAAGTTCACGTTTCCCAAAATGCGTTTATAAGCTGCTATATGAAGGACATTAGATATAAAGAAGAAAAACCTCTGGAGGACTTACACAGCCAAGATTTAAGGAATAATAAACCTTTTTTTTTTTCAATTCCCTAGTTTTCCTAAGCATCGTCTTTGTAGATATAGAATTTTTATTTGAGAAAGGAGTGTCTGAATCATGTATATATTGTGTTTTATACATGACAAAGATGTAACATTTTAAGAGATTTTTGGTGCCTTTTTCTTTATTCCTTATCACTTTCCAAGACAAGGACCTTAAAAATTACAACAGAATTCCTCCTAACATTTCTTTTCCAGGCAATATATAAGGAAGGTTCAGGAGCGGAAGGTCAGGGTGCAGAGATAAAACAGGAAGTCTGATCTTCAAGCGAGATTTCGGAAATAAGAGAGTAAGGGGAAGCAGGATAAGGCAAACAATAAAAAGAGCTTCTTCAAGTGAGGAAAGGAGAGTAGGGACAGGTGAAGGTTACAAAGGAGCTGTGGAAGGTAACAAGGGCAAGGGGTCTAGTTCTTCTTTTAACCCTTTAACAAGTAAGCCTGTGTTCTTTAAGGTGGTTTTGGTAAGAGAAGGGGATACAGGAACATAGGGCAGGTTTACAAGAGGTTTTATAAATTATTAATTGTGTTTGGTGAGAGAAAAAGAAAAGAAAAAAGTTCAGGATGGTAAAAAGGACAAGGGTTATCGTGTTTGTTCCCTTAACTGTTAGTGACAAAATGATACTTTATTTGTAACTTTTATTAAACTAATGTAGACGACTTTAATGAGCGGAAATAAAACTACAGCTAAAAAAAAAAAAAAAAAAAAAAAAAAACACTCGATCGCACATTTTATTGTCTGTTGAATCTTAAAATCATCCGCTTAATTTTCACCATAATATTTTATTAAACTGAACGAGAAATTAAAGTAGACGAAAGCTTAAAGGCGCAGGGAGGGAGAGAGGGAGGGAGGGAAGGGGTTTGATGAGGGAAACGGATGGATGGGGAGCAGAGAAAGGAAACAAAGAGGGAATGGGAGGGAGGAGCTGTGTTTCTATTATATGGGGGAAGCTTAAGGGAGGGGAAGGGGCAAATGCTTTCGGGGGATAATAGTAATAAACGCCAGGCAAGATTAATTAAATATCTGAAATATCTCGTAAATTGCTCCGTATAGCGATGCATAATTATTTCATGTCCCTCTATGGCACTCCTTCTGTTTCCCCTCTATGAATTTCCTTTCCCCTTTGTTTCCTCTCGTGTTTTCATCTGCACTTTTCCTTCTCTTTTTTTCTCTTCTCGATTTCATCTGCCTGTCTTCCCCCTGTTTTTTTTTTCATCTACCTGTTTATTCAGTCTGTTTCCCTTCCATGTTTTTCCCTTCCTGCCACTTCACTTTGTTTCTGGTTCTTTTCTCACTGTTTCTTTATAATTTTCAACTCTTGTCTTTCTTTTATCTACGTTTTCTTTCATCTCTCTATTTTCCAGTGTATTTCTATCGACCTGTTTTATTCACACACTGTTTTCCCTCGTGTTTTCATGTATTTTTAAAAATTTTTTTTACATTCCTTGTATTTTCATCTGTTTATTCAGTTCTCACATCCGTAATGCTTCCATCTATGTCAGGTAATTCACTCTATTTCTCTTAGTTATTCCATTTACCTAATACTTTACTCTGCATCTGATAATTCCGCGTTTTCTCTTTCTTTTTATCTACTCATTCACTCATTATTTCCCTCATGTTTTCCTCTGTTTTCCCTATCCTTCAACTCTACACGTGATGATTCCTATTTTTTTCCTTTTGTCTTTCCATTTGCCTATTCCTTCATTCTGTATTTCCCTCTTGTTCCCTTTTATCTGTCTGTTTCCTGCCTTTCAGTTCCTCTACCTTCATCTGGAACTAGAAGGATATTTTTCCCTTTTAAACATCATAAAAAAACCTCGACCCGTTGCACTAAGTGAAAAGATTGTTATGAGAGACGACAAAAAGACGGCGGTGGGGGGCGGTTGGAAATAATTTGACACCATCATTCACGTTCGTGGAAAATGTGAATAAAAAACTAATAAAACTTATTTACAACACATTTTGAGACATATGAATTTTTTCTTCCGTCCTGGAAAAAAAAAAAAATATATATATATAAAAACACACGTTGGAGAAAAAATTAAAATGACTGAACATAACCAAAACAATTTTCAGATCGTGTCCTTGTGTGTGTGTGTGTGTGTGTGTGTGTGTGTGTGTGTGTGTGTGTGTGTGTGTGTGTGTGTGTGTGTGTGTGTGTGTGTGTGTGTGTGTGAGAGAGAGAGAGAGAGAGAGAGAGAGAGAGAGAGAGAGAGAGAGAGAGAGAGAGAGAGAGAGAGAGAGAGAGAGAGAGAGAGAGAGAGAGAGAGAGAGAGAGAGAGAGAGAGAGAGAGAGAGAGAGGAAATCAATAAAAAATACCATAACACAAGTATAAAAGTAAACACACACACACACACACACACACACACACACACACACACACACATCGTGTAACAACTGACAGCTAGATTCTTTTTTTTTTTTTGTGAGGAATATATAACAAAACTAAACTCCCATTTTTCTCTTCTCTCTAATTCTTTTCTTCTCTTTTGCAAACTATGAATCAACAAAAAACACTTACATTATTTTCTTACTTTAATTTTTTTTTTTTTTTTGTAAGAAGACGAAAACCTTTGAAGGGGATACAATAATAATAATAGTTTGTTTTACTTCTTACTTAACAAGCCTTTCGACACACACACACATCGTCTAACAACTGACAGCTAGATTCTTTTTTTTTTCTTTTTTTTTGTGAGGAATATACAACAAAACTAAACTCCTATTTTTCTTTTCTCTCTAATTCTTTTCTTCTCTTTTGCAAACTATGAATCAACAAAAAAACACTTACATTATTTTCTTACTTTCATTTTTTTTTGTAAGAAGAAAACCTTTGAAGGGGAAACGATAATAATAATAGTTTGTTTTACTTCTTACTTAACATGCCTTTCATCATCCGCTTGCTTTTCTCTTTCCTTTTTTTTTGTGCGGAGACAAAGGAATCTTTTCTTTTGAAGCGGGCATAATAACTTTTTCTTTTTTTTTTGCGATTTTTTAACTTACCTTTTAACATCTTCCTTTTCTCTTTTTTATTCTATTTTTTTTTGTAAGGAAACAAAAGAACTTTTTTCAATTCAAGTGAAAACAATACCTTTTTTCCGAATTCCTACCTCACCTTTCAACATTCATTACTCTTTTCCACCTCTAATTTGATTTTTCGTAAGGAGATAATAGCATTTTTTTAAGTGAATAATAATAATAATAACCTTTTCCTGCATCACATTTTCTTGCTCTTTTTCCATTCAAGTAGACCAAGGCATGAATTTCTTTGCCTGTGTATTATTTTCATAAAAGGCACACTTTGCGCTAAGCCATTACAAGCCGCCGTGATCCTGCTGGCAGCCGTTCCTCTTCTGATAAGCCGCGACATCCATCAAAGCGATGACGAATCACTTCACAACAACGATTCCTCAACAGCCAATCATGTTTCAGATGAGCTCGTTCATCAGTCAGTCAGCCAGTCAGGAAGGGAGGGAGAGAGGGAGGAATGGAGGAAAGGAGTGGGGGAGATAAATGTGGGATGGAGTGTGGGAGGGAGAGAAACGAAGGAAAGAGGGAGGGAGGGAGGGAGGCAGGGAGTGTAAAGAGGGGGGTAGGAGGGGCAGGTGGCCTCAAGGGATGAAAGACGGCTGACGGAACGAAGGAAAAGTGAAAAAAAGAGAAAAATAAGAAAAAAAGATAGCAAGGAGAAATAAAAAGACATGATTCGACTGCAAAAAGAAACTTCAAAGATGAAAACTGAGATAAATTGGTAAGAAGACAGGAGAGATTTGCAAAAAAAAAAAAAAAAAAAAATGTGGCACTTGTAAAGAGCATTCAAACAAGGACTTGAAAAAAAAAATCAGGAAAAGAAAAACTGATAACTAGCAACCATCAAGAGAGAGAGAGAGAGAGAGAGAGAGAGAGAGAGAGAGAGAGAGAGAGAGAGAGAGAGAGAGAGAGAGAGAGAGAGAGAGAGAGAGAGAGAGAGAGAGAGAGAGAGAGAGAGAGAGAGAGAGAGAGAGAGAGAGATGAACGAACGATGGGGAGATGGAAATGATGCCAGTGCCAAATTACTGTGTCAGGTGTGAGTGAGTAATGGCAATCTGGTAGGGTGGGGGGAGAAGAGGAGAGGAAGAGGAGGAGGGTGAGGAAGAAGAGGAGGAGGACGAGGAGGAGGAAGGGGGGTATTACAACACAGAGGCCCCGACAGATTGATCAATTTTCCCGTAGAATTCAAAGGGAGAGTTGTTAATTCTTGTCCATGTAATTACTGAAACACTAACGGAGAAAATTGAAAAAAAGAAGAAAAAAAAAAAAAACGAAACATAGCCTCCCTTACTACATTTATTTCAGCATTTAAAATTTCAGCCTTTTTTTCCCTCTTAATTTTCCAGTACAGAGTAAAAGAACATACTCTCTCTCTCTCTCTCTCTCTCTCTCTCTCTCTCTCTCTCTCTCTCTCTCTCTCTCTCTCTCTCTCTACAGTATCATTACCCCCTCACTTTATCTATTGTATGGGAATGGAGATTAACACCTACCATTTTTCCCTCCCTTTCTCTCCCTTTAAATAATCACTGTTGGTGCCTCTGATGGACTCTCAGCTAGGGGCAGGAAGGGGAACAGGCGGGGGCAGATTGGGGGAGCTTGGGGGAAGGTTGGACTAGCTTAGGGAGTACACGAGGGAGGGAGGGAGGGAGGGAGGGAGGGAGGGAGGGAGATAGAGAGAGAGAGAGAGAGACATGGCTGCGGGAATTTAATAACGCATCGATGAAGCGCTCCATTTTTTCAGCTTTTTTCATCGCCAGCTCTGAAATACCCAGCCGCGGCGTTCCGTAGGTAATAGTTTTAGATCCATCCTTGACGACCCCCATTACGGCCGCTGAAAGGACTAGGTTATGGAAAGTGGGTGCCTCTCTCTCTCTCTCTCTCTCTCTCTCTCTCTCTCTCTCTCTCTCTCTCTCTCTCTCTCTCTCTCTCTCTCTCTCTCTCTCTCTCTCTCTCTCTCCGTTTTTCCGTGCTTTCATTTTCTTTACTTATTTCATAATTTATTTATTTAAATTATATGTAGGTTATGCTCAATAATCTCAACTTTCCCTTATCTAACTTGTTTTTCTTTTATTTTCATTTGTTCTTCTACTCTCATTTATCATCATCTCTTTCCTCTTCTCTCCTAACATTATTTTTTTCACCTTTTTATATATTCATAATGTGTGTGTGTGTGTGTGTGTGTGTGTGTGTGTGTGTGTGTGTGTGTGTGTGTGTGTGTGTGTGTGTGTGTGTGTGTAATTCCGCAAGGAGTCAGACTCGGCGGGCAGCTGGAGTGATCAATGGGGAGGGTTGCGGTGCGCGTGGCCAGCCAGGGTTGGGCCAAGGCGCGCCCGGCAAGAGATCGCGGCTAAGAGGTCACCAGGGGGAGCAGAGGCAAGAGATATGAGCACAGATATAGAGGAACACACACACACACACACACACACACACACACACACACACACACACACACACACACACACACACACAGACGGAGAGAGAGAGAGAGAGAGAGAGAGAGAGAGAGAGAGAGAGAGAGAGAGAGAGAGAGAGAGAGAGAGAGAGAGAGAGAGAGAGAGAGAGAGAGAGAGAGAGAGAGAGAGAGAGAGAGAGAGAGAGAGAGAGAGAGGAACCAGAGAAAATACGAGTGAAGAAAAATGTTAATAGGTAGGTAGTAAAAATTTTCACACTATAAAGCAATATTTGTGTAGTATTATATTTAAAGACCAAGGAAGGAAGAAGCCATATGTTTCTTTATCTTTTAATGTGAAAGCCCAATGTTCACAGAAGATGGAAGTGCTTGAGAATTAAACAACTAACAAAAAACAGTTAACATTCTCTTTATATTTCAAATCAACGTATCAAATGTAAGAGAATTGATCATGAAAGTCAAGAAAATGTCGTTAGGAAAACAAAATGAGACATGATAGAAAATTAATTAGATATCATTTAACAGACAAGCGACAGCGCGTAAAAGGTTAATCGAATGTGAGGAAATTAAATAATAAATGTACAATGATCCAGACTGGAAGATCTATTGTACACGTGTCTGAGAGAGAGAGAGAGAGAGAGAGAGAGAGAGAGAGAGAGAGAGAGAGAGAGAGAGAGAGAGAGAGAGAGAGAGAGAGAGAGAGAGAGAGAGAGAGAGAGAGAGAGAGAGAGAGAGAGAGAGACGCAAACTCCCTGATTAAACCACTGGAAAATACGAATTTAATACCACTAATGTTACATCACCACCACCACCACCACCACCACTACCACCACCACCATCATTATAATACCACCATAAAACAAACAGACGAAGTAAGCCCTCATCAACGAAGTGAGGAAACAAGAGAAAACACACACAAAGAACCACCAGCCGCGGGAAGCAGCGTGTGATAAACTCTACGGAAACACACACCCGCGTTTCACTAACTCCGTGGCCGAGGCTGTGGCGCTGCGGGGTGTGAGTGATATCCTGCTATGTTATAATTACGTGGCATTTCTCAACATGGGTTAACTCGTAAAGGTAGTGAATGTGACGTGACCTCTTGGAGTACACCACCCCTGGTATGATTAAAGGAACAAAACTTGATACCACTATTCCTATTGGGATTGCTGCTGGTGTTGCTGTTGCTGCCAAGAGTGTTGGGAAATTCAGTACCTCTGTTTGTACTCACCCAAGCTGGTCATGGCGTTATGGGTACCTGGAGGATAAGAATGCATAATAGTAGTAGTTGTAGTTGTAGTAGTAGTGGTGTTGGGAGTAGTAGTAGTAGTAGTAGTATTAGTAACTTTAATTATAATAATAATAATAATAATATTAATAATAATAATAATAATAATAAAAATAATAATAATAATAATAATGATAATAATAATAATAATAATAATAATTAAAATAATAACGATAATAATAATGATAATGATAATAATGATAATAATAATAATAATAATAATAATAATAATAATAATAATAATAATAATAATAATAATAATAATAACAAGAACAGCATTAACAAGAAGAAAAAAAATGAAAAGAAAAGAAGAAAGCCAAACAACAACAACAACAATAACAAAAACAGCAACAACCACCACAAAAACAACAGCAACACTACATATCCACTACACATTCAATAAATATCGTTACCGCAAGCCAAACGAATTACTTGCTTTATCTCCTTATGCGATGTTGATACCTCAAGAAAATACTTTAAGCCAATGCTCCCACACACGCTAAGTGACTGTAAGACGACGCCACACAGCATTGCTTGGAGCCTCATCTTGCATCTATCTGTTTCATTAATTCCAGACATTACCTACCATACATTCTTATTTTTTTCTTTATCATTCATATTGGCTGAACACACACACACACACACACACACACACACACACACACACACACACACACACACACACACACACACACATACACACGTTATAAAGAACACGATGCTGTTTAATTAAAGTTACAAAACAGCAAAAATTGTCGAAGTTTTGAGTCTTTCATTTGTTCGTGTTTTTCGGTTCACGGTCCTTCTGTTGCCTCTCTCTCTCTCTCTCTCTCTCTCTCTCTCTCGTGTGTGTGTGTGTGTGTGTGTGTGTGTATCCAGGCGACATGAATTACGAAGAAATGTGTGTCTGAGAGAGAGAGAGAGAGAGAGAGAGAGAGAGAGAGAGAGAGAGAGAGAGAGAGAGAGAGAGAGAGAGAGAGAGAGAGAGAGAGAGAGAGAGAGAGAGAGAGAGAGAGAGAGAGAGAGAGAGGAGAGGAGAGGAGAGGAGAGGAGAGGAGAGGAGAGGAGAGGAGAGGAGAGGAGAGGAGAGAAAAGAGAAGAAAAAACAAAATTAGAGAAGGAAAAGAAAAAGAAAATAAGAGAAAATAATGAAAATGAGGGAAGAGAGAGAGAGAGAGAGAGAGAGAGAGAGAGAGAGAGAGAGAGAGAGAGAGAGAGAGAGAGAGAGAGAGAGAGAGACGGGGTGGAAGCAGGCGGGGAGTCATTAGGCAATAACTGGCATCCTCGCTCGTACTCAAACACTGGCACGGCAAAGAACACGTGATTCACTCCCCGTCATTAGCAACACCTGCACGTCGCGGGAGCACCTGGCTAGACAATAACATTAAATTCAGACTCACCCCGCCTCTCCCTACCTCTCTCTCTCTGGACTCTCCCCACTCCCCGCCCCTCCCCCCTGAACCGTGTAATGGACCAAGTAGAGCTTAGCGCCGCGCCTCTATAAGTTTGTTTTTTGGTAAAAGTTACGAGAGAGAGAGAGAGAGAGAGAGAGAGAGAGAGAGAGAGAGAGAGAGAGAGAGAGAGAGAGAGAGAGAGAGAGAGAGAGAGAGAGAGAGAGAGAGAGAGAGAGAGAGAGAGAGAGAGAGAGAGAGAGAGAGAGAGAGAGAGAGAGAATCAAAGAACAAAATGGGACTTGTAACTTTATGAGAAATCCTGAATTCTGATTGAAAGACAAAAAAGAGGAAGACGAGGAGAGTTATTACTTAATCTCCCTTCATCTGTCTCCCCTTGTTTATCGTATCCCAATATCTTCCTACTTTATTCGCACTTATCTACGTCCTTTTCCTTCCCTTTTCTTATTTCTGATATCTCCACCTACCTCTCTTATTCCTTCCTTTACACTGTTGCTCGTTGTCATCTCTCTTCTCCTTTCCTCTAACCATTCTTGTCCTCGTCCTTGTTCTCCTCCTCCTTTCCCTCGCCGTCTTTATCTTCCTTCTCCTCCTTCCTCTCTTCGTTCTTATTATTCCGTCATGACTACCACCAACACCACACACTCGTTACCTTAAATCCCACACGTCACTGATCCCTTTGACCTTTGTCCTTTGCCCCTTTCTTTCTTACACTTACGGATGATGCAGAGAGAGAGAGAGAGAGAGAGAGAGAGAGAGAGAGAGAGAGAGAGAGAGAGAGAGAGAGAGAGAGAGAGAGAGAGAGAGAGAGAGAGAGAGAGAGAGAGAGAGAGAGAGAGAGAGAGAGAGAGAGAGAGAGAGAGAGAGAGAGAGAGAGAGAGAGAGAGAGAGAAGGGGAGGGGAAGAAGGTACCGTTCTCGCATCAGGTCTGACCTCGCACACAAAAAAAATTCTTGAAACATAATAAAGTTGCAGACGAGAAGACAAGGGTGGTGGGTGTTGGGTGAAGGTGGTGGTGGTGGTGGTGGTGGAGGGTCTCTCGTGGCCTCATAAATATGGAGATGGAAGACACACTGGCCTCCATGTGGTGTCAGGTGAGTTGTCTTACCTGCAAACACTCCTGTTCACACCTGAGCCTCTGTATAATCCATGGCGTGTGAGTCTGGGCAGGTAAGAGTGGGCAGGAAAGGGATGGGAGGCAAACTTAGTGGTTTTCGAGTGACTTGTTTGTGCCTGTGTTGATTTGGATGAATAGGAAAGAGACAAGATGACGTAAGGGTGAGTGTGCGTGGACATGGGTGGATTGGAAATCGTTTGAATGGGTCTAGGTGGGTCTGGATCGATGGGGAAGAAACAGGATGGGGAATGGATGGATTTGGGTGGATAGGAATGAGTTTGGGTGGATGGATAGAAAAGACGTAGTGGTTGAGGAGGAATGGAAACAGGAAGGTCAAGACGCAAGGGAGTAAATTACAAGTCGCACTAAATAACTAAAAATCCACGCGTGAACACCATGATAAGCAGTGAGGCAGACACAGGCCACGGTCACACATGAAGGAGGCGCTTAGTGGTGTGAGTTACGCTGCCTTGGTATATGTTCACGCGCCGCTATTCATACGTACACTCATACACATGCAAGTATATGTCCACTTCCGGATGGCACACATGCGCGCACATCTCCACTCACACTAGCTGGGAAATTAAGGCCAAGTGTTTTTACCCGCATGCACGTACACGCAATTAAAAGTTTACAATTAGTTTTTTTGTATGCAACATTAATGTGAGGGAAGAAAATGTTTCGTGGGTGTGTGTTACGTGAAGAGAGTGGAAGGCGGTGCAGTGAGAGGTTATAAAAGATGGTGCTAAAGGTTAATGCAGCGCCGAATGACCCCGATTGTTGTAGAGTTTTGCACTAATTATTCAGTGAACTGTTGTTTTTTTTTCCCCTACATTATAAATAAAGGTAAAATAAAAAGTCAATAAAAAATCAAAAGATGAAGCGGAGGTTTGGGCAAAAAAATATCATAAACACGGTTGAATAAAATAAAAATAAAAGGGCAAGGCAGGGATTTTCAAAGAGATGGTAAAAAAAAACATAATGATTTATCCTCTCTCCCCCACCTCCCTCCGTTAGATGATCCTAAAGAGAGAAAATTAATTTAGTGTTTTAAAAGTCTCCTATATTGGAAAACTAAAAAAACAATGACACAATGACGGGAACATGGAACTCTCTCTCTCTCTCTCTCTCTCTCTCTCTCTCTCTCTCTCTCTCTCTCTCTCTCTCTCTCTCTCTCTCTCTCTCTCTCTCTCTCTCTCTCTCTCTCTCTCACAAGCGAGAAAAACATGCAAAAATTCCACACACGCAAATAAAATGGACTTTAAATGGACATAACAAGACACAAAGACTAATGAGCAGCCAATCACAGCCAAGCAATCACACCAGCCAGCCAATGAGAGCACGGGAGCAGATTAACCACAGAAAATTAAATATCAGCGATATGGGATGGGAGGCGAAAAATAAGCAAATTATCAGATAAATTCGTTCAGCGCGGTATGTGGGAAATTTAATCCAATAATCGAATTCAAGAACATAATAACATTGACAAACTAAAATCCCACCAATGGATGAATGAACGCATGACACACGAATTCATATATATATTTTTTTCTATTTTCATTCAGTTCATTTTTCATTATTCCGTTTCATTGATTTGTTTACATACGTATCAATTTGCGTGGCAGTTTCATATTTTTTTTTTTTTTTTGTATGAGCATATGTACATGACAGTGTTAGCAATTTTTCATTTAACTAATTTTTCATCTAATTCTATATCTATTTTTCACTTACTTATAGATCTATTTACTAATTAATAACACGTTTATTTTAATCTTTTTTTTTTTCATCTAATTCTATATCTGTTTTTCATTTACCTACAGATATATTAATTACGTAACTTTTCAAACATTCCTATTAATTTTTTTCTCCATATCTCATCAATCAGGAATTATCAACATATTTTTTCCCTATTTTTTCATTTTCATTTTAATTCCTAACTTATACATTTGTTTATACATGTTTACTCACTGGCAACCATCTGAATCGCATTTTTTTCATTGTTTTTTTTTTTTTTTTTTTAGCCAAACACGACCGCGCTTGTTATGGAGCTAGAGGCGTTTCATTAACCAGAGTTATATTACAAGCCGACGTGGTGGTTTCAACTGGAAAATATGAGGGATTATATATGGTGGAAAAAGGCATGATACTGCACTTTTAATTTGGGAATGTGTCTGTCACAGAGAGAGAGAGAGAGAGAGAGAGAGAGAGAGAGAGAGAGAGAGAGAGAGAGAGAGAGAGAGAGAGAGAGAGAGAGAGAGAGAGAGAGAGAGAGAGAGAGAGAGAGAGAGAGAGAGAGAGAGAGAGAGAGAGAGAGAGAGAGAGAGAGAGAGAGAGAGAGGTAAACAAAGAAAGCAAGAGAAGGAAGGTGAATAGGAACAGACAAAGTGAGAAAGAGATCAAAGGGAAGAAAGTTTTTGATGGGGGAAAATGGAGAATAAAAGGAGGGAAAATGAAGACACGAGAGCGAGAGAGAGAGAGAGAGAGAGAGAGAGAGAGAGAGAGAGAGAGAGAGAGAGAGAGAGAGAGAGAGAGAGAGAGAGAGAGAGAGAGAGAGAGAGAGAGAGAGAGAGAGAGAGAGAGCGAGAGAGAGAGAAATTATAACCATCTCTATCTAACAAAACAGAATTAATAGATACTAATTCTCCAAGACACCAGAGTCCACATCAATTGTTTACATCCATTCGTCCACCTGTCTTGGCGCTCTCCACTTGTGTGTTCGTACCCTGGAGTGGAGAAAGGGTGGCGAGGCAAGGTATAAAGGGAAATGGCTTGGAGAGTGATGGAGTGGTGGGATGAAGAGGGTGGAGTGTTTAGCTAGAGAGGAAGGGATGGCGGGGATAAATGGAGGAATGATAAGCTTAAAAATGAAGTGGAGTGGAAAGGATGGATTGACGAAGGGGTTGGGGTGCTCTCTCTCTCTGTCTCTCTCTCTCTCAATGGCCCTGCGACTCCTAAAAAAAAAGTCTTCCTACTATACGTCTGAACACCACTCAGGTATAGTGGCTGGGTGGTGGAGGTATTGGTGGACTGAATGGAAGTGAAGTGGTGCAGAGTGGAGTGGATTGAGTGGTGTGGAAAGGAAGGACTGGTATCATGTAAGGGGTGGATCGTTAAAAATAGGAGAGAGTTATACTAAGGAAGAGGTGGTGTGGTGTGGAGTGTGGTGTGGAGGTATGAACAGAACAAATTAATGATGCTGTGTGAAAGTGCGGAAGAGAAACAGAGTAGTGCTGCAGCGGAAGAGAGCCGAGTGATGGTGCTGAATGGATGAAGCGGTGACATGAAGTGGGACTGAGTGGTGTGGAGGCTGTTAATTACTAAGCGGACAGGGTATATCAGTATGGTAATAGCGGCCACCATACACATCTTGCCGCTGTGGCCTCTCAATGGGGCGAGTGTGGCGAGTGTTGCCGCGGTGGCCTTTGAAGGTGCCCGGCTGGCGTGTAATTACCGTAATGACATGTATGAATGGATGCACCAATTTCATTTCATTCACCGTAATTATACTCATCTAATTTTCGCCGCTTGCATGGGACGTATTAATTCTTTTTCTGGTACACGTTTATTTTTTTGTAATGTATTTATATATTTTTTTTTTCGTGCTTTTAATATATGGAGAGATTTCGTGTAGTTAGATTTATAGATTACATAATTTCGTCTCTCTCTCTCTCTCTCCCTCTCTCTCTCTCTCTCTGAAACACACTACACACACACATATACGTAATACATCATTCCGTTTCCCCCAGTGAATCTAGCGTCACTTTGACATACTCTGTGGACACGTTTCTCGCTCCCCTCGCCGCTCGTGGCTTCAAAGGAAAGCACCATGTCCTATTTTCACCTGGCGGGTGTCCTTGCTTCCGAATTCAGGTGGTAATGTTTTCCAATATGCGCTGCGCTGGTACCAGAATGCTGACTGATATGTTGACTGATATGGTGTCTGTTTTGGAGCAACATGACTATATGATTCTTTGTCTTTTAAAACCCTGTGAATGTTATTTAGCTCTACAGCCACCTCCAGTTTTTAAAAAGGGTAAAAAATAGTAAAATATATACTTTTTAATCCCCCTTCTTTCTTGTAGATTTTATGAATTGCTTCTGATGGTGTTAAGGAGTCATCTATATTGATCGTTCATTTTTACTTGCCAACGTCTCTTGATTTACATTAGATCGTGCAGTTTATCACATGCTGCCCCTTAGGGTCGATATGGTTGTCGCTATTTGTTTTTCTTTGTATTCCTACTCGTCTTCTTTAACTCCATGACAATATTCATTATTTTTTTATCTGAAAATAGCGAAGGAAAATGTACTGTCTCATTATTTTTAGTTCTTGTTAGTTTTTTTTTTTACTACTACTACTACTACTACTACTACTACTACTACTACTACTACTACTACTACTACTACTACTACTGCTACTACTGCATAAACTCGTATAACAAAATAGCAATACTGTATATCTAAAATGTCCCCCGTCCTGCCTCCATCTTGTGCCACTCTCGCCTCCTCACACACGTCTATTTATGTGGTGCGTTTAGCCTTGAAGGACGCGACGAGTGTGTTTACGAAGCAGTGGCGGAAGTGTTTACGTAGCGTTGGCGGAAAACTTATTATGGGAAAAAAAATGATGTACCGCATGCTCAACATTCTCTCTCTCTCTCTCTCTCTCTCTCTCTCTCTCTCTCTCTCTCTCTCTCTCTCTCTCTCTCTCTCTCTGTCTGTATGTGTACTATCCCCTTCATTCTACTATCGTAATCTCCCTCCCTTTATTCCTGCTTCCCTTCTTTCTCATACTGCGTCATCTACTCTTCAATAACCTTTCACCTAACCCTTTGAAATGAACTTTCCACTCCCCTTTCGCTTTTTATTCCTCTCTCGCTTTCATTCTACCCTTTTCCGTTTTAGTCTGTTGTCAGGTTAACTTTTATTCATTTTTTGTTCTATTTTCTCGCTCCGTTCTCCCTCCTGTGTCTCTGTCCTTAATTATTCACCTTTTATCGTTGCTATTTGTTTTATTTATTGACTTTGCTCTTTTGTCTTTTATTGATGGTCATCCATTTGTCTCCCTTCTAATTGCCTGCAGTTCCCGAGCTTACAGTTTTACAGCAATGATGAAACAGCAACAGCAAGAACAACATCAACGACAACAGTAACAGCAACAACAATAATAATGACGATGGCGAAAGAGGCCACGATGACGATAATGATGATGATATCAATAATAATAATAATAATAATAATAATAATAATAATAATAATAATAATAATAATAATAATAATAATAATAATAATAATAATAATCAGCAATACATAAATTTTTCGTCCTGCGTATCAGCACTTATAAAATACAAATTATAAACACTACAATAAAAAAAAAATATATCACAACAAACCATTTAAGTGAAAAGAAAAAAAAATATTAATAAAAGCGAAAACAATAAACTCTAAACCTATCTAAATTACAGGTGTGTCTGTTATCGTACAGGGAGGTAAAGAACAGGAACACGGAGCTTCAATACACCTGATTACCTGGTTGCATTAATGAAATAGCACACCTGAGCGAAAAAAAAGGACCCATTGTTGACCAGATGACGAACACGAGGTGGTGCGTCCGTCTCTTATGCATCACCAAATAACTCTGTGCCAGTACCGTGCACCTCGTGTCTTTAGATTAAATTACTGATCTCATACGCGAGCTGTTTATCAGGTACAAGGGTGCATTTCTATAAGTTACCTCCTAACTCTAATTAAATGCACCAGTAGGAAAAGGTGTGAAGCTTAATTACATCATCCAATAGTGTGCATTAGAAGATGAAATGGGCGGGACTCATTCATCTCTCAGCCAATGACATGAATTATCGGAAGGGGAGGGTGGGAATTAGTGCATCTCTTAGCCAATGAGGGGCGGGGAAGGAGTTTATCCGTGCACTTAATTTGTACATAACTTTTTGAAGACCAGCATTTCAGTGGGACTTTAATTTTCTTTTCTTTTTCTTTCCTTTCTTGTTTGTTCTTTTTTACTGCCTTTAGCCAGTGTCCCTCTTAAACACACACACACACACAGGCACACACACACACACACACACACGCACACTGTACTAAGAAGACAATTGAAAGAAGGGAGCAAGAAAAAAGGAATATGATAAATAAGACGTAAAAACATACGAAAAGAAAAAAAAAACTTAATAGATCAGTAAATAAGGAAAATAAATGTATAGGAAAAATTAAAGAAGATAAAGACCAAGGAAATAAAGGACTGACCACGAAAACAGACCATGGAGAGAGAGAGAGAGAGAGAGAGAGAGAGAGAGAGAGAGAGAGAGAGAGAGAGAGAGAGAGAGAGAGAGAGAGAGAGAGAGAGAGAGAGACAGAGAGAGAATTAATGCTACTCTAATCCTCCCTCATTTCACCTTCCTTCGGACATGTTTCATCCACAATCACTCACTTCTCACTTTCGTCCCTCCCTCCCTCCCATTCCTACCTCCCTCCCCTTCCTCTTCAACCTATACGTGAACTTGTCTCTGAGTAAGTTGCTACCATGTTTTTTCTTTGTTGGAAATTTGTCGTAATTCCGCAAAGCAAGTTGACGGAAGTTGGCGAGGAAGAGAAATGCAGAAGTAAAACTATGCAGAACTGTTTGAAGGAAGTTGTGATTAAACAGCATCCGCGGCGCCATTGTGAGAGAGAGAGAGAGAGAGAGAGAGAGAGAGAGAGAGAGAGAGAGAGAGAGAGAGAGAGAGAGAGAGAGAGAGAGAGAGAGAGAGAGAGAGAGAGAGAGAGAGAGAGAGAGTACCAGTTTGCAGATCATAATTTCAACGTCATGTATTATCTTCTATCTTCCACCATCAGTTGTATGTACATGGCTTTGTTGTTTAGGTGTATTTATTACCTTCACATGGGCATTATTTAGTGTGTGTGTGTGTGTGTGTGTGTGTGTGTGTGTGTGTGTGTGTGTGTGTGTGTGTGTGTGTGTGTGTGTGTGTGTGTGTGTGTGTGGCAATCACCACTAAAGTACAGTAATGAATGAACTGATGGGTGAATAAAAAATAAATAAATAAATAAACAAAAAAAAATACAATGAAAAAAATCAAGATAGGAAAAAATAAAACATGTCTGGAACACGTTATTGCCTCCTATTATTTATACGAAGTAAATTCTGCCTGACAGTTATTTACGGGGGCAGCAAATACTGGTTGAGAGATTTACTAGTGCAGAGGTTAAATAGTAGATCCCCTCACAGCCCTCTCCTCTCACACTCTTCTCCCTCTCCCTCTCTCTCTCTTTCACTCTTCCTAACTCTCTCCATCTCTCACGCTGCCTCTTTATTTGGTCTTGCATGTCTGTTTCTCTCGTTCTGTTTATTTACCGGTGTGTCTGGTTTTGTCTTTTATTTAGCCAGTGAATAAGTCAGTGTCTGTCTGTCTGTCTGTTTGTCTTTCTGTCTGTCCGGGTTGGTGCGTTGGCCATTTGTTTAGAGGATAAGTTTGTGTCTGTATGTTTGCCTGTCTGCCTGTGTTTGGTGTGTCTTTCAGTTGTTTAGGGGTTTAGTTTGCGTCTGGCTGTCTGTAAGATTGTTTGCTTGAATGTTTTTTTTTTCAATCAGTTTCGTCAGGAATGAATGGTTGTCACTAACTTTGTTTATATAAGAGAGAGAGAGAGAGAGAGAGAGAGAGAGAGAGAGAGAGAGAGAGAGAGAGAGAGAGAGAGAGAGAGAGAGAGAGAGAGAGAGAGAGAGAGAGAGAGAGAGAGAGAGAGAGAGAGAGAGAATCGCAAAATTACCAGCAGGACCACCACCACCACCACCACCACCACCGCCACCACAGCCACTGTCCTCACCATCACAGCAGCAGGCGTCACCACCACGGACATTTTGCGCCATGTACAAAGAAATAAATACAAAAAATACGAGTCTTTTTTCCTCTATAACTGATAACCATAATACGTCCACACTTCATACACGACAATCTCCAGTTCAGTAGAGATAACACCTGGCTGTTCCCCAGTGGCGCTGCTCATGTTCCTAGTTGTGGATATGATAAAGTTTAGCAAGCGTCTGGCTGCCACACACTTATGCGGTCATTTTTTTGTACACTGAATTTTTTTTTTTTTTTCATGTAGGAAGGACACTGGCCAAGGGCAACAAAAATCTAATAAAAAAAAAATGCCCACTGAAATGCCAGTCCCATAAAAGGGTCAAAGCAGTGGTCAAAAATTGATGAATAAGTGTCTTGAAATAATTACGTGAAAAGAAATAACAGGATCAAGGCTGACTCTCTCTCTCTCTCTCTCTCTCTCTCTCTCTCTCTCTCTCTCTCTCTCTCTCTCTCTCTCTCTCTCTCTCTCACGTGTTTGATCTACCCTTTAGTCACTTCCACCACCGTCACTGGAGAGCCACGGCAGAACAACATGACAGATGGCGTGACGTGAGTGTTTGTATGTGTCGAGAACCTCATACTGGGCCCCACGTGTCAATAGAACGAGAGAGAGAGAGAGAGAGAGAGAGAGAGAGAGAGAGAGAGAGAGAGAGAGAGAGAGAGAGAGAGAGAGAGAGAGAGAGAGAGAGAGAGAGAGAGAGAGAGAGAGAGAGAGAGAGAGAGAGAGAGAGAGAGAGAGAGAGAGAGAGAGTCCAAGAACAGGATAGGAAGAATAGTAAGTGGCTTGGGGGAAGGAGAAGTGGTTAGTGGCAGCGTTATTTTCCGCACTAAAGGGGAAGGGGAGGAGGAAACAGTGATGGGTGTTAAGGGTAGTTTGGGTGTTGCAATAGGCAGTGGTGGTTACGGGATGCGTCGTTAGGTGTAGGGGAGGTGTAGGGGAGAAACCAAATACTGTGGGTGTCTGGATTCTGTGTGGAGTGTGTTTGCGGTCGTTTTTGGTGTGGTAGCCTTGTTGTGGTGGATGGGAGTGAAGAATATTTGAGAGTTAGTGTGTTAGTGTGTCTGTGGGTGTACTGTACATAGCCAGGTGTGGTGGATGGGTGGGAGAGTGTAAATGTGGAGGTTGTGGAAGGTTTTGTGCCTGCAGAAGTGCGTGGATTGTGTGAAGTACTTGGGTTTTCTCTTCTGTAATTCCTCTTCGCTTATAAAATCTTTCTTTGGGGAGAGTTGACTGAGGTAAGTTTTTTTTCTCTCTCTCTCTCTCTCTCTCTCTCTCTCTCTCTCTCTCTCTCTCTCTCTCTCTCTCTCTCTCTCTCTCTCTCATGAGCGGCGAAAGGAAGATAAGCGGACAAAAACAAAAAAATTCCGCTTGAACTAATCCGAAAATAAATCATGATGGGAGGCACAAGCGGGGCGGCGTGTGGACAGAGAGTATTTCAGGGCGGACAGATGCTGCAAAACCTTTCAATATTCTAAGGCTGGACGATGCGAAAGGCAGACACTGGAAAGCCATTTTGTTGACAGATGACACAAGAGGATGCATGCGAGTCTTATCTAAGTTGAATATCAATAAAAACCTTACTCTGAATTTCTTTTGGATAATATTGAGGCCTTGGTCGGGTAAAGTTAGGTCAGAATTTAGATTAATTCAACTCCTTAATTTCATTGTTAATTTCTTCATTGTGGAGATTGTTTTAAAAAATACATCATATTTTTGGTCATATTTTTGGTCAGAAATAGTCAGAGTCAGGATATTTGTATGCTAAGGTTATTCCCGTAATAGCATTTCTTTTAACACACCAACAGTATTCGCTCATATATATCGGGTCTCAATATTAATTTTTATTCCAAGAAAGGTCAATATTTGGAGTCTGGATCTACTAATCTATCCTGAGAGAGAGAGAGAGAGAGAGAGAGAGAGAGAGAGAGAGAGAGAGAGAGAGAGAGAGAGAGAGAGAGAGAGAGAGAGAGAGAGAGAGAGAGAGAGAGAGAGAGAGAGAGAGAGAGAGAGAGAGAGAGAGAGAGAGAAAAATAAACAAGAACTATATTTACATTGCACATCTGGGAAAAACCTACCACAATTTCTTTAGACTCACCAATGATACTCAGCATTTCCATCGTCTGTAACTTTCCATATTCCTCCACAGCCAGTCTAGTGTTTGTAATCTCGATCCACTAAACCACTGTGGTCATAAAAGTCAACCAATACCAATATAAAACACTAGAGAAAAATCGACCAATCAACCAGCCAACCCATTTCTTTCAGCATGCCAAACACAAACACACACACACACACACACACACACACACACACACACACACACACACAATTTTCCCAATCTCCATTTCTTCCGAAGCCAGGTCGACGTTTGGAGTAAATACTAATCCTTGGGCCTTCCCTCCGGCACCAGCATCACGGGAGCGAAAAGAAGGCACCGCATGGATGGACAAAAAACCCACCAGGCCTCCACGCCCTAAACACAATCCACATGTTTCCCTACGTTTCCCCACTTTGTTTCCCTACGCCTACATCCCCTACACAACCTCCCCTTTTATCCATTATCCCCATTTCTCCCCTTCTTCCTTTTACCCTCCCCCCTTACATCCCTTCTTACTCCCTTCTCTTTACCCTTCATCCGTAAATCACCAAAAATAGCCCTAAACATTCAGGAAACGGCTGCCAGACGAGAGCGGCGTATCGAGAGACAGAACCAGAGGACGTAATGCTGTGAAACCTGGTATTTACTCAGGGACGGAGAGACAGTGTAGTGAAGGTGAATTTACATGATCTCATCGTTCTTCCATCTAAAAATAACCGGTTTGGAAGACGAAGAGGACTGGGAGGAGAGGAGGAGGAGTGAAAGGAGGAGAAGAAAGGCAGGGGAGAGTGAGGGATGTAAGGGGAGACGAAAGAGGAGGTTAAAAGAGAGAGAGAGAGAGAGAGAGAGAGAGAGAGAGAGAGAGAGAGAGAGAGAGAGAGAGAGAGAGAGAGAGAGAGAGAGAGAGAGAGAGAGAGAGAGAGAGAGAGAGAGAGAGAGAGAGAGAGAGAGAGAGAGAGAGAGAGAGAGAGAGAGAGAGAGAGAGAGAGAGAGAGAGAGGAATATGGACAGGGTAAGCAAGGAGAGAGAAAGAGGAGGGATGATGACAGGTAGGAAAGGAGTAAAGGAAGAAAACAATAAAGAAAACTGCAAGGAGAAAAAAGAGGAGGAAAGGGAGAGATTAAGGAATAGAGAGGAAGGTTTTGGAAAGGATAGGAGGGAAGAAGTGGATGGAAGGAGGGACTTAAAGGAAGGGATGGCGTCGTGAGGGCAACGTGAAAGGAAGTTTTCTTAAGGGAGGTAGTGGGAGGGACGGAAGAACAGGCAGGAGGAGGCAACAAGGGAAAAGAGGATGTGGTATGGAGGGAGAGAAAAGAAAAAAAGATGGTGTATGAAAGGAAGGAGGAGGAAAAGAAAAGAATATGGAAGGAAGGAGGAAAAAAAAGGATGAGATATGGAGAGAAGGAGGGGAAAACGATGGAAAATGGAGAGAAGGAGGGAAAAAAAGGATAGGGTATGGAGGGAAGAAGAGGAAAAGTAGAGGATATGGAGAGCAGGCGAAAAAAAGAGAGATGGATGGAAGTAGAGGAGTAGGAGGCAAGAAGTGGAGATGGAGGGAAGGAGGGGAGGTCAATCGGGAGGAAGGGAGGTCAATGGAGAGGAAGGGAGGTGGAGCGAAGGAGGGAGGTGGAAGGGAGGAGAGAAGATGGAGGTATAGCACGTTTGGAAGGACGAGACACAGTGTTTGGTGAGTAAATATTGAGGTTGAGTGGAGCGAGGGACCTGGAGGCGTGTGTGTGTGTGTGTGTGTGTGTGTGTGTGTGTGTGTGTGTGTGTGTGTGTGTGTGTGTGTGTGTGTGTGTGTGTGTGTGTGTGTGTGTGTGTGTGTGTGTGTACATGCTTTCTTGATGGCCTGTCTTCCTCCACCTTGATACTTGAGAGAGAGAGAGAGAGAGAGAGAGAGAGAGAGAGAGAGAGAGAGAGAGAGAGAGAGAGAGAGAGAGAGAGAGAGAGAGAGAGAGAGAGAGAGAGAGAGAGAGAGAGAGAGAGAGAGAGAGAGAGAGAGAGAGAGAGAGAGAGAGAGAATCGCTTTCATGACGACGGGTTACGAAATACACATCAACATAATGATGACAAAATTACACAACTCTCTCTCTCTCTGTCTGTCTCTCTCTCTCTGTCTGTCTGTCTACCTTTCCTTCCCCTTACGCAACACTGGTATGGCTTCCTCAGATGAAAGAGCGAGTGAGAGGGAGGGAGGCAAAGACGGCTCCATTCCTCTTCCCTCACAGATTATCGGTAGGAAGTTGGTGCTAATTTCTTTACCACACGAGAGGCTACAGGATCCCTTTCATCTACCTACCCGAACTCTCATTTTCTATCTACCTGTCCCTCTCTCTCTCTCCTTCCTTGTCTAACCCTCCCTTCTCCTCCTTCAGAAGTCCTCTCTCTCTCTCATTTAAGAGGACCTGAGAGATTTGACTTTTAATGCCCCCCTTTTTTTTTTTTTGTGTGTGTGTTTGTGGTGAAGTAAAAAATAGTGATCAGTATCGATGTATTGCATAGTGTGTACTGAATCTGATAGTCAACTACTTGGGATCTAGAAAACAGTCTGGCAGTTGTCGTTTCAAATCCCCTTTATGAGTAATCTAGTCCGTTTCTTTCTTTATTTTTTTTGTTTCTGTGTGTGTGTGTGTGTGTGTGTGTGTGTGTGTGTGTGTGTGTGTGTGTGTGTGTGTGTGTGTGTGTGTGTGTGTGTGTGTGTGTGTGTGTGTGTGTGTGTGTGTGTGTCGTTAACTCGAGTTTGGTTGAGTGAAAGGTGATGGTGTTGCTAATATACGTGTTAAGAAAAAGTTGTCTATATTTTTGTATTGTCTTGTTGTTCATTAAGTATATACTCGCATATTTTCTTAACAAAAAACAATAATAAAAGAAAAAGAAAAGAAAAGGCTCGTAGGTCTCTCTCTCTCTCTCTCTCTCTCTCTCTCTCTCTCTCTCTCTCTCTCTCTCTCTCTCTCTCTCTCTCTCTCTCTCTCTCTCTGCAGCATTCATTCATATACTCTCTGGGTTGATTATTCCTTTTAGACTTGACAGGAAGAGGAAAAAAACTTGACTTTTATAATCTGCCCTTGACCCTTCCACTCTCCAGGCAGCCTCTGAAACATTCACACGAGACCACCTCCGAGGAATGATTCATAAAGCATAGGAAGGGAACAGCGACCTCTTCACACACTGGTAAATATATTGTGATGGGTGAGGTGAGGTCAAGGCGGATACGAGATTTGGTGATTATGGATGAGGCCGAGAGTGAGGAGATTAAAGGGAGGAAAATGATGATGAGTTACATAAATATTTCGTTAATAAATTACATACAGATCAGATAGTAAATATTCCGTATAGAGCATTAAAATCACAGATGAATGACCCTTAGAGGATGGCTGGCAGGTTAAGACACAGCGTAAGACTGAAAAGATGTGTATATAAGAGATGAAAGGTAGGTTATTTTCACTCTCTTATGACAGACTGTCTGACAGGTGTAAATATTAACCCTTTCACTGGGACATGAAACGATTAACAGCAGTAAAGAGTTTATGTATGAGTTTTTTTCTTAAGCATCTAAAAGAAAGAAGAGTATTAAAAAGATGAGATTTTGCAATTCATATTCAGTTTAATGTTTAGGATTAGCTGTAGAACAAGTAAAAATGACTCAGAGTGTTTAGTAATTAAGAAAAGATGTGCCAAATAACATTAAAAGGCCTAAATGAGTAAACCGGTAACTGGGGTTGGGATAAAAAAGTCAGCAGGTAATCTAAAGTTGGTTAGAAAGTTGGTAAATATGGCGATGAATAAATAAATAATAAGTTAGGTGAATACGTGGAATTTCTTAAGCGCCGAGGAAGCAACAAAAATAAAGTTAATACCAGGAAACGGAACTTCTGGGAAAAGATTAATGAAGACGCAAGCAAACACGTGGAGGAAATGGCGGTGGTGATAAATATGGTAATGAGGAAATGATTATGTTAACCAGGCGATCATTAAAGAGGAATATGATGATGATGATGATGATGATGATGATGATGATGATGATGATGATGATGATGATGAGGATGATGACAGTAGTAGTAGCAGTAGTAGTAGTAGTAGTAGTAGTAGTAGTAGTAGTAGTAAGAACAAACTGAGACCATGAAAACATCAAGAGCCGATAAAAAAAAAAGGCAAGGGATTATGAATATAAATTAAGATTATGAATAAATTAAAATATAAATTAAAATATAAATAAGAACAAAATACAAATAAAAAAAAAAATTTTCAAAGCTCAATTCAAGTAAATATTTCTTGTTTTATAGTCATCCATAAGTTTTCCTTTTACATTGTGTGTGGCGCCTCACCTTGTTTTCGTAATGACTCACACACACACACACACACACACACACACACACACACACACACACACACACACACACACACACACACACACACACACACACACACACACAAAGAAAATAAACTTAAATATAATCCAAAACTAAAGTACCTTTCAAACACGCCTTTCTTTTACAGTATTACACGATTCGTTAAAAAAATAATACAAAGCTTACATAAGAATAAACAGAAATGAGACGCAGGAATCATCACAAAGTCTATATCATCTATTGACAGAGTTTAGAGAAGCACAGCGCTGTGGAGTCTACAGTTAAGCAAACTAGTACAAATAGAAATAGTGACGGTAGATTTTAATTACGAAGTCGTACTATTAAATGAGACTATTGTACGTTTTATTAAAGATACACAGATAGGAAGGCTTCGCTGGGAAAATTATCATTCCTGCGCTCCCGATAGGATTTTTTCCTCTCTGATTTAAATTACTAATCAATGACAAACAACACGTGTGCCTTGGGGGTTGGGGGGTAAGGTGGGTGAGGGAATTGGGGAGGAGAGAAAAGAGGGTTTCTGCATGGATGAAATAAAGGGAAAAGGAGGGAAACTATTCATATTAGGGAAAAAGGAGGAGGGAAGGAGGAGGATGTGGGTTTACGTGGGGAAAGGAAGGGAGGAAGAAGATATTAATTCATGCGGGGAGGAGAGAGGAAGGAAGAAGAAAGGAATTCATGTGGGAGGAAGAAGGGGATTCGTGTAGGGAAGGGAGGAAGGGAAGAGGAAGGAAGGAGGGTCACTGGGGGACAAAGAATGCGGGGGCAGGGGAAAGGGTGGAGGAAACTGCTGGGGAACAAGAACAGCTTGTTGATTTTTTATTAATTTCGCTGACTACGAGTATTTACAGAAGTCCTTTGTGTGTGTGTGTGTGTGTGTGTGTGTGTGTGTGTGTGTGTGTGTGTGTGTGTGTGTGTGTGTGTGTGTGTGTGTGTGTGTGTGTGTGTGTGTGTGTGTGTGTGTGTGTGTGTGTGTGTGTGTGTGTGTGTGTTTTAAATTTATCTTTCACCTGTTTCTTTTTTTTTTTGGGGGGTCGATTCCCATTTCATAAGAAGGGAAGCACATTTATTTATTTATTTATCTATTTACTTTTAAAGAAGGCCACTGGCTAAAAAAAAAAAAAAGCCCACTTGAGAGCCTGTTCTGAAAACGGGTCAAATGTGATAATCAAATATTGGAGGTTAAGTGTCTTGTAACCTTCCTCTTGAAAGAATTGAAGTCATAGAAGAGGAATTTTTTTTAAAGTATATGCAATGGTTCTTATATAAGTACAAAACATATCCCAATTATCACAAAAAAAAAATTGAAAATTTATACAGGTCCGGACCTGTACAAATTTTTATTTTTCTTTATTAAAAATTACAGATAATTAAATCAGGAATAGAAGAAGAAGAAGAATATTGATATAAATATTATATTTCAATAGAAAAAAAAGTTTTTTTTCAAGAGTTAATTTAATTTTAAAAAAATAAAATATGATTATTAATCCTGCACTCCTGAGAACTAATAAATAAAAAAAATAAATAAATAAAAATAAAATAAAAATAATAAATAAAAATAAAATAATATTTTAACTATATACGATGGTTCTTCTTTAAGTATCAGGTTCTTCTTTAAGTATCACATAAAAACTTTTTAACTGGAAATTTCTTTTTGATTTTTAACACAGGTTCGGATCTATACAAAAAAAAAAAGAAACATTTTTGCGATTTAAAATTTTCTTCTAATATTACAGATAATTAAATCAGGAATAGTACAAGAAGAATGTTGATATAAAAAATTATATATCAATCAAAAAACTTTTTTTAAGTGTCTTAATTTTATTTTAAAGTGAAATATGATTATTATCTATGCTGCACCCCCCTCCAAGAACTCTAAATAATATAGAAGGAGGCAGGAGTTCCAGAGATTACCAAAGCAAGGGATGAATGATTGAGAATACTGGTTAACTTTTGCATTAAAGAGGTGGACAGAATAATGATGAGAGAAAGAAGAGAGTCTTGTGGAGGGAGGCAGAGGGAGATGAGGAGGCACGGAATTAGTAAGATCAGGCCGCAACGTCGCAAATTCGCAATGTCAAAACTCATCTTATATTCCAAACTCTGTCAAGTATCATCAGGTAAAGCGTGAAAGCAAGTAAAGCCCAAATCGACTCCACCTGGCCTGGGATATAAAGTCTGAAGTGTACGAGTATTCTGCTTCATTGTTAAGTCTTTGAGGACAATTTCAGCAAGCAAACACGCATTGTGTAATCCAGTTCCAATGAGTCCAGCGCGGAACGTTCACAGGAATGGCCATGGCGGTGTTATCAGTTATTCTAATCACTCCTGATTGTACACAGCATTACTGGTACAAATAGTGATTGTGTTCATAGTCACATCGCGCCTACTGCATTCGTGTTATGAAAGCAGCGAAAACCAAACAAATCCAATGGACTGAGAGCAACAACAACCAAATTACAGTGGTTTCAAAATTTATACGTCTATTCACTGCACAGAGTTCCACGATAGACTTCCCACTGTGCTTTTCTCGGCCCAGTGTCATTTTTCACTGTCTCTGTTCGTTATCAGAATCATACAAAATTATTCTGGTAATCATTTATATGGCGACTTTTTTTTTTTTTTAAATATTCGATCATAATTTTTCAGTTAACATGTACTTCCGTCTGTCCAATATCACGTAACAGCTATTTTAGTGAGTTTCGGAGGTAAATTGTCCACAAGCCTTTGCCAGTAAATATGAGCGGCTGCATTTATGATTAATTCCGTTTTCCTTCTTCATAATCCCCTTCCCGTCTATTACTGCTTAACACCAGCGGTGAAGGACAGAATGAAGGGCAAAAAGAAGTGTATTGTTTGCCGTTCTATTTCCACTTGTGATTTTCCTCGTAACTCTCTTCCAATCTATTCCTGAGAATATTATGACGAATGGTGTGAAAATATAAGGGAGAAGGAAAGAGAGAACAAACGAACATCTGATTTTTTTTATATTTCCATTTACTGTTTTCTAATACGGTGTAGAAAGATAAGAGAGAAGAAAAGAGATTTAATGAAGTAGTGAGCTTTCTGTATCTATTTATTGCCTTCTCTACACTGTCTACCCATTCTACTAAATGTTTAACTAGTAACTTATTTCACGTCTGCGGGGGTGAAGAAAGAAGACGGCGATAAAACGAGAGCTAATGAACTAGTTAACTTTCATTCCCCATTAATTATCTTCTCTATATTGGCCTATCCTCTGAAACACTTTCGCGCTACACCTCTACTATTTTTATTAAGAGCCTATATTTGGAAGCTACACAGGTTTTTACGGATGTTTCTAAGATTCTAGTGACAAATTAACAAGATGTCTACATTACTAACAGCAGGAACAGTCTTGAAAACCCGGTGAATCATCTCTGAGGTCTT
>NC_087162.1:23702947-23705447 GCF_035594125.1 Scylla paramamosain | reverse complement strand
AAATAAGGACAAAGAAATATATACGTAAGTTAATATATGAAAAAGAAAATATAACAAGGGCAACAACAACAAAAATAATGATCTAATCGTTATCAAGAAGTAAATGGAAGGGAAAGATGATAGGAAAAGAAATTAGAAGAAAAAAAAAGACTACTGAGAAATTAACGCAAAAAAGGAAGAAACAATGAATAAAAAGGAAAATATAACGCAATAAACAGGGAAATATGAGGAAACCGTGACAAGAGAAAGTAAAATAGAAGACAAAACCGTGACGAAACAAATATGTGTAATAAGAAAATTTGACAAAGATCAGAAGGAAGGAAACGCTGAGTGAAAACATGATAGAGAGGAAAAGATAATGGAAAAAAAAATAAAACAAAATATCGTGACAAAAGGAAACATCAGTGACCGAAAAACCAAAGAGGAAAACAAACAATCATAAAACGTCTGAGAAGAAAATATAAACACGGAAGGAAAACACGAGATAATGAGTGGGAAAATATATGACGAAAGATTAAAGATGAGAAAAAAAAAAGCTTAAGTGAAGAAGACATAAATGGAAGAGAACGAAAAATCTAAAGAACCGTGAAAGGATACAAAATAAAAGGACAATAAGATGAAATACGTAAAAGTAGAAAACAAAACAATACATGATAAAGGAAAAAAAAAACATAAGAGAAAAGAAACGAGACAAGACGAAATAAATTAACGAGAACGACGAACGAAAAGAATCATAATGAGAACTAATAAATAAGAGGACCAAAAAGGAGAGAGAGAAAAAGAGAGGGTAAACAAACATGACAAAAGGGAGAAAATAACAATAAAAAAAATGTGAGAAGACGAAATAAATGAGTAAGAACGACGAATAAACAATACCATAAAGAAAACTGACAAATAAGAACGCCAAGGAAAAAAAAAAAAGGAAAACACGTGATAAAAGAAGAATAAAAAAAAAAAATAAATAAATAGACAGACACCGTGACAAGCCTAAATAAATGGAAGAGGACGATCAACAACAAACCAACAAAAGGGAAACGAGATACGAGACAAAATATAAGAAGGTCAAGAGGGGGAGGAGCAGGAAGGTAGACGAAACACGCAGAAGGAGAAAGAAGATGGATGACCCACTTTCAGAAAAGGTCACGAACTTAAAAAGAAGGTCGTGGGCATTCTCAAGGAGCACAATGGGCGGAGGGCGACTCGTGAATGCGATCAAAACACCACATATGAAAAGAAAACGAGGAGAGGGGACTAGTGAGGAGGGGGCTGAGGGAAGGAAGGGTGACAAAAAATGGGTGAAATGAGGGGAGAATGGAAAGGAGGGGAGAGGAGGATAAGTGGAGGGAAATGCAAAGGGTGGAGGAAGGGGGAAAGAAGGGTGATGGAAAGGATGGATGGAGGGAAAGTGATAGGGAATGGAAAGGGTGAGATGATGAAGCGATGCGAGAGGGAGAGAGAGGGCGAGGAGAGGAGGGTTATAAAAAAGAAGAGGGGTAAGTGAAGAGGGAATAGAGGGAATAGAAATGGGAGGGTGGTGACGTGAGGGTAAATTTACAAAAAAGGTTTACAATTATGGGAAATTAAGAAGGGAAATAAAAAAGATACATTAAGGGCAGGAAGAGGGGAGGGGAAAAAAAAAGTTACCAAACAGGAGAAAAATTAAGAGGGAATGGAAAGAGGAGGGTAATGTAAAGTAAAGAGATGTTTTACAATTAAGTGAAATGAAGGGAGGAGGAGGAGGAGTTACAAAAAAAAAATGAGAAAGTGAGGAGTGAATGGAAGGGGGATGATAATGAGAAAAAAAAAGTACAGGTATATGAACAGGAAGAAATTATTAAGAAAAGGGAGAGATGGTAAAACGAGGACGTGATGAGAAAAGGCGAAAGGTGAAGGGGAAAGGAATGTAAGGAATGTAGGATGGAGGATAGCAAGGTGGAGGGGAGAAAAATTACAAGAAGGGAAAAAAAGTAAATAGGAAAAGGATGAAAATAATAAAAAGAGGAAATAACCAAATATCACAGAATTGAAAAATCATGAGGAAAAGGAAGGCAGGGATAAAAGTACGAGGAAAAAGAGAGAATTACAAAACAGGAAAACGTGAAAGAAAAAGGAAATGGAAGAAGAGTAAGAAAAACAAAGGAGGATAGGTCACGACAAACGCAGGAAAACAACTGGAAGTAGGAGAGGAGAAAAAACATTTCGAAAAAGGGAAGGGAAAAATAAAAGGAGAATAGGAGAAGGGCACGGCAAGTGGGTTAAAAATAAATGAGAAAAGAGAGGAAAAGACTAAGGAGTGGAAAGAAAAAAATAATACAGAAAAGGAAAGAATATGTGAATGGTAGGAAGAAAAAAATACACACAACTAAGGGGAAAAAATGAAAGGGTTAAGGACAAAAGGTGAAGAGGGAGAGAAGGAATATGACACAAAGGCCTTAATTTCTACTTCTTTCTTTTTTTCTAGGCCTACCGGTGGAGCTGCTGAGTGTCACAAAGGATCTGA
>NC_087162.1:23692947-23697947 GCF_035594125.1 Scylla paramamosain | reverse complement strand
CAGTCCTTACTGCCTTAGATGTGCTTCACTCACAAGTGGTGTGTGTGTGTGTGTGTGTGTGTGTGTGTGTGTGTGTGTGTGTGTGTGTGTGTGTGTGTGTGTGTGTGTGTGTGTGTGTGTGTGTGTGTGTGTGTGTGTGTGTGTGTGTGTGTGTGTGTTTGTGTTTAAGAATCACTGAATACGATGACGTTTTCTGTTCGAGAATCAGGGAATCCGAGAGTTGGCGACATGTTGGAGGAAGAAAATGGTTTGTTAAGCCTGCTCTAAATTTCAGTAACAAAGAGCCACTTTCGTGAACATTGAGTCGCTTCATCCTGAAAGTGGTTCAGTTTCATGTTCAGCAAATCTTGAGCAAGAAGAGCGATTTAACAAAATGTCTGGAAACAAGCTGTATTACTACTTGAAGTGTGTGGCTCGCGCCGCCACACTGCATGAGGCTCCCTCCAGCCTGCGGCTAAGCGTGCGACAGCCCCGCCGAGGCTGCCTGCCGTGGTTCTCCAAGAAGCGCACGGTTGCCACCTTCTGCTTCACGAAGGCTCACTGGCATCAGGGAGCCTCTGGCCAATACGAACAGACCGCCGAGTGCGGGATGAAGGACATGGCGATGCTGAGACGCCTGGCGGCTGATCTGCCAGTCAGGGTGAAGTACTGGACCAAGGGGCGGCCCAGCAAGTTGCTCCTGGAGGTCTCGCTGGGTGCCCTGCTAGACCAGCTGGAGGGCAGCCCTGCCTCCGAGGCCTGGCTGGCATTTACTGCCACAGGCCAGGAGCAGCGGGTGTCCTGGCACCCAGCGGAGCGCCAGGACGATGCTGGTGCCGATCCGCTCCTGGGGCCCGATGCCGTAGTGGACTCTGTCGATCCACCCCCGGAGTACAATGCTGTGGTGGACTCTGCCGAATCACCCCTAGGGTACGACGACCTATGGGATATGGGCAGCGCGGAGACTCCCATGGAGGAGGAACAGGTCTCCGAGACTCCCGCCCCCTGTGTCACGGAGGACGGCGAGGGAGCTGAGGGGGAGAGGGTGACATTCTTCATTCCCTCCACCGGAAGGACGCTGCGGCTTCCTCGCCACACGGAGGGGGAGACAGTAGCGAGATGGCGAGACTCCGGAGCGTGGACCAGTGAGGACGACCTCCTCAGTCCCCGCGCTCTGCTCATCGTGGAACGCATCCGGCCTGTGGTGAAGAGGGTCCGGCTTCCCGAGGGTCCTCACTGGTGGGAGCAGGCCAGCAATGGTACTGGTGCTGCTGGTCCTGTGACCCGCCCTGCTGAGCTAGGCAAGCAGGAAGACACCAGCCTGCTTTCTCCAGACTGGAACTTGCCTACCTTCCCAGAATTCAATGCCATGCCTTGCCGCCATGGTGAGGCAGACGAGGGGCTGCCCGAGGTGACCTTGCCTGCCCCCAGCCGCCGTGGTGGGGCAGTGAGGAGCAGCATGGTGCAGCTGCCGCGCCCCTTCCTCTATGTTTTGATAACCGTGGTCTACGCGGTCTACGTCAAGTGGGACTTCCTGAACGCCATTAGTGGACGGGTGGGTGAATGGGTGAACTCATTTTTGGTGTGAGTGGATTCACGCTCTTCCTTCACTGATGCAAGTCAAGACGTATAGAGCCATGCTGGGGACTAAATAGTCTGGATGAAAAGTGACCTGTGATCCAAACATCCTGAGGCCTTTATGGTCCCTGGCGTATCTATCCTGATGACCTGACCTTTCCTCTTCAATACCATTCAATCTTTTTCATAATTTCCATCTATTTTCTTAAACGTTAACTTTCGTTCTGGTCTCTTTACTTTACTTACTCTAGAAAGAAAGTTCACCCCATATTATATTGAAAATTAACTCAATGTTCGTAATTCAACAAAATGACAAGAGCAATAAAAGAGCTAAGGCTTTAAATTCTGTTACCTTGAACTCCGACATGGCCACACGTGAACACCTCACTCTATGAACTGTCTCTCAAGATTTATTCTTTACGAGGAAATAAACAGTACAGCGATTAGGTTATTTACGATTGGCTTATTTGGATTTTAAAAGGCATGGAGTGATAACACAGGAGCAGGAATATATAATAAGAAAAATTTTTAAGATAAAACAGGATAAATAAATGAATAAAAAATAAACAAAACAAGCACAAAGAAAATACTACATCAAAACACCAAACAGCAAAGAAATATAAGGAGAAGGAGGAAACTAAGATAAAATTGAACAAATTAATGAATAAAAAAAGAGAATTCAAATACAAAAAAAAAAAAAAATCAAAACAGCAGCAAGGAAAGAAATATGAGCATGAGGAAAAAGGAAAGTTATCAAGCAGAAGTAATAAAAATGAGATATTGCAGCATGCACTCCAGAGGCACCAAGACTCGGCGAGGCAGGAAATACAACAATATAGGAAAGTAAATTAATGGAAGGAAGAAAAATCGCGAGAAAAGTGAAAGCATGTAAGCGGCGCCACCTGCTCTTCACCCTCACACCCGACACCTGCGCTGGACAGGTTAATTGGAGTGATTTGCCCGTGCGCCCACACCCCGTCACCCCGCACCCCTTTCACACCCACGCTCGTGTTCGAAAGGCAGCAAGACAAATGCACAAATCTGAAACGAATGCCATGAGAATAAATACATTTTGTCCGAACATCTCGCATTTGTCAAGGAAAAAAAAAAAACGAACATACAAGCAAACAAATAAATAAACGAATGAATAAATAACTAAATAAATAAACAAACGAATAAATAAATGAATAAACGAATAAGTAAATAAATAAATAAAAAGAAAAATAAGATAAAAGGATCGTGTGAAATACAAATACACACAATTTTTAAAACGAACGTAACACCGATGTACAAATTTCGTTCCGGGTTATATCATGAAAAACAGATGAAACATTTATAACTTGTAAAAGACGAATGCGGAAACCTAAAGCAAACGGTAGACCAATATAATAAACATTTCCCACTGGCATTCACCACAGAAGTTGGGAAAGTAAAACGCGACTGTACCGAAAAAAAAAAAAAAAAAAAATAGATCAAAACTTATTTACGCTACGCATCAGTGTCCATTAACGAAGGGACCACGCTGAATGTACTTAAAGGCAAAGAGAAGACATGATGTGGTTAAATAAAAAGAAAAATACGCAGTGGATGAGGCGAAAACAAAGACAAAGGATCAGTAAATTGGAAAAGCTTAACAAAGAATGAAAAGTGGACCAGAATCTCCATCAGTCAGTCACTATCAGCAACAGACGAAGTTTATTAAGTGGAATTTGTTTACGGTCAGATGAAAAAAAAAAAAAGAAAACCTGATGGGTGACAGAACCAACCAGCGAAAGTTTATAGACGAGGGACTTATGATACTGAGAGAGAGAGAGAGAGAGAGAGAGAGAGAGAGAGAGAGAGAGAGAGAGAGAGAGAGAGAGAGAGAGAGAGAGAGAGAGAGAGAGAGAGAGATTGTGCTGTCTATTATCGATGTTGTTGCTGTTATGATAATCATCACCATCACCATTATCATTACAGAGGTCGTCAAGATTAAAATGATTAACTACTGATGCATTAACTCCATAAAAAGCATTAAACTGACCAGGAGTATTAGCTACTTAAAAAAATAAACAAATAATAAATAAAATAAAGCAAATAAGTGATTAAATACGAAGTACAAAAGAAAACGCACTCAAAAAAAAAAAAACATAAAACTATCCTAAAGATGTTAATTATTATAACAAGACCTGCCGGTGCTTTGAGTCAGAGCTGAAAGAAAAGAGCAATTGGACTTGACGGAAATTAAATGCAAATGATGCGATGTGAATGAGGAATAAGACGACTCGATAACTTTCAGAACAACGATCCTTTAACGTGGTGGTGGTAGTGGTGGTGGTGATGGTGGTGGTAGTGGTGGAGGCTTCAAAGACAGGAAACCAAGGGCGACGGACTCTGTCTGGTTCGTGTAATAAGGAGGAACGTGACATGAGAACATCAGATGAAAAACAAATGAGATGCTAAGTTAGAGGAATGGGAGGCAGACCAAAGACACCACAGAGAAAAGGCGCTACAGGAGACGTGACTGATAGCGTGCACCCGAAGTTTCTCCAGAGGTAAACAAGTAGATTTCCCTCACAAACATACCACTCTCGAGATTTCCAGTGAAAATTAATAAGCTAACCTATGATAAAATGAAGTTAAGTTACAGCACACACACACACACACACACACACACACACACACACACACAGACACACACACGCAGGAGATGAAGGTGAGGCTAACCAACCATTACTCTCCATTAAGGGGCGGCAGCATAACGTGCCACGAAGAATGTAATGAACACTTGATTCCCACGCAGCTAGAAACTTAAGGAGTAACATGAGAAGGAACACAAAGGAGGAACAATTAGTAGCATACCTATGAATTACTGAAGGGCTGTTTGTGATGACGGCAGTAATTTATAGAAGTAGGATAGTGAAGACGAAGGATCCTCCCCATTCACTGCTTCCTTTACGCATGACTGGCAGGAAGGAGAAGAAAGAGAAGGAGAAGAAGGAGAAGGAGAAGGAGAAGGAGAAGAAGAAGAAGAAGAAGAAGAAGAAGAAGAAGAAGAAGAAGAAGAAGAAGAAGAAGAAGAAGGAGAAGGAGAAGAAGAAAAAGAACAACAACAACAAGAACAAGAGAAAAAATAATAAGAACAAGAACAAGAACATGAACAACAACAGGAACAAAAGGGCAATAACGAGAGAGAGAGAGAGAGAGAGAGAGAGAGAGAGAGAGAGAGAGAGAGAGAGAGAGAGAGAGAGAGAGAGAGAGAGAGAGAGAGAGAGAGAGAGAGAGAAATACGATCTAAAATAACAAAGTGATCCTAGGAAACAGAAAACGAAGGGAGAGATCCTTCACTGCACATCACACTGTTGTCACGAGAGAGTAAAAAATATTCTCAAGTTCCCCCATTACTTTCCAACCATTTTCTCTCGTCCACCCTTCCAGTATTTTCCAATCCCCTTATTAGCTTA
>NC_087162.1:23682947-23685447 GCF_035594125.1 Scylla paramamosain | reverse complement strand
GGCGGGACATAAGATTGTGGCGGGACATAAATATGCATTGCAGGCTAGAACCTGAGAGTGAGGCAGCGGCAGCAGTAGTAGCAGAAGCAGGGTGTCCGTCACTGTCTGCAGGTCCGTCGCGGATTGGCCCAAGGGTGCGGTGAAGGAGCAGCAGCAGCAGGTGGTGGTGGTGGTGGTGGTGGAAGAGTGAAGAATTTAGGAGGGAGAGGAGAAGAGAGAGAGAGAGAAATGTAAAGGTTTGCGGAGATGCATGTGAAGTGACGGGAGGAAAGACAGAGGAAGGATAGCAAAAGGTGAAGAACAAAGGAGGAAGAAGGGAAGGAAGAAGTGGAGATATGGGGGAGAGAGAGAGAGAGAGAGAGAGAGAGAGAGAGAGAGAGAGAGAGAGAGAGAGAGAGAGAGAGAGAGAGAGAGAGAGAGAGAGAGAGAGGACGGGAAAGAGTGAAAGAAACGCAAGTAGGAAAGCAAACGAGAGACGAGAAGGAAAAGAAAATGAAAGAATGAATAAGAAAAGATGGCAAGGAAGTAGGTCAGAGGGAGAAATGATTGGGAAGGTGAATGATAGGAAGAGGAAGTAAAGGCACGAGGAAGGGACGAATGGCAGGAGTATATGAAGATTAATGGAAGAATGTACTATACTACAGAAAATGTGGACGGGTCGGAGTGACAGAGATAAGAGTGACACTGAAAAGAAGTCATCAGGAAATTGGAGAATGACGAGAGAGGGAAAGGAGACAGAAACGTGGGAGCAAAGAAGAGAAGAAAACCGACATAGGAAGACGTATCAGAAGTATAGAAATGAAATGGCACACTGATATCATTAAAAAAAAATAAATAAATAAATAAAAATAATGGTAATAAATCAAAATCTTGAATAGAGAAAATATTAAGGTTACTAACAAATTCTTTACAAAATACATAAAGAATACACACTTTTGATTACTCTTTACTTACAATCCTTCACAGTTACATCTATGAAGTTCAAAATTTAAACTAGAGAAAAAAAAAAGTCATGAGAAAGAAAAAAAAAAAACGAACATACTAATCACACAGACAGACAGACAGACAGACACGCAGACAGAAGGATCAGGCAGTGAAGGCAGGACAAAGGTAAGAAGGAGGGAAAAGACAATTACGAGTGAAACAGGTCAGGTAATAAAGAAAAAGGTACATAAGAGAGATTAGAGGCTGGAGATGAAAGGCAGTGAATGGAAGGGAAAGCGAGGAGGAAAGATAATCAAGGAAGGAAAGAGATAGGGGAGGAATGAGAGAGAGAGAGAGAGAGAGAGAGAGAGAGAGAGAGAGAGAGAGAGAGAGAGAGAGAGAGAGAGAGAGAGAGAGAGAGAGAGAGAGAGAGAGAGAGAGAGAGAGAGGAATAATAAATCAAGGGAGAGAAGGTAAGTTATGTCAGGCGAAAAAAAAAAAAAAAAAAAAAGAAGAGCAAAATGAAACAATGGATTTACGTATGATTTGAGATGTAACACAATGAAGTTCAAGGTCACAAGAACTGAAAGACTCATGAGACCTCGAGATCAAAATAAAACAAGGAAAACAAGGAAAATGAAAGGTCAGTGTTGAAAAAAAAAAAGATCATTAATTATATGTTGAATCACACACACACACACACACACACACACACACACACACACACACACAGAGTTTGAGAACAATAGCAGAACTCTCTCTCTCTCTCTCTCTCTCTCTCTCTCTCTCTCTCTCTCTCTAGTACCTAATCTCTCATATCTTCCCTCTCCTTCTTTATTACCTCATTTCTCCCTTATGTACTCACACCTATCTTTTTTCTACATTATCTGGTCTTACCTCTCTCTCTCTCTCTCTCTCTCTCTCTCTCTCTCTCTCTCTCTCTCTCTCTCTCTCTCTCTCTCTCTCTCTCTCTCTCTGTCTCTCTCATTCCCCACACCTCTCCCTTTATTAGCTTTTTTATATGCACTCTTTCTTTTCCTTTCCTGTCTTTAATTTCCTCTTTCTAGTTTGGATCCTTTATGTTAGATTAGGTTAAGTCAGTATGGTAAGTTGAGGTAAGCTATGGCAAGGCAAGACAAGGCAAGGCAAGGCAAGGCAAGGCAAGGCAAGGCAAGGTGAGGTAAGATACAGTAAGGCCATTTAAGATAAGGTACGGAAAGGTAAGGTAATGTAAGGCAAGGTTGGGTTAGGCTATGTTAAAATCATTAGGGAAAGGAAAAAAAAAATGAGGAATGAATAGGGGGAAAAAATCTGGCTTCAAGGGAACCCTTCAATGTTCGTTTTTCCTGAAGGGTGGAGGGACCTGAGACAAGACGGGACAAGGTCTATCCCCTCACTACAAGTTCTTCCCTATGCTCCAGGGGGATGCAACAACACTGTGAACGCATAGATGAATTCCTTATGAAGATATCCTGGTAAGCTCTAGGGAAAAGTGGTGGTGGTGGTGGTGGTGGTGGTGGTGGTGGTGGTTGTGGTGGTAGGGGAGAAGAAGGTTAGAGAGAGAGAGAGAGAGAGA
>NC_087162.1:23660447-23677947 GCF_035594125.1 Scylla paramamosain | reverse complement strand
TTGTGGTAGATCTTAAAACTGATCTTCATGAGAGCTACACGAAAACATGGTGCTCACGGGCGCCCGGCAGAACAACATTAACATCATATTCACCGCAGACACTGGACAGTTTGACAGGTCCATTCCGCTCGTACCACAGCAGAAAACACGTCTATTCATACTATAAAACATAAAACACGTCTCTTTACAGTATCACAACAGAAAAACCTCTATTCATACTATCACCATCACGGCCACCAGCTAATCCTCCACCACCTCCCTTCCCTCCTCATCCTCTGCTCTTGCTCCTTAGACTAATAATGGATGAAAACAAACCTCACAGGAACTTATGCCGCCATGTAATCAGGCAGGTAGGTAAGCAAGCGCCGCAGGTGGGCAGGGCACAGATCACAAGTTCCCAGAATGTGGCGCAAAATTCTGGCAATCATCTCGTCTACCCTTAGGAGAGTTGCCCGCCAACACTCCATTTTCTTTCGCCACAAGTTCTTTCGTTGACACAGGGTGAGGCTGACGGCAAGTAATAAGAAGTTGAAGATGCCTGTTGACGTGTTTCTCCTCCTCCTCTTCGTCTTCCTCTTCCTAAGCCAAGGGATAATTAGACTCCAAGCTAACTTAACTTGTCTGTCTGTTTGCTTGACGGTATTTAGTTTGTTTGTTTCTTTAGCGTGTCTTTTGTATGACTTGTCTCCTTGTTTATGCATGTGTGTGTGTGTGTGTGTGTATGTGTGTGTAAAGGAAAGGAAGCTAGGAGGAGGAGAGAGGAGAGAAAACGATGAATAAGAATACGAGGAAACAGTGACGAGTGAATGGAAGCGGTACAGAGGCGTAGAGAGTGCATGAAAGAGAGAAGAGGATGAAGGAGAATAAAGGAAGGGGGAAAGGAGGACACAAAACTTGGATGCAGACGAGGGAGATGAAAGAGGTTAGGTGAGGATTGGCGAGAGTTGCGAGAGAGAGAGAGAGAGAGAGAGAGAGAGAGAGAGAGAGAGAGAGAGAGAGAGAGAGAGAGAGAGAGAGAGAGAGAGAGAGAGAGAGAGAGAGAGAGAGAGAGAGAGAGAGAGAGAGAGAGAGAGAGAGAGAGAGAGAGAGAGAGAGAAAGCTAGACTATTCAAAATCAACAAATAGGTGACGTGACAAAGATGAAACAAAATATACTCTCTCTCTCTCTCTCTCTCTCTCTCTCTCTCTCTCTCTCTCTCTCTCTCTCTCTCTCTCTCTCTCTCTCTCTCTCTCAGCAGCCTTACGTACATCGGGCATCCTATTATTATTATTCCTCCTCCTCCTCCTCGTCCTTCTTCCTCGTTGGCAGAGGTCGTGTCTCTCAGATCATTCGTCCTTTTACGGTGGCGTTTTGACGTATTTACGACTGGCAATTTGTTGGGCTATTGGGTGACAGAGAGAGAGAGAGAGAGAGAGAGAGAGAGAGAGAGAGAGAGAGAGAGAGAGAGAGAGAGAGAGAGAGAGAGAGAGAGAGGAGAGGAGAGGAGAGGAGAGGAGAGGAGAGGAGAGGAGAGGAGAGGAGAGGAGAGGAGAGGAGAGGAGAGGAGAGGAGAGGAGAGGAGAGGAGAGGAGAGGAGATAGAACAAGAACGAAAACAACAAAAACAAGAATATATAGCAAAAGAACTCCATCACGAGAGAGAGAGAGAGAGAGAGAGAGAGAGAGAGAGAGAGAGAGAGAGAGAGAGAGAGAGAGAGAGAGAGAGAGAGAGGACAAAGTTGCCGCCAGCATCCAGTACAAAGTCACAAAAAGTTCTTATTTAGCTCACTAATTGACCTCTCGAGTAACCCGCGGCGGGAACCTCCTCCCTTCTGTTCCTTCCCTCGCGACGCTGCAGGAAACAGGAACTCTTTCTTTGCCTCCTCGCACAAGAATTTTAGCACCTTAGCGAAAAGATAAAGGCAGTAAAGAAGATATAATGGTCCTATACTTAGAATTTTTCCCCGTGTTTTAATATTATAATGAGATAAAGTACTACTGGAAGATATGAGAGGGACACGAACGGAGACACACACACACACACACACACACACACACACACACACACACACAGAGCTGTTCTTCCACTATTTACTCAGGAATTTTAGCATCTCATGGAAAAATAAAATACACAATGAACAGACAATGATCATACAGTGTTACGGTTTTTTCTTCGCGTGTTAGTACTAAAATTAAATCAATTTCTCTTACATAACTATAGTAGGGAGAGAATTTATTTATTTATTTACGTTCTCTCAGAAAATCACACACACATTTCCGAAGTGAGAAAACCATTACCATGAACCAACGCATTTTATAATTTTAGTATTTTTGTTCTTCCAGTATTATTGCAGAACTGAGACGATAAAATACCCCCCTAATGATAATAATAATAATAAAAAAAAGGGTGAGAAAAGATTTAAAAAGCAACACTAAAATTGACGTAATAAAGCGTCCTTGTAACATATTTCCTCGTTACCTTAGTGTAGGAAAGACGAAACACCTTAGAAAAATAAAGATAACACAGCCAGGATGGTAATATTTTGCAGTGCTTTGTGGAGGTAATTCGTGTAAGATAATGGGAAGGAAAGCAATTCCGTGAGACAATGTAGCTGGTTCTTCGCAGTCTCTCTCTTCCAGGAGCGAGAGAACCATTGCTCACACGCCGCATCATCCTGTCTTCTGCAATAACCCTGCTGTCTGTGTTGGCGGCCTTTTTCATTATTCATCTCTCTCTCTCTCTCTCTCTCTCTCTCTCTCTCTCTCTCTCTCTCTCTCTCTCTCTCTCTCTCTCTCTCTCTTATGTGATACAGTAATTTCTTCTCCCTCCTCCTCCTCCTCCATCATTCTGGAGATCTTATCAACTCGAATATCCTTCATTTCCCTTTAAAATTTTTCACAGCCTCCATCTTCCTTTTTCCTTCTCACTTTTTTTTTTTTTTTTGTGATTCTTGCCCTCCATTTATTATTTTTTTTAGTATTTCATCAAGGTTTATAGATTACTTCTACTTAATTTATTCTTAACTATTTCCTTATGTAATTCTAACTTCCACAATTTACTATGATCAATATGAAACACTCTCTCTCTCTCTCTCTCTCTCTCTCTCTCTCTCTCTCTCTCTCTGTTGACAAGGGAACAAAACAACAACACATTTTCGTCTTCAATTAGGCTCATTCTCTTCTTCCATCTTCGTACTCACAGTTTCTCCTGCTCCTTCCTTTTTATACTTTTCACCTAATACGCTGCAATATCTCCCCCGCCCCTCCCCGTCTCTCTCTCTCTCTCTCTGAACATCTATCTTTTATCACACACTGTCCTTTCTTTATTTTCTCTTTCCTCAACAATCCTCTCTCCGGCACAGCATCTACTACTACTACTACTACTACTACTACTACTACTACTACTACTACATATTCCTGCTGCTTCTTCGCTTTCATCCTTTTCTTCTCCCTTTCCCTCTCTCCGGGGCGTAATGCAAAAAACTAATCACGTAAAACAATACCATCGGCAACGAGGCTTGGCGGGAAAGCTTCGCGCAGCACCGCCTACCTAACAAAAGAAGCGCAAGGAGCGTAAGACAAACACGAGCACCAAGAGGCGGGAGGGCAACGACGGAGGGAATAAAATGTAAGTATATGAAGCAAACTGACAGGGAGAGATGGAGAGGGAGGGAACAAGAGAGTTATTTATTTTTTTTCGTTATTTTTGTTTGTGTTTTTCTTTGATACTTTTCAGTCTATCTCCCTTTACGTGACTTGCTCGTTCTACTACGTATATTCTCTCTCTCTCTCTCTCTCTCTCTCTCTCTCTCTCTCTCTCTCTCTCTCTCTCTCTCTCATCAAGCTTTGTTATCCATTACCTCCCCAAATCTCAAGCATTCCTCCTCCTCCTACTTCTCCTCCTCCTCCTCCTCCTCCTTCTGCAGAGTTTATGGTCTTTATCTTCCTTCAGCACACTCCTCCTGCCCCACTTACGTCCCCATTCCCTCTTCCTCCTCCCCGCCCATCACCACGACTGTTCCTCGCATTCACACTTCGCCGCCGCCATCACCGTTGCTCACAGCTACATTGAACTCGACGTAAATGACTTAAATTGACTTGAACGACGTAAAACTCACCTTTAAGCTAACTTTTATTTTTTTCTTTTCTATTTTTTTCTATTTTTTCTCTTTCCTGCCATTTTTTTTACATTTCTTTCCTTTATTCCTTCTAAATTTAGTTTTCCTTTCTAAGTAATTTCCGACTCTTATGTTTTTACTAGTTTTCCTTATTTCCTTCCCTTTTTTTCCCTCCGTTTCTTCATTTTTCTTTGTTTTTTGTTTGTTTTTAAATTCCCTTTCTCCTTTCAAGTTATTCCGTCTTTTCTCCATTTTTATTCTATTTCCTTTTTCCTTTTTATCTCCCGTTCTTTCTGAAGTGAACCTCCATCTCACTATTTTTCACTGATCTTTTTTTCCTATTCTATTAATCCTATTTCCGTTTTTCGTTCTATTAGCATCTGACATTCCCATTTCTTGCGCTCCTCCATCTTCCTATTCTTGCTTTTTCCATTACTACATTCCTTTTCCCATCTCCCATCCATTCCTTGCTATAACATTCTTTCATTAATCCATCTATCCTATTTTACTCTTATTCTTCCCCTTTCCATCTTTTCTTCCCTTTCTTTCGATCTTTAACTCTTCCTTTCTCCACAATTTGTCTTGCCGTTTCTCCATCCCATTACTTCCCTTTCCTTTCCTTTTTTTTTGTCTCTAATCCTCATTCCATTCCTGCACATTACAATTTCTCACCTCAAAAGTCACCTTCCCATTCCTCCATTCCATTAATTTGACCCCCTTTCCTTCCATTTTCTATCTCCATCACAACAACAATCCCCATCACTTTCTACCGTCAGATATACAATTTCTTTCCCCCCTTTCCATTCCTTTAATTTTCCTTCCTTCTCTTTATTCAAGTTACATCTCCCCCTTCCAACCATTTCAACCCCTTTCTCATTTTCACTCGCACTGAACTCACGAGAACGAGAACGAGAGAACGAGAGGGACCCTTACCACTCTCTCACCGTCAGTATTGAATATATTGGAGCGTCGGCAGATATTCATGAAAATTATCGTACCTTGTTAACCGGCTTTGATGGCCGAGCCGCGTCCCCCAGCCGGCCTCCGAGGGTTACAATTTACCGCCTCTGTCACGCAAATTCTGAACTGGAAGACGAAAAGGAGGCGCGAAGGGAGCGTGCGAGGAGGAAGAAGAGGGAAGCTAAGAGAGTAAGAGTAGTAGAAGGAAGGACTAGAGACGTAGAGGGGAGGAAGAAAGGGAAGCGATAAAGTGCATAAGGATGATAAAGGGAGGAAGAAATAAAATGTATATATAAGAGACGAGAAGAAAAGACAGGTAAAAAAGAGGGAAGCAAGGATGGTAAGAAAAAGGGATAAAAGAACGAAATACGTAAGGAAGGAAGGAGGAAAGCGTGTGAATAGGGAGAAGAGGGAAGCGTGTGCGGGTAGGAGGGAGGGAGGGAGGGAGGGAGGGAGGGAATACCACAGGAGAGGAAAGAAAGAAAGGAAGGGAAGGGATGAAGTAGATGTAGTCGAAGATAAGAAGAACAGATGTTTTTCTTTTCTTTGTTTTTTTCTTTTTGTTTGCAGTGATCGAGTGAGTGTCTGATAGGGAGGGAGAACAAGAGAAAGTAAAACAAAACACAAAAACTAACAAAAACTTTAGGAAGGAAGGAAGGAAGGAAGGAAGAAAAAAAAAGGGAAATGTACGAAGAGAAGAAACAAACTAAAAAAAAAAGGAACTAGTGATGAAAGAAAAAAATAAGGATAGGAAGCAAAATAAAAGAAAATGAAGGAATGGACAAAAAAAAAACATATATAAAGGATAAAAGAGAAAAGAAAACATGGATTAAAGAAGATATAAAGATAGGAAGGGAGGAAAGGAGGAAGGATGCAAGAACGTGAGAGTACCGACAAACAAGGAATGAAGGAAGGAAGCAATGAAAAGGTAGTAAAAGGAGGTAAGGGGAAGGAGGTAAGGGGAAGGAGATAAAGAAGAAGACGAGGAAGGAGAAAGAGAGACAAAGAAAAGGAGGAAGACAGAGTGAAGGAATGCAGAAGAGAGAGAGATGAGAGAATAAAGCAGGGAGGAGGCAGTAAAATTAAGAGATTACGATGAAATATAAAATAGATAAAAAGGAGGAGAAAAGACTAAAAGGAAAGAAGAGAAGACTGAAAGAAAAAAGAAGAAAACAATTCAAGGAAATAACTGGAAGGAAAATAAACGAATGAAGGAAGAAGTGAAAATCAAAGGTTAGAAAAACGAAAAAAAAAAAAACGGAAAACGATAAAACACAAGATAGAAAAAAACAGAAGAGGAAGAAAGAAAAAGATAAACACACACTAATATGGAAGGAAAGAAAGAAACAGAGGTACGAGTGGAGCGTGAAAAGGGAGAGAGGTTGCGAGAGCCCAGGGAGAGGAAAGTAAGAGGTGGAAGAGAAGAAGAAGGAGGAGGAGGAGGAGGAGGAGGAGGAGGAGGAGGAGGAGGAGGCAAGGAGGAGGAGGAGGAGCAGAAAGTGAAATTAATGAGGAGGAGGAGGATGTATAAGGAGGAGAGGTAAGGGTACGCAAGTAACAGAGAGGAAGAGAGAGAGAGAGAGAGAGAGAGAGAGAGAGAGAGAGAGAGAGAGAGAGAGAGAGAGAGAGAGAGAGAGAGAGAGAGAGAGAGAGAGAGAGAGAGAGAGAGAGAGAGAGAGAGAGAGAGAGAGGCAGTGTTGGGAAAATGAGGCGATGAAGTGATGTGAGAGGGGAGCATGGAGGAATGAGAAAGGGTGAAGAGGGAGGGAGGGAGAGTAAATTATGAGAGATGTGAAGCATAATGAGAGAGAGAGAGAGAGAGAGAGAGAGAGAGAGAGAGAGAGAGAGAGAGAGAGAGAGAGAGAGAGAGAGAGAGAGAGAGAGAGAGAGAGAGGACGATAGAAATACGAATAACAATGAGGAAAGGAACGCTACACTATATTCCACTCCTCCTCCTCCTCCCCCTCCTCCTCCACTCATGTCCACCTTCCCAGCTGGTGTAATTAACCCTTCCTGTTGAAAAAAAAAATAAATAAAGTTCAGAGTTCATTAAGAGAGTAAAAAAAACAAATAAACAAAAAAAAATAAAGGTGGCAAAGCACGAGAGTGTTTCATTTTGAGTCCTCATTAATGTTGCTCTCTCTCTCTCTCTCTCTCTCTCTCTCTCTCTCTCTCTCTCTCTCTCTCTCTCTCTCTCTCTCTCTCTCTCTCTCTCTCTCTCTCTCTCTCTCTCTCTCTCTCTCAACTTTTTCAGTTCCATCACCCTTTCATCCATTTTACCGTTTCCCATTTACCTCCCTCACTTTGTTTTTTCCAAGCCTTCTCTCTCTCTCTCTCTCTCTCTCTCTCTCTCTCTCTCTCTCTCTCTCTCTCTCTCTCTCTCTCTCTCTCTCTCTCTCTCTCTCTCTCATCTCGGCGAGTCAGCTGGTTTTATCTCCTGGTTCAGATTAATAGTAGAGAAGGAAAACTGAAGGTTGAAGATTTCTCTCTCTCTCTCTCTCTCTCTCTCTCTCTCTCTCTCTCTCTCTCTCTCTCTCTCTCTCTCGTGGGGATCCAAGCTGAGATAGCAAAAAGTCAACACGCGGCCCCACTTCTTTCAATCACTCATAACTATCACCTCCATCTTCCTTTCCTCCTCCTTCTGTATTTCCTCCGCCTGATACTTGTTTCCTTTTTCTGCTTCTCTCTTCCTGATGTTTATTTTTTGTTTTCATAGTCCATGCTTTCCGTTTTTTTCCTTCTTACCTCTTTTCTTCACCATATCTCATTTTTTTCTTCATTTCTTCATTGTGATTATTTTTTTATTATCTTTTCTAATTCTATGGCTTTGTTTTTTTGTTTTGTTTTATTACTTTTCTTCTTAAATCATTTCATCGTTTTCTCTTCTTTTCGTTTCCCTTTTTCATCTTACTCCACCTTTTCCACGCCAGGCAGTTCATTCAGCAAAGACATCAGGTGAACCAAGAAAAAGGAACAGTAATAAACACGTAAATAACCAAATAACATTCTTAGGGTTTCGTTACCAGCCATTTTTTTCCACAACTTTTTCATCACCTAGAAAAAAAAAGAAAAAAAGAGAGAGAGAGAAAAAAAAAAAGGAAAAAATAAAGGACTCCACAGTGACCTACAAATCAATGCAAAAATCCATCAAATCACCACGAAAGGAAAGAAAATAACACAACGTAACAACACAGCGACACAACACAAAGACACACACAACACACAAACAGAATCACAAAATCTTACATACACACACACACACACACACACACACACACACACACATTCCGGAACCCAAACTATAAAAAAAAAAAAAAACTGAAAAACTAACCTAACACAACACACAACACAAACGCAAAACTAATCATAATCCTTTACCGACACACACACACACTACCACGAACTGAACACCAACAGGCAGGCAGACAGGCAGGCAGGCAGACAAATGCAGCTTCACTCGTACAGTACCAGCTGAACGACTATTCCCCTTTGAAGCTCTATTTCCGCCGTCACTTCTCGCCCCAGAAGTCAAAGCTTCATCTGGTGCAATCGGATGAAGCTCGCGCCTGGGTGAGTGTAGCCAGCGATTAGGTGCAAGGTTTATCACACAGCACAGAGCGAGTGTTACCGACTCTAGTGCAGCGGGACACACAGCTGATATGCGGCATTGACTGATAGGGAGGGAGGGAGGGAGGGAGGGAGGGAGGTAAAGTAGATGCGTGGGAGGGAAGGAGGGATGGGGAAGGGTTAGGGTGAGGGAGCTAGAATTGTGATAGGAAGAAAAAATAATGGTGAGAAAGGAAAGGGTAAAAGAGAGAGAGAGAGAGAGAGAGAGAGAGAGAGAGAGAGAGAGAGAGAGAGAGAGAGAGAGAGAGAGAGAGAGAGAGAGAGAGAGAGAGAGAGAGAGAGAGAGAGAGAGAGAGAGAAACTTCGCCACTATTGCATACATTTTTACGAGTAAGAAACTACATTACTATTATTATTTTCTACCCAGGGAATAGAAACAGGTACTAACACTATAAGAATTTCACCTTTCCCTCTACGCATTTCAATTTTTCAAGGCAGCAACTCTATAATAATACTCTGAAATAAAGCCGAAGGAACGTACCATAACAACACGTACTAACGAGCTGAGTTTTATCACCCTCCACCTCACGCGACGCAGCTTTATATAGAAATGTGGATACATAATTGTACTCTATAGCAACTCACTGCCTCTGCTCCGCCCCAAAACGACCCGCCCTGGTGTCTGTGTCCCCAGCCTTGTTTCCTCCCACGAGTCACGAAGCCGAGCACTGAAACACGACAACACTGCAAGGTAAAGTGGAACGCTGCGTCTCTTGTCCCTTTGTCTGTTTGTGTGTGTCTATATTTTTGTTCGTGCCTATCTATGAGTTCGTGTATCCGTTTCTTTCTTTCTTGCTTCTTTTTATTCTTTCTTTTTTTTCTGTCTATTTTTGTTTGTGTGTTTAGTTTGTGTGTATGGAAGCTGATTTTTTTCTCTGTCTGTCTTTTTTTGTGTGTTTTTTGTCTCTTTCTATTTATTTTTCTCCTGCTTTAAATCTCTCTCTCTCTCTCTCTCTCTCTCTCTCTCTCTCTCTCTCTCTCTCTCTCTCTCTCTCTCTCTCTCTCTCTCTCTCTCTCTCTCTCTCTCTCTCCTTGACAACAACGAACTACAAGTACCTTTACACCAGAAATAACTATCCTGCCTGAGAGAGAGAGAGAGAGAGAGAGAGAGAGAGAGAGAGAGAGAGAGAGAGAGAGAGAGAGAGAGAGAGAGAGAGAGAGAGGCAAAGAATGACCCGAAAAAAAAAATAACAGCACGAATAACCAGGTAATTGGAGGGGCGGGCGAGCGACACCTGTGGCCCAGAAGTGATTTGCGGGGACACTTATAAGGCGAACCTCCGTGCCAGGTGTGAAAGTGACCCACGAGGCGCTGACGACACGCACTCACGAACACACCCACGTGATGCATGAAAGAAAATTATACGTAGGAGCGTGAAAAAGGAGAAAAAAAAAAAAAAAAAAGGTACTAGAATGAAAACACACACACACATACACACACATACACGAGGGAATAATGAGACAGGTACATAATCACAGGTACAATAAACATGCAAAAAGAAGACAAACGAAAAACAAATCAAAACCTACAAGACAACTATCAAACGAGAGAGAGGAAACAAAAGAAAATCATTAAAAATACTTGAGTAAAGGAGGAGAAAGAAGGAAGAAAGACAAAACCTTGAAGAGACAGATAAAAGAACGAACAAGGAATAGAAAGGAGGCAAAGGAAAGCCAAGAAAGAGGAGACGATGATGAGACTCAAGTGAGAATCAAATAAAGAAAAGTGTGTGCAAGGAAAGGATAAGTGTATGAGGGAGACGAGAGAGAGAGAATAAGAAGAGAATAAGATGCACTCAGGAGGAGGAGGAGGAGGAGGAGGAGGAGGAGGAGGAGGAGGATGAGGAGGAAGAGGAGGAGGAGGAGGAGGAGGAGGAGGAGGAGGAGGAGGAGGAGGAGGAGGAGGAGGAGGAGGAGGAGGAGGAGGAGGAATTATTATTGTATACAAGCAATACCACCTTGTTCCGTGAGAGAGAGAGAGAGAGAGAGAGAGAGAGAGAGAGAGAGAGAGAGAGAGAGAGAGAGAGAGAGAGAGAGAGAGAGAGAGAGAGAGAGAGAGAGAGAGAGAGAGAGAGAGAGAGAGAGAGAGAGATTAGTGATCACAACATAATGGACTACAAAAAAAGACTGTTTGGTTTAAATAAAAAAAAATGCAGTATAACTAATAACTTCCATGTGAACAATTAAAAGAAAAAAGTTCAGCAAATAGACAGACAGACAGACAGACAGACAGATAAATAAACAGACAGGACGTACATATGAGTACATACTTTACATACAAACATACACGCATACACCGTGATAGATAAAACAAACAAACCAAAAAAAAAAAAAATTAAACACTTACTGACACACACACACACACACACACACACACTATAAGCTCTTCATTCCCACACCCATCCATCCACCCCCCACCCCCCCCACACACACACACAAAGTAGCTAACCTGGAAAAAATCAACGAAGTGTCACGAAAAAAGAAAAAGAGAGAAAAAAAAAAAGACCGAAGCAGCAGCACGGTCCAATCTTTCTCTCGGTAAAATGTGAAATCTGTTTGCAGCGAGAAGGGACCGCCATGCAAGTCTCCTTCATCGCACCTGGCTCAGACAAATCTTACCTGCATTCATTGATTGGCGCTCAGTGGAGGCAGCCAGGTGCACTCGGGCTTGGAGAGAGAGAGAGAGAGAGAGAGAGAGAGAGAGAGAGAGAGAGAGAGAGAGAGAGAGAGAGAGAGAGAGAGAGAGAGAGAGAGAGAGAGAGAGAGAGAGAGAGAGAGAGAGAGAGAGAGAGAGAGAGAGAGAGAGAGAGAGAGAGAGAGAGAGAGAGAGAGAGAGAGACGTAAAAAAACAGTTGTAAAGTATGCGAAGAAATGAAAAACTACAACGCGTGCCTTTGAGCAAACACTCGCACTACAAAAATAATAAATAAGATTGTCCTCGTTTGGTTTCCCTCCACGACAGGACGGAAAAAAAAAATAAATAAAAATGAAGACTGAGAAAATGTGATTATCTCGAGGACAATGAAATGTTTGCAAGTCCAGGAGTTCTGAACAATGCTATTATCATAACTTGCTTCTTCTCCCTTTCATGTCAGGGTGTGCAGGAAAGAGAGAGAGAGAGAGAGGGAAAAAAAAGGAAAAAAATAAAAGTACATGATATTATTGCATGGTATTCTTGGAACGTCTGCCTTGTCTTTTGTTTCCTTCTAAATACATCCTCCCCCTCCTCCTCCTGAGTGGAGAGAAGCCTTCCGCTATGCTATCCTATGTCTTTGTAATTAACAAAACAACTACCTTGTAATTAATCAAATATGTTAGCTGCTCTTCCTCTTGTGTTCCTCCTCTCCTCCTTTCTCCTCTTATTTGTCCTTCCTCCTTTGTGCTCCTCTCTGTTCCTCCTCTTCTAAATCCCTCTTCTCTTACCTTGCCAAGCTCTTAATGCAATAAATGTCGCTCTTCCTCCTCCTCCTCCTCCTCCTCCTACTTCTCCTACACGTGCCGTCCCCTCGCCACCTCATCATCTCCACCATCACTTTGTCATCAAGAATCGCAGAGTATTATCCTCGTTCCAGTCTAATGGAGAAAGTCAACAATATCCTCGTACAATTAAGACTCCAACCAGGATTATCCGAAGAGATGTCATGTCTGCACCGCCTGCCACCCCCTCTTCCCCCCACTCTCTCTCTCTCTCTCTCTCTCTCTCTCTCTCTCTCTCTCTCTCTCTCTCTCTCTCTGCCTACTTTCGCTCCTCCCCTTTATTTATTCTCTCTTCTTTCTTCGTCTGTATGCCTCCTTTCTTTCTTCCTCTGCTTCAACATTCTCTTTCTTCCCATTTCCTTTCCCTCTAAGTTCAAGCTTTCCTGTGTTTTCTCTTTTTTTCCCTCTCTCTTCCCCTTTCCTATCCTATCGCGTCTTATCTTTCCCCTTCTTTTTCCTTTTTCACGTGTAATTCTCATTCTCTAATTCTCTTTTTCCTCCCTTCCTCTGCCACGTGGGTTCCTTCCTTTTTCGCACCTTCCTCTCTTCCCCTTCCCTTTCTTCCAAGCCTTAGTCTATCCTACTCCTCAAAATCCCTCTCTAGTCTTCTTCTCCCTTCAAAGCGTTTCTCTCTTTCCGTTTCTATCTCTTCCTCCATTTACTAAACTTTCTATCCGTCCCTAATCTTTACTTTCCATTTTCTTCCCTTCCTCCTTTAGGTGTTACGTGTTTTAACAAGCGTGGTGTTTCCTTCCTTTGTTCTCCCTTCGTTGTATCCGCGGACAGGCTGGTGGAGGGACGGGGAAGATTGGAGGAGAGAGAGAGAAAGTTTTGGAACACTCGATAGACGAAGTTTGGTGAATGGAGGCCACGAGGAACACTTTTAGGTAGGGGGGTGAAGAGTGACAGTACCTGAGATGAGTCTTAGAGGGGCGAGAGAGGAAGGGCGGGAGAGGTATGGAGGTCTAGACACGATGGTTAGTAATCGATGTAGGACAAGCAGCACCGGGTTCATGCTTGGGTGTATAAAGGAGATCTCAGTGTGGTAGACGACTGGAACAAAGAGGATGGGCAGATGTAGCCATGATCCTTAGTAACTACGATACGACAACAGGTAACGGATTCATGCTTTGTCAGTTAGATTTATAAAGGAGCTATGAAAAAAAAGGTACTCAAATAAGGTGATTAGATGAATGGAATAAACTCAGAGGAAGGGAGGCAATGTAAGACGATGTAGGCACGATACTTGTGGTTATTAATCAGAGAAGTACACAGAGCAACGGGTTTCTGATTGATAAACTGGAATTATAAAGGATATACAAAGAAACCGGTTCCTAAAACACACTTGAGCTTAGGAGTCTTGCAGATGCAGACGAGATTCATCGGGTTAGTAATATGGACAGGTCAAGAAGAAAGTGATTGAAGCTTAAGTGAGATTTATAAAAGACGTGAAAAATTGGTTCTCTGACTGAGTGGTAAATGACTTGGAGGAGATTAAGAGAGAAACATCGAAGGAGGCTGGAAGATTCAGTCAAGATACTGAGAAGAAAGTGGTTTAAGCTTCTTACGTGAGATTTATAAAAGACACGAAAGACTTCCTTGGTTTTCACACAGGGTGGTACATGACTAGAACAGACTCACATATCAGGTTATTAGTGTCGAGTCAATAGAGAGATAAGGAGACGCCGACAAAAAAATTCTTGAGTTAATAATAAGAACGGGACGATAAGCAGTATTGACAAGCTTAATAAAATACACACTTCTAAAAAAAGGAAATATGAAAAAAAAAAAAAAAAAACGTCCCCAAATAAGATAGTAAATAACAGGAACACATTCAGTAATAAGGACGTTAATAGGAAACTTTACGAGAAGGCAAGACATATTTACGGAAAAAAGATCGGTGTATATGTAAACTCGTATTACATAAACTCTACCCATAGCTTACATAAGCTTACTGGATTCTTGTAGCTTCCATTATATTCTTATCGTTATGGAGGAGCACGCGGGAGGTCCTGGAGATAAGGAAAAAGATCGTTACGCAAAGGAGAGGCTGTGGGAAGAAAACAAGAGGCGGGCGAGGAAATACAAGTAGGTAGATTTGCCGTCTCAGCCTCACGCTTCTGCCGCTGAAAGGATTTACGTATTCTACAGATTCACAGGTTTCTTTTTTTGTATTCAGCTGTGTGTGTCTGTCCGTTTGTAGATGTCCTCTTTTCCACCTCTCTCTCTCTCTCTCTCTCTCTCTCTCTCTCTCTCTCTCTCTCTCTCTCTCTCTCTCTCTCTCTCTGATGTGCTTCCGCTGTATATTTATGATTTTATTATTCTTTTGTTTTTGTTTTTTGCTCTTTTTTTTCTCTGCGTGAATATTTTTTTTTGCCGCACTTTTATATATCTTTTTTTCTTTTCTCCTTTTTCTCCTGTCTTTTTTTTTTTTTCCTCCATTCCCCTAGTAATTCAGTTTAATACAGATAGGACATGAAAAGGAGAATAAATAGTGGAACGTTCTCTCTCTCTCTCTCTCTCTCTCTCTCTCTCTCTCTCTCTCTCTCTCTCCCCTTCAATAAAAACAGAAAACACACACACACACACACACACACACACACACACACACACACACACACACACACACACACACACCATCCTTCGTTTAACAAGCGGCACGTGATGCTGTATGTACGTAGTGAGTCTCGCTAATGAGCTTTTCCACATCATTCGTGTGTGTGTGTGTGTGTGTGTGTGTGTGTGTGTGTGTGTGTGTGTGTGTGTGTGTGTGTGTGTGTGTGTGTGTGTCAGTCCCCAGCGACAGTGAGGCGTTTCATCACTAAGTGTGTTTGGGCACCGGCAAATGAAGGTGTCGAGCATTACTGCAGCGGGGAGTAATGAAGGCCTCTGTTGTAATTTCCGGGTGAGGACATGAGCACAGGATGAGGAAAGGCGGTACTGCTGGGTCTGCGGGGTTCTACTGGGTTCTGGTAAAATTCTGGTGAGGTTTCGTGTCTTTTTTTGTGAATTTTAATGGGTTCTGGTTGTTTCTAGTGGATTCTGGTGGACTCTTGGGTTCTAGTTAGGTTCTGAAGGGTTCTGGAGTGTTTCTTGTGGGATCAATGACTAGGAGGTTTTTAGTGGGTTCTAGAGGGTTCTGGTTGTTTCTGGTGAGTTCCGAAGGATATTACTAGGTCCTGGTGGGTACAAATGTTCTTTCTCTGTTCACCTTTGCTACCTGGCCAGCGGAATACTTTAAGGACAGCGTCAGATCAACAGGTTTAGAGCAAGATATCGTTAACGTCAGCCCTCCAATCTGTGTCCTGATTATTAGAACCTCGTAGTTCAGTGTGAAGAGACAGATGGAAAGAGAGAAAGACCAATAAAGGAGGTTGATCGACTTTGTGAAGGAGGATATACAAGTAAGGCAAAGTGATAGACGTAGTAGAAGCACAGCAGAACCACGCAGAGAAGCCTCATCCGAAACAGAGACCCCGTACATAAACGAGACAAACTGAGAAGTGTGTGTTCACTGGGGAGACAAAGTCCAAAGCCTTGCCTTCACTAATATACAGATTAAATAATTATGAGAGCAAGGAGAGACGAGGTGTGTTTCTCTACAGGTATTCCTTCTTTGCCTGCACCAGTTCTACCTGATCAGCAAAGCGTGTATATTTAAATCTAAGCTGACACGAATTTTATAATCACATCTACAATTGCTAAAAATGCTGCAAAACTGGTTAGGTGGCGATGGTGTGAGGTTAAAATGTTGAAATGTGTCAGGATGTTAAAGCCAAACACCTGCGTAACACTATCTGCTTTAATTAATGTGTTTAATTAGAGAGCAGGTCAGTCGTGCCGATTGGGAGTGTTGCAGGGTGTTGTAGGGTGTGGAGGGTGCTGGAGTCACGCCGCGCCGCTCACGCCCCCTGGCCACTTGCTGATTGACATCCCAACCCCGCACCTGTCCCCTCCTCCATCTCCTCCACCCCGTCACCCTGCCGTTTCCTATGATTCCCTCTCACCTTTATAATTAAAATGCAGTGATATTTTAATTCAAGGTTTTAATTCAAGGCATCGACTGTCAAATAATATTATGTGTTCCATGAATACCGTCGTGTGTAATGGTTGTAACTTACACATGATATTTCCTTTCAAGGCCGTAGTTAATCCCTTTTACGACAGCAAGAAGGATTAGTGAGTTACCGTGGTACAATCAGAAAGAGATTACAACAGCAACAATATGAATTTATGGCAGACGTTATGTTATGTATGAAGACAACGGGTTAGTGACTACAGTAGTTAGTGATGTAATTGGGAAAATAATGTGCAATATGGCTGAGGATAGTCACCGTGTATCGATGGCATATGAATTATTTAGGAAACCAATGCCATTCCTATAAAACGAAACATCTAGGTGAAACAAGAGCATATAAATGTTTGTAAAGATGGTCGAGTAAAAGATACTGAAGTTACGTGTGTTATAATATCAAGAAAAATTATGAAGACTATGACTGATAAAACGAATGAGAGAAAATGAAATAAAATAGATATTTCAGAAACAAAATAAAAATATTTCAGGAAGATATACAGTAGTGAGCAAGAGTTGGTGTCCATTATTGGTTATGAAGAAGTTACAGTTTAATTTGATGTATCTAGTTATTATTCTCGAGTCCTGTAAGACAATTAATTCTCTGATAGGTGTATTTCCTATTAAGGCTTATGAAGATTGAAAACTGCAATTGTATCGTAGTCCCACAACACAATATTAGTGGGCCCACTAGAAAACATCGTGTAGAAAAAATAAATATAAATATATATGGATTTGAATTAATCTTTACAAATGTGCTTACTCAATTAAAAGATAGCCAAGGAAAACTGAGTGAAACATAAGAATACGATTGCTATTTTATGTGTATGTATGCAAATAGACAAGGATGGATATATGAAAAATAACATACTATAGATTGCTGAAGCATGTTAGTATAGTTATGCGTTCTCATCTAATTAAAATATCGAGGGAGCAAATATGAAATTGTATAAGGAACTGTGATAGAAGGAGTATATTATAACCACTTCATGTCATTATTAAGCTGATCGATAAATGAGAATTCCATACAGTAAATATTGTAGCGCAGTATATTGTCAGACATGGTAATTTGATATTTTTACGTAGGTATTTTTTTTTACAATTAACCTCTTTTTTTTTCTATCAGTAATTATCAATGTGTGAAATACTGTATAATTGATTCATACATATTCATTACAACAAAATGTAAATCAAGACACCATGTTGCATGTATTACAATGAACAACTTGGTAAATATCGTTGTTGTTGTTGTTAGTAACTACTACTAC
>NC_087162.1:23622947-23647947 GCF_035594125.1 Scylla paramamosain | reverse complement strand
CACAATGAATAAGAACAATAGGTATGTCTCATGAATGAACTAATGAACTAACACGTGTAGGTCTGACAGATTCCTGCAGCTTTCCTTTTTTTTTTCCTTATATTCTAACGCCATTCCCTAAAAGAAACAAAAGAAGAACCAAGAAAAAGAACGACCAGATTGGTTTCCATGTTGACTTGATGCTTCTCCTTACGAAACAGTTCAAGTGGCTGGGAGGCGGGAAGACAAAAAAAAAAAAAAAAAAAAAAAAAAGAAAAAAAAGAAAAAAGGGGTCTAAAGTTTACCAGTGAAAGGGAAGTATGAGTAACGCACCGTCCCTGGAGCTTACAAGACCTTCCAGATGCTGTTTTGTAGAAGGGAGAAATCTTGTAATGTAGTTTCTTTCCTTCTAGATTATGTAAGTACTTGGATGGGTTTGAGTTACTCTTATTGGTCGGTTGGTCGGTGTCTCTCTCTCTCTCTCTCTCTCTCTCTCAAACATACACACACAAACACACACACACACAAACAGATTGATTGATAAGCTGACAGATAGATATTGAACATTGAGAGAGAGAGAGAGAGAGAGAGAGAGAGAGAGAGAGAGAGAGAGAGAGAGAGAGAGAGAGAGAGAGAGAGAGAGAGAGAGAGAGCTCCACGGGTCCACATCTCCGTCTGCTCTCAGGTCACGCACTCCTCCATCCCTCACCAGGAATTTTTGTTTGCACCGAGCCATGGAAATTTTACTACAATGAATTTTATTTCTTACATTTTTTTCGGTTTCATTCTCTGGACTGGGAATGTGGAGGAATTCATGTGCTTCTGTAATTCTGTGCTTTGGTGAATTGTAATGGTTTTCTGTCTCTCTCTCTCTCTCTCTCTCTCTCTCTCTCTCTCTCTCTCTCTCTCTCTACTAATTTACGCGCCTAGCTATTCAATTACCTGAATCTTGGGTCTTATTAGTCTGAAATAATATAAAAAATAAATAAATAAATAAAATATATAAAATATATCGCTTCTTTTTCTTTTATGGACAATATAAATATTTGTCCTGCAGTGAAACCTCTCTTAGTCTTACAGTGACAATATCGTGTTTACTCATTTAAAATAACTATAGGTACAATCCATTATAGTAAAGATACTCGTATACTAAAAGCTTCACCGAGGGACACATGATATACAAAGCAACAGATACTTGAATCTCTTCAGTCTTTTCACAGGTCAATGGTTACCCCTCCAACAGATATAGTCTCTCTCTCTCTCTCTCTCTCTCTCTCTCTCTCTCTCTCTCTCTCTCTCTCTCTCTCTCTCTCTCTCTCTCTCTCTCTCTCTCTCTCTCTCTCTAATTGGATAACTTACGTGCATACGATGCCAATTTATCTGTTTTCGAGAGTTCATGTGGCGAATTTTCACTAAGGAAAGAGGAGAGCCACAGGAGAGCCACCCGTGACCTCTGTGTTGTCTTTCCCCCTGACGCGTGACACAAACATGAGGTTACATTTTCACAGCAATGGCGGAAATTCATCGCCACTTTAATCAACATCACATTACCAAAGAGCGCTGCTGGTGGCACTGGGAATAATTCCCCCAGATAAAATGACAGGAATAATTGTGGCAGGAATAAATGTTAAAGTAAAAGGTAATCAGGAAAAAAAAAAAAAAAAAAAAAAAAAAAAAATATATATATATATATATATATATATATATATATATATATATATATATATATATATATATATATATATATATATATATATATATATATATATATATATATATATATATATATATATATATATATATATATATATATATATATATATATATATATATATATATTAAAACCTGTATTCTTAAAGACCCTGACATTTCATTACAACGATTAAAAGAAAAAAATTAGTTTCCATTTTTTTTCCTCCTTTCATCAATGATACAGATTCCAGGTTGTCACTAGATTCGTGAAAATATTCTTCAACAAACCTAATACACTAGAATAAAATCTCTTTAAAGATTAATAATGATGAGGTGCCGAAAATTTGAGAACGCACCCCTTGAATACATACGAGTAAATAGGCAGCCTTTCAGCAGTAAGGAAAGGTGTATGTTGATAGATTCTGAGGGTAAAGCATGACAAAGCGAGGAGAAAGCAAGGTAGTACATGAACTAAGTACAATAAGGACTCCATCAGGGCCGTAACCGTTCTGAAGATCAAAGACAAAGAAGGAAAAGATACAAGGAATTTCTACAACAGACATGACATGCCCTGAGTGAGGAAGTGAAGGAGGAACAAACTCTGCATTATCCAGTGTGTTGTTGGTAAAGGTCTGCCGGAAGAGTTCAGCTTTAGAGATAGAGGAGATGCCAGAGCAGCCACAGGGAGGAAAGTGAAGGGAGGAAAGATGATGTTTGGCAAGATGGCAGAAGTCACGAGTTGGTTAACTTGCTAAATTTTGACATTTCTTATTAATGTTACTTTTGAGCAATTTAGAAGACAGGTGTGGCATGATTACGGATAAAATTATTGAGGGTAAGGAAGCTTCATGAGATGGAAGGCTAATGTCTCGTCTCTGCGTTGCTCCTCTGAAAGCAAGCAAAGCTGACCCAATGCTTACGAGCTTTTGGGGTTGAAGAAAAATGGTTAACACTTTCCACTGGAAAATTTCATTCAATTCCTTCAATAAGTTAACATTTGAAAAAAATAAATAAATAAATAAAATAAATAAATAAACAAATTTTTAAAAATAAATAAAATAATAATTTTCAGTTGTATTTAAGTAACATTTCTTAACATTTCTCCAACACGCGAGTCTCGTTATCTTCAGGGGAAAGAGAAAACAGACCAGAAAATCAGGCAAGATTCAACCAGAAATTATTATCTGCAAAATATGAAACACCTAAGAGATCAAGTGTTGGGGCGAGGTGAAGCTGCTAAATGAAAGACTTATCACAAAAAATACATATGAATTATACACGGTCAGCCTTCGGAATACAATGCACGAGCCGCTCACGGGAACACTTGCAGGTTCATTAGGTTTTAATCGACCTCACGCAGCTCCCGAGTCCTTCACACAGCTCTTAAATAATCTACTCGTCTGACCACCACACGACACTCCACCTTCATGACATCGCCGCAAGCTTCAGTGAACACCTCGGCGAACTATCATGTGATTCACTTAAAATACACGTGAGGGGCACGGCGGCTCTGTGCTAAAGTTCTTGGTTGAAAGATACATTGCCACTGGTTCCAATTCAGCTCAGGTGTTAATGCCTTTTGGGAGAGGAAAGGTGATGGGAGAGGAAAGGTGATGTATGATAAGGAGAAAGGAGAATCACACACACACACACACACACACACACACACACACACACACACACACACACACACACACACACACACACACACGGTAACAAAGTATTAATTCCTTAGCAAATTTCTTTGTTCTTTGTACAAAAAATCACTTGAATTGGAATTACATTGAAAAGAAAAACAAAAGCAAATTAATAACAATGTCCTTTAACAGAGCAATTATTAAACTAATGGGAATGGACAGATACACACACACACACACACACACACACACACACACACACACACACACAAGCAGCAATGGATATAATGCATAATAACATCGTATGTATAATGAACAGAAAAACGCCATGTTGGTTATGTACAGTGACCCAGCCACACCTGCATCTACCTGGCCACTTCCTCCTTTACTCATTACCCACCTGCCAGCGCGTCTACCTGCTCCTACCTGTTAACAAACGTGTGGCTACTCCCGGCAACATGTCTTTTTTTATTTTTTATTTGTGTTAACGTGTACCTTGTCTAGTTGTTGTTATGGCTATTGCTATTGTGTGTGTGTGTGTGTGTGTGTGTGTGTGTGTGTGTGTGTGTGTGTGTGGAGAGGGTCATCCTGTTTGTTTGTCCATTGGTCATTATTGAGTCTGTTTGACTGATATAAGTTTTCAATCTGTCAGTCATATTGTTGTGCGCCTGTCAATTACGCTAAATAATGTTGGTGCTTGTCAGTAACGAACATCCACCAGCGCCGATTTCTTTTTTTTTTTAATTTCTACTTATTTTACTACTCTTCCTCCCCCTCCTCCTCCTCTTCTTCCTTTTCCTATTTTTTTTTCCTTTTTCTTGTTCCTTTTTCTGTCCAATTCGTTGTTGTTATTATCATGGCTATTATTATCATTATCATCATTATTATTATTTTTGTTGTTTTGTTGTTGTCCTCCCTATCGTTTTTACTATTCACACATTTTCTTGTACAATGCTTACTATTATTCTTATTCTTATATTTCTCATTTTCTTTTTCCTTTCGTCTTTTTTTCTTGTTCCTCTTTCTTCCCTGCTCTCCTCGCCCTTCTCCTCGTCAGGCCCGTCACGCGCCCGGGACGCCAACTATCTTCAAGGAGTATTTGAAGCCCGACAAAGGAATGAACAAAGTTTTTCTCTTTGATCGTAATACCAGGTCTCTCTCTCTCTCTCTCTCTCTCTCTCTCTCTCTCTCTCTCTCTCTCTCTCTCTCTCTCTGTCATTCTTATTTTTCAAACTTTTCCATCTTCCATTTTTTTTCTTTTCCTCTTCCTTATTTTTTTTCTCCAGCTCATACCTCTTCTTTTCTCTCTTCTTACTTCTCTCTTCTGCTTTGCTTTCTCAATATATCCCTCCTCCTCCTCCTCCTAATCTTCTTTTTCTCTTTTTCACTTTCCATCTCCTACAACTTCTTTCCCATCTGTATCCCTATCTACTTCCCCTTCTCCTCTCCCTGATCTTCCTACCCATTGATCTCTCCTCCACTTTTCTCTCTCGCTCCCTTCCTTCCCTTTCTATCTTATTTTCTCTACCTGCTCTCCTATCTCCTCCTTTCTTTCTCTTCCTCCCTTCCTCCTTCTTTTCGCGATGTCTGACCCTATCACCAGCTATTCATCCTTCATGGTGATCCGAGTCGCACCAAACGTAAGCTTCTTTCAACACAAGGAGGAATAAACAAAAAACGAGAGGAAAATCCATGCCTACCTTCTTAAAACCCTGGATAAAGAATGCATATAAAAAGGCGTAAAAAGGCGTATTGTGTCTTACGAGAGAGAGAGAGAGAGAGAGAGAGAGAGAGAGAGAGAGAGAGAGAGAGAGAGAGAGAGAGAGAGAGAGAGAGAGAGAGAGAGAGAGAGAGAGAGAGAGAGAGAGAGAGAGAGAGAGAGAGAGAGAGAGAGAGAGAGAGAGAGAGAGAGAGAGAGAGAGAGAGAGAGAGAGAGAGAGAGAGAGAGAGAGAGAGAGAGAGAGAGAGAGAGAGAGAGAGAGAGAGAGTATAAGGAGAAAGATATGGAATATAAAATGACTTTGGGAGAAGATTTGGAATACGAATTAAAGAAAAAAAAATCAGGGAGGAGTTTGTGAATATAGAGCGAAGGTCAGTTGGAGGGAGAGGGAGAGGAGGAGATACTGAAGGAGAGGGAGGGAAAGAGGACGTCTTTTTGGAATGAGGAAAGAGAGTAAGACTAACTATTCAGCATCTCTTCACTTTCAATCAAATAGCATACCACGGCTTTTCACAAATAGTCGTGTGTGGGTCAACAAATCTGCTATTGCTTGAAATTTTCTTTTTTTCTTTCCGTTTCTTTGAGAAGTTGAGTTTTATTTTATTTCCTAATTTACAGATAGCTTATCAACTGATCTTTAATGAAGCTTGACGAGATAAAGATGGGGGAGGAAACCCACACAAAAACATCGAGGAATATTTCAAAAAAACTAAAACTAATTGAATTAATAACTCGCTACTTATCAAATTAATTAGGCAACTTTTTTTATCTTTTCTCCGCTCCGAATGGCATCATGATCTTTATGGGAGCAAGACACGAATCGGAGTTATTTTTCTAATTTTTGTGTCCTTTGTCCAGGTAAATTAATACTTGAGAGAGAGAGAGAGAGAGAGAGAGAGAGAGAGAGAGAGAGAGAGAGAGAGAGAGAGAGAGAGAGAGAGAGAGAGAGAGAGAGAGAGAGAGAGAGAGAGAGAGAGAGATTCTTATCAGTTATATGTGACGTTACAAAGATGAAATAAGAATGTACACACACACACACACACACACACACACACACACACACACACACACACACACACAATCACTCACTCACTCTCTGACAAAGGACACGTAAAGGAGGAAGAAAGAACTATAATAATAATAATAATAATAATAATAATAATAATAATAATAATAATAACAACACAAATGTATAACTCTACAATCACATACAACACCACACCATCAGTACAAAGTCAATACTAAATGTACACATAGGCCACCAATGGAAGGAGTCTGGAAGAAAATAAAAGATCCAATAAACATCTAGCATTTTAATCACTATAAAGAATGAACGGACACAGGATAATAAGAGAAAAAAAAACGAGCAATTTTGGCTTTTTTAGTCTGCAAAAATGAGTCTGGAGGAATGTAGTGGAATGTAGTACCTGCTGAGTAGACCTGTGGCGTAAATTCAGTAACAATTACCTGTCGCTGCAGACAAATTATCGTCTGCCAGATGTGGGGCGGGGCTCATTAATTAAGAAAGTGTGGGAAAACTCTCTCTCTCTCTCTCTCTCTCTCTCTCTCTCTCTCTCTCTCTCTCTCTCTCTCTCTCTCTCTCTCTCTCTCTCTCTCTCTCATACATTAATAATGGATGTAGGAAGGGAAGAAAAGGAAAACGAAAGAGTGAGGAGAAAAGCAGAACGATGAAAGAGGGTTACAATTGTTGGAATGACAAAGCTAGGAGGAGGAGGAGGAGGAGGAGGAGGAGGAGGAGGAGGAGGAGGAGGAGGAGGAGGAGGAGGAGGAGGAGGAGGAGAATAACAAAATATCAAAATAAGAAAATAAGAAAACACGTTCCTATGTCAAAATTAATTACAAATTCTTCGCTGGAATTCTAAGAAAAAGAAAACAGAGAGAAAGAGAGAGAGAGAGAGAGAGAGAGAGAGAGAGAGAGAGAGAGAGAGAGAGAGAGAGAGAGAGAGAGAGAGAGAGAGAGAGAGAGAGAGAGAGAGAAATGACCAATACAAAGGGAAAACATATATACTGTATTTCAAGGACTCGAAACTGCATCAGAAAACGGAGATTGGGTAAACGGAGATTGAGTTCCTGATATACACCGAGTTATTATTGTACATTAAAAGTGTCAGTGTGTATTATGTATAAAGTGTTGCAATGCGCGACGGCTGGAGTGCACGAGATAAATGACGCAGCTCTGTATTTATCACTAATGTTTTTTACCTTAATGTTACAAAAATATCCATAATTATGTGTCTATTTTCTCGTTTGTTTTTATCACTACTGTCACGCCCATCACCCGGTGTGTCTCGGGCACTTTTTATTTAGTCATTACTTATTCTATAAACAGTGTTATTAATGTTATTGTATTTCATTTGCTTCACTGATTGCTGCAAGCGTACATTTCTATATTTACTGTAAGGTATTTATTACATTCTTTTATCTTATGTATCTGATTCACTTTATGTCTGTGCTGTATTCCAGGTACAGTCTTTTTTCAGTATATTGTATGGTACATTGCTCTTAAGTATCATGGTCTCTGTGTTCTTTATGGGAAAATGCTGTCTCTTGCTTCAGTGCTTTGTAACCTTTTAATTTACTAATTTCTTTCCTTTGTATTTCTTTTTTTTTTTTTCCCAACTTCTCCTTTTTGATATTGGACTATTTTTCTTTTAATTTCTTGGACTCAATTTTTTTTTTTTACCTAAACCTCCCTCTTCCCTTCAGTTTTCGATTATTTTCCAATTATTCAGTATTTTTCTCACCACCTTTACGTTTCCTATTCGTCAATTCTGCCTCCTCTCACTTCCTCTCTCCCAAACTGAGTCTTTGTGGAGTCTATTCTTCCTCTTTTATCTGTTCTTCCTTTTTCCTGTTTTTATTTTCACTCTGGTGCTCACTTCCACTATCCTTTCTTCTTCCATGTTTCCCACTTCATTCATTCGTTTTATTTTCCCTTCCGCTGCGGCTTTGTTTACTCTCCCTGACTTTATTTTTGTTGTTCCTTATCAATCCTTTCCTTTCTTCTCACTTTTTCCATTTCCTCCATTTAGTTTTGGTTTGTTTTCGTTGTCACCGTCTTGTTCTGTGAAGTGATTTTATCTTTTTCGTCAATTTGTCCATCTCTCTCTCTCTCTCTCTCTCTCTCTCTCTCTCTCTCTCTCTCTCTCTCTCTCTCTTACACAACTCCTACCTCGCTTAGCCGAACACAGTTTTCAGCTCTTCAGTTTTCTCTTTCTTTCGTATACTTCTGCAATTTATCCCTGTACTTGTTATTCTCGTTTCCGTTATCAACACCGATTTCTGCATATATTCTCTCTCTCTCTCTCTCTCTCTCTCTCTCTCTCTCTCTCTCTCTCTCTCTCTCTCTCTCTCTCTCTCTCTCTCTCTCTCTCTCTCTCTAATCCTGATCCACAACGCATCAAACCTCGCTGTCCAATATCCAAGGGTAGGATAACAATAGCGATGGTGGTGGTGGTGGTGGTGGTGAAGTGGTGGTAGTAGTAGTAGTAGTAGTAGTAGTAGTAGTAGTAGTAGTAGTAGTAGTAGTAGTAGTAGTAGTAGTAGTAGTAGTAATGCTGATGCTGATATGATAATGAATAACAATACAAATAATAATAAAAACGATATTAGTACCTAGTAACATGGACAAGAAAGCAGCAGCAGCAACAACAACAACAACAACAACAACAACAACAACAACAACAACAACAACAACAGCAAACAAACAAAAGTACACTCAAACTCTCATTAATCTTAACATCAACACAACTTTACCTTAGACAGGGAATCCATTTCTCCTTGCCATCCACCCCCCCTCTCTCTCTCTCTCTCTCTCTCTCTCTCTCTCTCTCTCTCTCTCTCTCTCTCTCTCTCTCTCTCTCTCTCTCTCTCGATATTACTTTCCTCACTACTTGATTGCTTCCAAGATAGGTAGACTAAGTTCTAATATTATCTCCTGCCCTTGTAAAGAGGAGGAGGAGGAGGAGGAGGAGGAGGAGGAGAGGAGGAGGAGGAGGAGGAGGAGGAGGAGGAGGAGGAGTAATGGTTGTGAATGGAAGTAAACTGATGAATGAGAAATAAATTAATGAGAATTGGAAAAAAAAATCCACATAAATGTTGTATGAGGAAAGAAAAGTTGGATGTACTAGAATGGGAAACAGGGGAAAACATGAATAAAGGATAGCAGTAAAGGAAAGATGAGGAAAAAGAAATAGTGTAAAGGATACAAATAAGAGAAACGCAAGGAGAAGAAGGAATCAGGAATATTAGGAATAGAAAGATACGAAAGACGACAAATTACGAAGTGAGAAATGGAGGAGGAGGAGGAGAAAAGGAGGAGGAGGAGGAGGAAAAAATAAAGCAAGACTTCTTAAGTATAAATGGATGATAATGATAATAATAATAATAATATTCAATACTACAATAACGATGACAATTACAACAATAAAAACGAGAACAGGAAGCAGCAATAAACTTTAACATATCTTACAACACTCCCACACACATACACATACACACACACAAAAAAAAAAATAAATAAATAAAATAAAATAAAATAAAATAAAATAAATAGATATAAATAAGAATAAAAATAAATAGATAAATAAATAAATAATTAAATAAAAAAGGGGGCTGAATTAAGACAGACAGCCTTCTAGAAATCTGCAAAACTAACAATTGTAATACGAGTACGTGTCTGTGGCATCACTCATCTCTTGCAACACGAATATTTTTTTTTTAGCCTTTTTTTTACGTTATTGCAAGAATGTCCAGGTACAAAATAAACAGGTAGCCAAAATAAAATTAAATACCAGATGAACCCCCCCCAAAAAAAAAAAAAAAAAAAAATTCCCCTTATAAATAACCAAAAACGTAACCTTGCCTAATCTTGTGTAATGTAAGCTCACCTAGGGAAACAAAAAGGAGGACAAACATCAATGAAAAACACAATTTGCCTTGAAGGAAAGAAGAAGAAGAAGAAGAAGAAGAAGAAGAAGAAGAAGAAGAAGAAGAAGAAGAAGAAGAAGAAGAAGAAGAAGAAGAAGAAGAAGAAGAAGAAGAAGAAGAAGAAGAAGAAGAAGAAGAAGAAGAAGAAGAAGAAGAAGAAGAAGAAGAAGAAGAAGAAGAAGAAGAAGAAGAAGAAGAAGAAGAAGAAGAAGAAGAAGAAGAAGAAGAAGAAGAAGAAGAAGAAGAAGAAGAAGAAGAAGAAGAAGAAGAAGAAGAAGAAGAAGAAGAAGAAGAAGAAGAAGAGAAATTAAGAAGAAATGATAAGTGATGACAACGACGAAGATTACGATGATGATGATGATAATGATAATGATGATGTCTGTGGTGGTGGTGGTGGAAGAAAGGGAAGAAAGAAGAAAAGAAATAAGGAGGATGAGGGGGATCAAAACATTAAGTATTAAATAAATAAAGTTTACAAAATATGAAAAGAATACACCAAATAAAGTTGTGTAAAAGTCTCTCTCTCTCTCTCTCTCTCTCTCTCTCTCTCTCTCTCTCTCTCTCAACCCACCAAGCTGGCAGTGACACAAAATAAGCCGTGAGCGACACACTGTGGGGTTTGAACACTGAGTTTCCTCGGTTTCCGCTCGCTCTAATAATGAGGCGCCTTTGACGTAAACGCAACGATGTTAAGGAAACGTTCGGGTGAAAGGCAATTACGGGGAGTCTTTTTAGGAGTGGCAGCGGCGTGGAAGAGATTAGTGCGTGGCATTTACATAAGGCGGCCCGTCAGAGTTGGTTGCCTGGCTAGTTCTGGATAAATACGAGAAATTATTGATAGATCTCTCTCTCCCTGAAGTCACGTAAAGAATTTTTTGAGCGGGTATTGAAAGGAAGGAAGGCGAAAGTGATTTGAACTTTGAGGGACAAGCCAGGTATTGATGTGTCAGTATACTAATTCACACACGCATTGCTTTTGTGTAAGAATGTGTTAGGAAGACAAGACCAGAGGAGTGTCGAGGCGCTGAAAGAAGACGTGCAAGTGACGAGTGCAGCTGAAGTGGAGAGTACAAATGAACAGACGAATGGAACTGAAGAAAACGTAGACGAAGATGGAGTGAAGCAGCCGGATGTTAAGAATAAATAAAAAAAAATATATATATATACATCCTAGTGAACGAATAAATGGTTGAATAAATGAATGAGTGAACACAAGCATGAATGAGTAAATAAAAGAATGAATGACAACAACGAGGTGAGGTTAATGTTACAAAAAGAAAACATATGCTGAAGTGAATGGTAGAATAAATAAATCAATGGGTCAATAAATGAATGAAAGAATGAATGAATAAAGGAATGAATGAGGTCAGATGAGGTGAGTGCCGAAAGTTCAGCAAGTTCAGGTTAACGAGAGAACCTGTTAGTCCCTTTGTGCATTCATTTGTGTGTGTGATTTCATTTATTAAGAAGAGGGAGGCTGTGTGTGTGTGTGTGTGTGTGTGTGTGTGTGTGTGTGTGTGTGTGTGTGTGTGTGTGTGTGTGTGTGTGTGTGTGTGTGTGTGTGTGTGTGTGTGTGTGTGTGTGTGTGTGTGTGTGTGTCGTTCATCTTGTTCCCTCATCGCTCTTTCCCTTTCATCCCACTAACACACGAGAGAGAGAGAGAGAGAGAGAGAGAGAGAGAGAGAGAGAGAGAGAGAGAGAGAGAGAGAGAGAGAGAGAGAGAGAGAGAGAGAGAGAGAGAGAGAGAGAGAGAGAGAGAGAGAGAGAGAGAATGTACATTTTAACACCTGCACTAAAAGCAGAGAACAAAAAATAAAATATCAAAATGGCAAAAAGAAAATGTTTATGAGGACTGACACGGAATAACTATTTATATTTAAGTTTTCTTTGTTTCTATATGTATAAATATAAATATTTAACAAAATAAAACTTATATTTTTTTTTCTTTTGGTTTGATTCGTCTTTTTATATATATTTTTTTCCAAACCTATTTACATTCCTTTCATTCTTGCATTTTCTTTATCATCTAAGTACTTGTTAATTTCATATCATTAATAATTCCCTTTTCAATATTCCTTCCCATTTCCGTTCTTCCCTTTCACTTTTCTTTTATCGTACTTTCATTTCTTTCCATCTTCTTTACATGTCCTTCTGTCCATCTGTCTCTCTGCCTGTCTGTCTGCATGCATCTGTCTGCCTGCCTGCCCATCTGCCTGTCTACCTTTCTGCTTGTTTGAGTGCCTCTCTGCCTGTTCGTCTGTGTCTGCCTCTTTCCCTCTCTGCCTGTTTCCCTGTCTGTCTACCTCTCTGTCAGTGTGCCTTTTTGCCTGTCTCTCTTCCTGTTTGCCTGCCTGTTTGCCTGTCTATCTGTCTATCTGCCTTTTTGTTTGCCTGTCAGTCTGTTTATCTATATTCATGTCTGTCTGACTACATACTTCTTCCTAGCCCTCAGTATGTACATCAAGTCTGCCTGTCTGCCTGCCTGTTTCTCCCTCGCTCTTAAATACAGACATCAGGTCGGGCAGGTTAGGTATCCAAACGGGTGCAAAATATGTGTAGAGTTTGGTACAGGAAGAGCAACGGCCGCAGAGTCCCCATAGATCCCCTGGCTGCTTATCAACGCCCGGACCTTTGGCACTCAATCTAAACAGGAAATGAGCAATTAACATATAAATGAGTTTTAGTAATTCGGATCGCAGTTCAGAGCCTTTCGTTAATGAGCTTGTAATTTATTAGCGGCAAGGTGATGTGTGTGTGTGTGTGTGTGTGTGTGTGTGTGTGTGTGTGTGTGTGTGTGTGTGTGTGTGTGTGTGTGTGTGTGTGTGTGTGTGTGTGTGTGTGTGTGTGTGTGTGTGTGTATCATGTTACTTCCTGTGCAGTTGCGAATATTGATGATGATGATGATGATGATGATGATGATGATTACGATTACCACTACTACTACTATTACTACTATTAACATAACAGCAATAATAATAATAATAATAATAATAATAATAATAATAATAATAATAATAAAGTAACTAATCGTGTTAAAATAAAATAAATTCGAGAGAGAGAGAGAGAGAGAGAGAGAGAGAGAGAGAGAGAGAGAGAGAGAGAGAGAGAGAGAGAGAGAGAGAGAGAGAGAGAGAATTTCAATATTAATGGATGGGTGGAATTGGAGGAATGACACAAGGAAAAATGATGATGGATGGGGGAGGAAGAGAAAAGGGAGAGAGAGAGAGAAAGAAATAATGAAAGGAAGAAAAAATATAAAGGGGAATTAAGAACAACGAAACTGAATAAGGGAAACAAAAAGATCTAAAAAAAAGAAAAAAGAAACTGAAAAAAGGTAAAAAAAAACTTTAGATATAGAACAGTGAAGAAAGAAAGAAAGATAAAAAAGAAATAAAGAAAACAGAAAAGAGGAAAGAAAATAGAACAGAGTTAAGAGAGAAAAGAAAGAAAAAAAATAGAAAACGAGAAAAACGTTTTGCAATGAAAGACATATGACGAGAGAGAGAGAGAGAGAGAGAGAGAGAGAGAGAGAGAGAGAGAGAGAGAGAGAGAGAGAGAGAGAGAGAGAGAGAGAGAGAGAGAGAGAGAGAGCAGATACTTACCAACACAAGAACATTCAACCACCATCTCTACCTTACCCACTCACACAAGCCCACGCATCCCACCCGCCCACCCTCCCACCACCCCAACTTCAGACACGCTGCGATTTACTGCCCATCACCAATCTGAGACGCACAACTCCTCCCCATAAATCGGCGGGAAGTTTTGCAGGAAGTGAGTGCGGTGTGGATGTCTTCCCGCCGCCAGGAGCTGCGCCTAATTACGGTTATAAATCACCTGCTCCTCCCGCTGAGATTTGCACTTACTCGTCCCGCGGGAGGAGAAGGGTAGGAAAGGAGGGTTGGAAGAGGGATGTGTGGGAAAGGAAGTGAGAGGAAGGAGGGTGTAAAGGAGATGAAAAGATGAGGTTTGGCTTGTTGTTGTGTTAAGGGGTGTTGAATGGGAGGGGAAAGAAGGGAGAGGAGAGGAGAGAGGAGAGGAGAGAGAACAAATATGAAGTAAGAAAAAGAAAGGAACATACAGGAGAGGAAAGAACATTCGTAATTTGACAATATAAATAATCCTCTTTTCCCTCTATATATTTTGCATCATGATCGCCTCCCTTCTTCGCACTGTCCCTCATCCATAGAGAGGGAAGATTTCTGGAGATATGAATTTGTAGCAACAAGGAAAATTTTTAATTGCATTTTTTTAATTTGTTAAAAAAAGGAAAATGTTCAATTTAAACATTCTCTTCTGGTAATTGGAATATATTAATTATTTAAAGAAGAGCCATTGTACATATGTAATTTTTTTCACTTCTTACGAATGGTGTAGATAACAATAACAGTATATTACTTTTTATAAAAATTTAGATACATAAAATAAACTTTTTATTGATATATAGCTTTTATATTAATATTCTTTTCTTACTCTTCATGATTCCTGCATTTCTAATCTTAAGGGTAATTTTTTTATTGCAAAAATTTTCGAATTTGTTAAAAAAAATTTTTAAATTCAAATTGAAAATGTTCATAATTGGAACATGTTCCTTACTCAAGGAAAAAAAAAAGACATTGTAAATATGTAAAATATTGCTTTGACTTGTAAGGAGTGCTCCACAGTCATATTTAACTTTAAAAAAATAAATAAATAGATAAATAAGACATTGAAAAACACCTTTTCAAAAAGATATATACTTTTTATTTTAATGTTTATCTCTTACTTGCATGATTTAAGCATCTAAAATCTAAGACAAATTTTAATTTGTAAAAATTTTGGATTTTTTTTTTTTTATACCTAAGGACCTTTGTTAAAAATTGAAAATTTTTCAATAAAATTTTTTTCTTTGGTTATTGTTGTGTTCTTCACTTATAAAAGATTCACTGCACATATGTAAAATATTCTTTTGGCTTCTTAGGAGTGGTTCCTAAAGAATAAAAATATTACACTTAAAAAAAAAATACGAACAATACAAAATTTTTCTTATTGATATATATATATATATATATATATATATATATATATATATATATATATATATATATATATATATATATATATATATATATATATATATATATATATATATATATATATATATATATATATCAATAAGAAAAATTTTGTATTTTTCGTATATATATATATATATATATATATATATATATATATATATATATATATATATATATATATATATATATATATATCTATATATATATCTATATATATATTCCTCTCTTACTTTTTTATGATTTAGTTATCTTTAATCTCTAAGCAAAATTTTTACATGCAAAAATTTTTCAATTTTTTTTTATTTATATTCAAAATTTTCTTCCGGTAATGAGAATCTGTTCCTCACTTAAAGAAGAACCATTGTACATATGTGAAATATAAATTTTTAATTGCATTTTTAAATCTTTTTGCATAAAAGTGAAAAAAAGATAAATTAAAAAATTTTGTTTTGGTAATTGGAATATGTTCCTTATTTAAAAAAAAAACTAACTATATTTAACTTTTATAAGAAAATAACACATTAAAAACAACACTTCTTTGATTGATTTATACTTTTTATATTAATATTTTTCTTACTTTTTTTTATGATTTATGCATCTGATTGGGGCAGAGCAAACTTGGTATTGTTCAATGCCTCAAAAACTCAATTCCTCCATCTATCAACTCGACACAATCTTCCAGACAACTATCCCCTCTTCTTCAATGACACTCAACTGTCCCCCTCTTCTACACTGAACATCCTCGGTCTGTCCTTTACCTATAATCTGAACTGGAAACTTCACATCTCATCTCTAGCTAAAACAGCTTCTATGAAGTTAGGTGTTCTGAGACGTCTCCGCCAGTTTTCTCACCCCCCAGCTGCTAACTCTGTACAAGGGCCTTATCCGTCCATGTATGGAGTATGCTTCACATGTCTGGGGGGTTCCACTCATACTGCTGTTCTAGACAGGGTGGAATCAAAAGCTTTTCGTCTCATCAACTCCTCTCCTCTAACTGACTGTCTTCAGCCTCTCTCTCACCGCCGCAATGTTGCATCTCTAGCTGTCTTCTACCGCTATTTTCATGCTAACTGCTCTTCTGATCTTGCTAACTGCATGCCTCCCCTCCTTCCGCGGCCTCGCTGCACAAGACTTTCTTCTTTCTCTCACTCCTATTCTGTCCACCTCTCTAACGCAAGAGTTAACCAGTATTCTCAATCATTCATCCCTTTCTCTGGTAAACTCTGGAACTTCTTGCCTGCTTCTGTATTTCCACCTTCCTATGACTTGAATTCCTTCAAGAGGGAGGTTTCAAGACACTTATCCACCAATTTTTGACCACTGCTTTGACCCTTTTAGGGACTGGCATTTCAGTGGGCATTTTTTTTTATTAGATTTTTGTTGCCCTTGGCCAGTATCCTTCCTACATAAAAAAAAAAAAAAAAAAAAAAATCTGTAATCTTAAAGGAAAATCTTTAATTGCAAAATTTTTCAATTATTTGTACATATATGTACACTTGTTTAAAAACGTGACTGGGATGTGCTCCTCACTTTAATGACGATCTTTCATTTCTGAGAATGTGACATTGCTCACTACCATCACCAACGCTTTCATTACCGTAATCATCACCGCCATCATCAATCACATTATTACCTTGTCTTTATTTTTCGGGATGGTGGCGATTTTACATATTCGAGAGAGAGAGAGAGAGAGAGAGAGAGAGAGAGAGAGAGAGAGAGAGAGAGAGAGAGAGAGAGAGAGAGAGAGAGAGAGAGAGAGAGAGAGAGAGAGAGAAATACGTTTATTCAGACTCTAGAAGATATACATAATTATTTTCAACATTTACGACTTTACGACGACAAGTAATAACCGGTTAACAGGTCCTACACACACACACACACACACACACACACACACACACACACACACACACACACACACACGGAGGCCTCCGCGTCGTGCTGGAAATTAACCATAAGTTAGACTAAAGTGAACCTTCCTGGGCCAGATTAAACCATAATACTGTGGCGCTGTAAACTTTGCTGGTCATGACGCTGTTCCCGTGACCACAGCAGCGGACCGAAGGAAGGGAGGGAGGGAGGGAGGGAGGGAGGGAGGGAGGGAGGGAGAGAGAGAGAGAGAGAGAGAGAGAGAGAGAGAGAGAGAGAGAGAGAGAGAGAGAGAGAGAGAGAGAGAGAGAGAGAGAGAGAGAGAGAGAATTTGTTAAAGGGTTAAATATTTGGTCATCTCTGAGTAATAGATTATTCTCTCTCTCTCTCTCTCTCTCTCTCTCTCTCTCTCTCTCTCTCTCTCTCTCTCTGTGTGTGTGTGTGTGTGTGTGTGTGTGTGTGTGTGTGTGTGTGTGTGTTTAACGTACCATCAAGGTCACCAGTTAATGACATTCTTGTAAATTTACGCGCAAATTAATTGAAACCACAAAAAATAAAAAATAAAATGTTAAGGTCGCGTTTAAAAGTGGAAAACATCTTAATCACGCTGATGAGGAAGTTAAGGGAGATTATATCATCTGCCTTGCTCCCCCCACCCCACCCCACCCCTCTCTCTCTCTCTCTCTCTCTCTCTCTCTCTCTCTCTCTCTCTCTCTCTGAACGAATACGGTATCCCAGACATTTTTTTTCATAATAGGTGATTTATTTTTCTTATACCACGCTTGCAGTACCATGAGGTGTGCATCTTTTACATTAAAAGTTGAGTATATTACAACAAAATGCTACCATGAATGAACTTAAACCTAACAATACAATTTTTCATTAATAGATAGAAGTACCAGGTTAACAGTAATTACTCACCACTCAACGCTGATTATTATAATTAACTACTTGTAATATAAACTCACTCGCTCAGTTTGCCTTGACTCGTCCTCTCCATGATACTGCTTACACGTGACTAGCAACAACTGTAATGCAATCTTAACCTGCACACACACACACACACACACACACACACACACACACACACACACACACACACACACACACACACACACACACACACACATAGTTAACTCGCTCATCCTTATTTTTAAACGCTTTGCTCTTTCATCACGAATCTTGCAAAGGACAAATAGAGATTTTTTTTCCGGACTGAAGATGCAAAATCCGTTTTCAACCAAGACGAATCCTGAAAACACCCTTGTAAACACTCTCATCATGACTATATAGCCACGTTCTCACAATGTTTTCCGAATCCACGCTGCAAAATCTTTTTTAACTATCACTTGCAATATGGAAACATCCTTGTAAACCCTAACAGCTTCAACGAGAGTATAAGTTGTGGAAATAAATGCTGAAAAAGTTTGAGAATACGAAGCAAACACATACCCATAAATACAGTGGATAGAGTGAGGGCGATGCTGCGAGGGAGGCGGGGTCCTGTTCCTGCCACCCCTGAAGGAAAGAGAGAAAGAAAATGAATACTCAAGTACATTCCTCCGATGTCACAAGTCCTTCTCACTCACTCATTCACGAGCTTTCATCTCTCTCTCTCTCTCTCTCTCTCTCTCTCTCTCTCTCTCTCTCTCTCTCTCTCTCTCTCTCTCTCTCTCTCTCTCTCTCTCTCCCCCTTTATTCATATGTGTCATCCGTGTATAGAGAGAGAGAGAGAGAGAGAGAGAGAGAGAGAGAGAGAGAGAGAGAGAGAGAGAGAGAGAGAGAGAGAGAGAGAGAGAGAGAGAGAGAGAGAGAGAGAGAGAGAGTGTGTGTGTGTGTGTGTGTGTGTGTGTGTGTGTGTGTGTGTGTGTGTGTGTGTGTGTGTGTGTGTGTGTGTGTGTGTGTGTGTGTGTGTGTGTGTGTGTGTGTGTGTGTGTGTGTGTGTGTGTGTGTGTGTGAATGGGAGAGGTTTACACAATTCATTTCATTCTATGAATGCTGAAAGAGCGACTCGAAGCAATACGTATATACAGGCAACAAGTCACATACCAGTAAAATATGAAAAAAGCAGCGTAAAAATAAGGTGAATAGAATAACAAAGTGTGAACAGCCAACACACACACACACACACAAAAAAAAAAAAAAAAAAAAAAAAAAGCGGGGATGCCAAGTGATGGTAACTAACTCATAACACAAACATTTTAACATTCCAAATAAAAATAAAACAAATACATACTACTTTAGTCTTTAATTATTGCACTTCAAAAATGATGAGGATACATGTACGTGTCATGACAAACGTACCTTTCTGAATTCGACGCATTATTAAGAAAAAAAAAAAGAAAAAAAAATGGGGATCTATAATTTGTCACGTAGAAGCGTTTGATAGATATATACAAATTCTCAAATATAGTTGCGTAGCAAAGGAACAGACACAGTAATCAGGTTGTTAGCACAGTTATTAGGGAGCTTTTCTGGAAGCTTAGATAAATCCATGGATAAGAATTGACAAATATTCACTTGGGTATGAACGTTTGATGCAGGGCCTGCCACTTGGCTTCTTGCAGGTTTGTGAAAAAGGCAATTCCTCACTGCCTCCCTTGACGAATTTTCGTATGAGGTTCTGCTTCTTTCGCGTTTCCAAATTCACTTGTTCAGCTATATCGACACCATTCAAGCCCAACATGTAAAGATCTATGATTGAACGGTATCACTGTGACTTGTGTGCCTCGCACACAAGTCACTATAAATACCACAGCATGAATAGAACAGAATACATTTCACCCCGAGGAAAAAAAGACGATTACACGTCACCAAAGACAATAAATACTGACACTAGTAATTAATACTGGTCACTCTTGCTATGGACGTGAGTGAGGAGGAAAGATACAATTGAGATGCCAATAAGTAAGTTTGTCCCAGTCCATTTTTTATGATTGCTGGGAGCCCTGAAACAAAACGCGCTCCCCAATTATTGCATGTCGCCGCGACGCAAGACCGGCGTTTCCTGACTGTAAAGTAAACTATACAATTGTCAGCGGTGCCACGATGACTCATACCAATTAATGTCGAGGTTAATTTAATGTTTACGTTTGTTGGCTTATTATGGAATTAATGTTTTTGTTGACCAAAATTTCTCTATGCGAAAATAACGAAATACCACATATTTATACACAAAAATAAACAAATAAATAAATAAATACACAGAAACAAAAAGAAAAAAAAATAAGCCACATCCTTTTCGCATAACGAATTGTCAGCAGGAGTTTATCCAGTCACTATGGAAACGCCCCTCTTGCAGGGAACACAAAACCTATACTCTTTCAAAGGCTCGCCTCGCGCTCAAACAGACCACGCGCCTCTCACGCCGCCTGTCGCCCACTCACGAGGCGGCGACTCAAGGGAATTACACCTGCACTTTGCTGGCGACCTGAGCTCCTGCACGGGAAACTGGAACATGTCTTGCATGAATAGATTGATAGACAGATAGATAGATAGATAGATAGATAGATAGATAGAGAGAGAGAGAGAGAGAGAGAGAGAGAGAGAGAGAGAGAGAGAGAGAGAGAGAGAGAGAGAGAGAGAGAGAGAGAGAGAGAGAGAGAGAGAGAGAGAGAGAGAGAGAGAGAGAGAATAATACATTGTCCTGCAGTGGAATCATGCAAAGTTGATGATGATGGTGATAGCGATGATGATGAAAGTGCATCATCACAATCCAATCCTACATATTTTACTTTTGATTACACACTGTAGCTAAATAAAGGAATAAATAAATAAATAAATACAAGCCTCGAGAAGAGCAAAGGAACTATTTGTTCTTTTCTTTGTGTTCCTTTGTGTCAGCCATACAATAAAAAGAGTGGAACAGCTTCTGACAGAACACCGGCTGATGTTCGCGGGAAACAGAAGCTTGTAAAGGTTGAACTGCCAATAACTAGAAATACAAGGCCGTTTGGAAGCAGAAGAAGCATTTCAAACGTAAGAGCCATTCCCGGGAGGCACTGTAAAAATAAGACGGTAACAGCTGGCTCCTGGCACGGCCTCTCCGGTACTGCTAACATGACCCCGAGAGCGAAATCAATCTCTCTCTCTCTCTCTCTCTCTCTCTCTCTCTCTCTCTCTCTCTCTCTCTCTCTCTCTCTCTCTCTCTGTGTGTGTGTGTGGGTGGGTGGGTGCGTGTGTGTGTGTGTGTGTCTCCGAGTGTGTGTTCCTTCCGCTCAACTCTCCTCTCAAATATATCTAGCGACTCATATCACGTTTTTTCCCTTTTCTCCATTACTTTCTCTTGCTCTTCCTGGTCTTCCTCCTCTTCCATTACCACAAACTACTTCTTTCCCCCCTCCTCCTCCTCCTCCTCCTTGCACCGTCACCCCAAGAAGAAGTTCACTCATTACCGTAGCGGAAGTTGGCGGCCATGGAGGCAAACTTTGGCTGCATCTAAGTGCCGCTTCATGGGAGGAAGTTGCCACCAAGGGGAGGATGAGGAGGGGCCAGGGAGAGTAGGAGAGGAGGGCCAAGGGAGAGAGGAAGCGAGTGAGATTCGGTTGTGGAGGAAGGGAGAGTGGAAGGCTGATGGACTAAGAGGAGAAAGAGGTGGATTAGGAAGGGTTATGAAAGGACAGGGAGGAATGGAAGAGAGGAGAAGAGGTGGAGTGAGAGGAATAAATGTTGAGAAAGGGGCCAATGGAGGAATATTTGGTGGAACGAGAAGGCGCAGGGAGAAAGTATTGAGGGTGGAGGAAGAGAGGATTTAGATGTGTGTGTGTGTGTGTGTGTGTGTGTGTGTGTGTGTGTGTGTGTGTATGTCCAAGGTAGTAGCAGTTCATTATTATAGACAGGTGTTGAGGGAGACGCGGCAGGAAGTCAGGTAAAACAATGACATGACTTACAGCCTGAGGACAAATGACAGAAATGCAGTTGTCTAAATTTCAAAGCAGAATTTACAATTTTGAAGTTTTACGAGTGTTCTCCTTTATTTACTAAGCGATGAGTGCAAACAAAAAAAAAAAAAAAGAAAAAAGTGAAATAGAAAGACGCAGAGACAAAGCAGAGAGGACCTCACACAACACTGACTACTGGGATGTGACTCGAGACTCGCTCACCTACCGACCTATACACACACACACACACACACACAATTAACCAGGAATATGCGTCGCCTAACTCCCACAATCAAACGTCATTAAAAATACAAGAGGAAAAAGAACTCCAACACAAAAATTCATTGAAGAAAAAACATTCATTCCAGACAACAAGAATATTCCATTACCTGTGATAGCAAATGTGCCTGTAATTGCATTTTCAGGTGATAAGAGCCGTCCACCCCCCCCAACCCGTAGCCTGGTGGTGAAGTGATGGAAGGGGGAAGACAAAGTAAGGAGTGTTGTTCATATTTCTCTTCTGCCTCTCCCAAAGGTGCATCATAAAGGCTTGCTAGGTTTTGATTTAGTAGACTATGTAAAATTTTAAGGATGCGGTAGTTGTTGATCGTTGCTGTTATTATTATTATTATTATTATTATTATTATTATTATTATTATTATTATTATTATTATTATTGTTGTTATTATTGTTCTTATTATTACAATTATGATTATTATTATCACGACTATTACCACTAATATACACACTATTACAATCATTATTATTATCATTCTTATTATTGGTACTAGAAGCAGTCCCTCACTTTTGCACGCACACACACACACACACACACACACACACACACACACACACACACACACACACACACACACACACACACACACTCCCTTAAATCCTCCTCCTATCACTGACATTTCCCTGACAAGTAAATATGATGAACTTCGAAAAAAAAAAGAATAAAAACAAGTGTAAAAATCTAAAAGGAGAGAAGACAGAAAATAATAAAAAAAAAAAAAAGTCATCACATTGAGGAGGCAAGGGAAGGGCCTGAGAGGAAGAAGGAAAGAGGCAGATGAAGGAAAGAGGAAAAAGCGCTTAGGTGAACCTGCTGCATTATCAAGATTATTTCATATTCCCTAATTTTTTTTTTTTTTGTAGAAATTTAAGTTATGCCAAGGAGACCACAGAGGAGTGTGTGTGTGTGTGTGTGTGTGTGTGTGTGTGTGTGTGTGTGTGTGTGTGTGTGTGTGTGTGTGTGTGTGTGTGTGTGTGTGTGTGTGTGTGTTACAATATTTAGTATTCTGTCCAAACGCTTTTTTTCTCTTCAATTTAGTTCGGCGAGATTAAAGGAATTCTGGAGTACAAGGAGGAGGAGGAGGAGGAGGAATATGGAATATTCATAGGAAAGGTTGAAAGGAAGTTGTACTATTCACCCTACGGTGAACTCTATACGCCTATCTGAAAATTAACACAATTTATAATAAAACTGGTGTCTGTAAAATAAAAAAGTTTATTAGTGAATTTAGTAATTATTCGGACAAGAAGAGAGCTTGTTGGGGATTTACTTTTAAATATCTGTCTACTTTATTTTTGAATGATTCAATAGAATTGCTGTTTACAATTTCTGCAGGAAGTTTTTCCCATATATTTACTGTGCGAAAAAATGTTTGGCCTCGAGGGATTTAAAAGATTTTGGTACAATCTTGAATCCATTATTTGTTGTTAGGTTAGAATGATCAATGGTAAAGTATTTATTTGGATCAAGGTTACTATATCCTTTAAAAATTTTGAACACTTCAATTAGATTTCTTCTTATACTGCGCTTTGTTAAACTAAATAGGTTTATTTCTTCCAGTCGTTCCTCATAAGGCTTATTTCGCAATCTTGGAATCATCTTAGTGACTCTACACTGTATCTTTTCTAGTTTTTCAATGTCTTTTTGTAATATGGTGACCAGAACTGTACACAGTATTCTAGATGAGGGCGCACCAGTGAGTTATATATATATATACACTTATATTTTATATACTTTATACTTTAAGTATATATATATATATATATATATATATATATATATATATATATATATATATATATATATATATATATATATATATATATATATATATATATATATATATATATATTTATTTATTTATTTATACTGATTTAAATTCAAAGGTTCTTCCAATGAACCCTACTAATTTATTTGCCGTCTTCACTGTTTCTGTGCAGTGTTGACTCGGCTTTAGGTCTTTTGACACGACGACATCAAGATCTTTTCCTTTATCAGCGCTTGACAGTGGCATGTTATTCATTACATATCTCGCCTGAACATTGTTGCTTCCGGTATGTAGAACTTTACACTCTTCTATATTGAATTTCATCTGCCATTTTTCTGTCTATCTTGTTAGTTTATTGAGGTCACACTGCAGTTCCTGCCATTGTGACACAGACGTTACTTTACTTGTTATTTTGGTGTCGTCTACAAATTTACTTATTTTGCAATTGATCCCTTTATCAATATCATTAATGTATATTATAAAAAGTACTGGTCTTAATACAGAGCCTTGAGGAACGCCGCTATTTACCTTATGCAAATCTGACTCTTTTCCGTTAACCACAACACGCTGTTTTCTTTCAGAGAGCCAGTCTCTCAGCCATTTCAGGGTGTTTCCGGCAATACCGTGAGCTTTTACTTTACTGATGAGTCTCTTATGGGGAACAGTGTCGAAAGCTTTATGGAAATCAAGGTAGATAATATCAACAGCTTTTGTCTCGACATACGAGTTAAATACTTCATAAAAGAAGTCTCGTAAGTTTGTTAAGCACGAACGTTTGGTTCTGAAACTGTGTTGCGAATCCTTTATGATTTTTATTTTTTTCTAAATATTTAACAGTTTTATATCTTATTATTGTTTCCATCAGCTTGCACACTAATGAAGTGAGAGTGATCGGTCTGTAATTGGCTGGGAGAGATTTATTTCCATTTTAAAGATTGGCGTGACATTTGCTAGTTTCCATTCGTGAGGGACTTTACCCACTAGTAAAGTTTTATTGAATAAAATCGTAATTGGTTTCACGAGCTCATTTCTTGCTTCTTTAAGAAGCCTTGGTGATATCTTGTCTGGCCCGGGTGTTTTGTTTACGTTCATGATCTTCGTGACTGAAAGAATTTCATTTTCTGTGATGGTGAAGTCCGGCAGCGTGGTG
>NC_087162.1:23582947-23617947 GCF_035594125.1 Scylla paramamosain | reverse complement strand
ATGTCTATTTGTTCTGTTCTATCAACAAGGGATTTTAGAATTTTGCTATTCATCGTGATAATCTCTAAACGATTTCTCTCTGTCTATCCACGTCTCTCTCTCTCTCTCTCTCTCTCTCTCTCTCTCTCTCTCTCTCTCTCTCTCTCTCTCTCTCTCTGTGTGTGTGTGTGTGTGTGTGTGTGTGTGCAGTACTGAATGAATTAAATGGAATTGAATGCTCAGCCCGAGTGTCACAGCGTTTCTGAGCCTCAAATTCCATTAAACAATGTGGTGGGAGATCCTGTATGACAAGAGGCGCTCAGGGAAGCACATCTGTATGCAAAATAAATACAGACACCGACAGATGGACATGAGGATAAAAGATTGAATAGCTAAATTAAAACAGGATTTATTTAATCTTTGATGAAGTCTGTGTGGAGAGGCAGCTAAGTGGACTGACAGGGGAGGACGGAGAGAGTGGTGGAAAGGGAGGCAGGGGAGAGGCAGAGGGAAAGTGTGGGAGAGAGGGAGGGAAGGAAGGAGGGAGAAAAGGAAGGGGAAATTGTCAGCTGTGGAAGTGATGGCGGCTGTCAACGTTCGTGGTAAACTCCAGTTATAGTTTTTCCAGCTACCGGGACGTGTGTGTGTGTGTGTGTGTGTGTGTGTGTGTGTGTGTGTGTGTGTGTGTGTGTGTGTGTGTGTGTGTGTGTGTGTGTGTGTGTGTGTGTGTGCGTATAGCAGACGCCTGGCAATGACAACTGTGGGAAAGAAAATGTGCCACAAAAGACAAGGACTCGTGAATAATTAAGTGATGAACACAACTGTATCCACGTGAGCTGCCTGGCGGAGGCTCTGAAGGGGAGGACACTCGTGCTGGATTTAAGCAAGATTATTATTTACGAACTATCTGTGAAGTGAACACCTTTTAAGTCACTGGCATCCTAATGAGCAGATTTTACAATTTAATCTCTTCAGGTGAACTATAAATTATGTGTAGTGCTTTCTTCTGCTTATGAAATCTGGCAACTCTGAGTTTACTCTGTCCACCTCTCTAATGCAAGAGTTTACGAGTATTTTCAATCATTTATCCCCTTTTCTGGTAAACTCTGGAACTCTCTGCCTGTTTCTGTATTTCCTCCCTCCTATGACATGGATTAATACATAAGGGAGGCTTGAATATACTTATCCTCCATTTTTGAATGATAGTTTTGATACTGGATGTAGGAAATGTGGTGCAATCCCCTCCCACGCCGCCATGCCCTAAATTCACGGAGACAGCTAACTAGGGCTATTAGGAGTGAAAGAGAGAGAAAGAGAGAGAGAGAGAAAAGTGACAGTTCTGAACTTCACGGCCATATACAACCAGAAAACACATAAGAACAGGAAACACAACACGGGCGTCGATCAGAAAATTGTGGCGCGTCAAAATCTGCAGGCTGCTGTCACGCGAACACTGACAAATTGTAGCCGTAAATCAGCCAATTAGAGGCAGAGCAGTGAACGGATGACCCTTGAACTCTCCACTTTACAGGCTGGACATTAGTCCCTTTTGATGTGGAGAGAGAGAGAGAGAGAGAGAGAGAGAGAGAGAGAGAGAGAGAGAGAGAGAGAGAGAGAGAGAGAGAGAGAGAGAGAGAGAGAGAGAGAGAGAGAGAGAGAGAGAGAGAGAGAGAGAGAGAGAGAGAGAGAGAGAGAGAGAGAGAGAGAGAGCCTGGGTTATATAAGCACGACCTCTACTGGCAAACTAGGCCGTCCCCCCAAAAGAAAAAAAAAAAAGCGATGTGGGTAGGAATTGCATGGAGGTTCACATAGCAGTGTTACATATTTCTAACCGTGAACATGAATACACACTACACTAGACTAACTCCGTGCCTTCACTCACAAACTAAATATATTACAATTTTTTAAGGCTAACGTTTCCATTTGGCGATCGTATGTATTTCCAATTTACAGTTCTGAAAAATGTTGAAATTGCTATATTCGTCAAAATTTTTACAGCCATGCAAAACAGACGTAGTGTCTAGTGGCAATTAGAGGAAAACAGATCGAGAGGTATGTCGTTTCAAATGAATGTTTCTTTTAATATTAGTTCAGCAAATGGAATGTCAATATCCTGCAGTGTTCAGGTAAAGCAAAGCCGCCACACCTCTCAAGATACATCCGTCATCAAAGTTTTTCTTTTTTTTTTCATTGTTTTCTTAGTACTTTGTTTCCTTTCGTCACGTGCAACACTTCTATTGAGCTATCACTAGATGAAAACACCTGTAAAAAATCCCAGTAACATTAACTAACAGCGGTTGAAAGTAGTCAAAATAAGACGGCGAAACGTGCAATTACTTGTATGATGCGGCAAAATGAAAGTTCAGGTATATGAAAAGACAACTGACAGTAACAAAGAGTGATGGACCAGTGTGGTTCATTACCATTGATATGGATTTCTTAGGGGGAGGCCAGAGCTGAAATAAACAACACTCAGACCGAGAGAGACTGTAACACAATACACTACAGCCTGAACCAGAAACATAGCAGAGAGAAGCAGCAATAACAAAAATCTCGAGGCTCAAGTATATGTACGTGTATCTATCAAGACCACCATTCAGGAGCGGAATAACGCAGCGGACGAGGCCCTGAGAACCCTGGGGACCAATTCAATCCTCTGGTGGCCCCGTAAGACTCCAGCGTTCCTCCGTGAAGCACCACCTACCTTCCACTTCTCCTCTTATTTGCCTTATTTCGTCCAATACAAAGTATATCAGAAGACCCATTTGATTTGTTGCGTAGGAATATATGACTACGTTTTGGTGTGATTGTGATTTCATTTGTCTTTATTTTCGGGTACTTATCTGTTTCACTGGCTGTCTACCTCGATCCACGTGTACATCTCTCTCTCCCTCTCCCTCTCCCTCTCTCTCTCTCTCTCTCTTCTCTCTCTCTATCTCTCATGCGTGCCTGCGGGAATGTCGGCAAGTGACGGGGACATCAGGAATCAGTTTTCTGGGTGACGTGCTGCGACAAGCCCCGCCAGTCTCCGGGAACCTGTCAGCGCCGCGGAGAGAGAGAATTGCTGATATTGTGCCTGTGTGTGTGTGTGTGTGTGTGTGTGCAATCAGACCTGGCTCCTTCGCATCTACATGTACAGTGGCACCAGACAGAAGCAGCAACCCTCCATCCGCACAGTTATTACGCACAGTTATTTGCCTTCATATCTGAGCGCAAGAATTCAAAGTCTATAATGAAAATTCTTCCACACAACACACGGCCCGTAAAACTGTTTTCATTGTGACAGCAACAGCACGAATAACAAAGTATCCTGAAGCCTTTATTTTGGTATAATTGCTGCTAAAAATATCCTTTATCTCCACTTTCTGATAATATAACAGCGAGAAAGGAAATGAGGTTTGTAAGTTACTATCATTTTCCCGCCCTTTCCCCCTCGTTTCGCGCCCACCCCTGCCTTGGTAATCCTCCTTCACGTGTAAATACTAAAATAATGACGCACAAGTCCCCGTCTGGGTGTCCTCTGGGATAGGCTTGATCCCTTCTGTCAGCGCCACCACATCAGATTCCCCGCTGCTGCCACACTTCCTAAGCACCTCTATTACTTTTGTCACTACTACTACTACTACTACTACTACTACTACTACTACTACAACCTGTCTCTTTCATACGGTCATTCTCCCCTAACAACCACCACACAACAGCTGCTACTCTCTTTTATAATCCTGACACTCCCCTAACCACTACAGCTCTAGTTCTGTAGTTGAATGCCACGTTAACTGTGACCATTAAACTTGATCACTTCCTGTCACCACTATGATCCGGTCATGGTGTTCTCTACATACCTGTCCTCACCGCCCAACATTATCATAAGCATTCCCGTCCTTTCATTTTCTCACATTATTAATCTTCATCATTATTCTTTTTCTATTACACGATCATTCTTATCCAATATTGATGCTCATTAATTCATTCCTTTCACTACTACTACTACATTCATCTTCTCTTCGCCTGTTTCCTCAACCACTCCCACCTTCCTCTTAACAACCACAATCCTCTTTTCTTGATATATCACTACTACTCTTCACTACTGCAGTTTCCTGACCACAATTATCATCATCCTTTCTTAGACTAGCATTACCACACTTTCTAACAACGATCATCTGCTCTCCTCTCACAAAGCCTTACCACAGCCAGACCTCACCACCACATAACCTAAACCACTCTTAACCCCCACAACCAACGAGCATTCTTAATCTTTATCATTTAATCTACCACTATCACAGTACCTCATCAGTATATTAACCACAACTAGTACTTTGCTTTCATAATCTACCACTACTACTAGCCAATCACTAACCACAAGTACTAGCGCCCTCGTTCCCCGCTCCCCCGCCTAATCCTCAACACTTAACCCATTCATTGCTAAAATAGTTCTTAGGTAACATTCAGAGCAGAGAAGGACTATAATTCGCACGGACATAAGGAGAATAGAAAAAATAAGACGTTAATTTTCTATTACCTATACTACAAAGCTAATTAATATACTTTAGTACAAAAATGTCTGAAAAATGCTAAGGGAATATGGGAAGAAAAATGTCTAGAAGTGAAAGGGTTAACGACAACCAATCCTGCCTTGTCCTCCCTTCCCAGCATCCCTCTCCCTCGCAGCTCTCATCTCCCTGGCCACCACTCGCGCCCCTTGCAATAACATCCCCCCCATGAATAAATGATGATGGAGCGTTAAAATGATTAAGAGAAAACAATACTTAAGCACAATGTACACGCGAGCTTTCATCAGGGTGTTTAAAAAGTTGAGAATAATGATCAAGTAAATGTGAACTTCCCTCATGGTTGACAAGTTTTGTATCGTCGAGTATTTTGTGGACATAATATTAAGAGCGAGTGATTTGATATATATATATATATATATATATATATATATATATATATATATATATATATATATATATATATATATATATATATATATATATATATATATATATATTTTTTATAATGTTTTATTAATGTTATATAGGTTACTTCTTATATAATTGTTTGATGAATTCTGTATTGTCATATATGTTATCAATAAACTGTATACTTTCCCTTTTACTAATCCTACCAATGCAAGGATATTAATTTGACCAGGACAATAAATTCTAGATATACAATTACATTTACAAGTGTGCACGAAACACTAAAATAACTGAAAATCTTAAATATAGACATAACTTAATTCCCAGGAGGATTACCAGAATGAATATTAATTTAGTTCACCGTCGTCCTGTCTTTCTAGTAATAATTATGTTTAAATATGTCATAAGCGTTTAATTCTCCCCATTTCTCCCTCTCACGTCTCTCTCTCTCTCCCCCCTCACCCTCTTCGTTACCTAGCCGCCCATGCTCCCTTCCCGCACACCGGACACCTCCCCCACTCCCACACACAACGCCCAGGTAGGCGAGAGGAGCGACAGAAATTAATTTACATGTCGCCCAGCTATTTGTTTTGGCGTTTTATCAGATTAAAAATAAACTCTTCGGACTCTAATATCGTTTGTATCCCTGCTGATATTAAAATATTTATCCCAGGAAAAGAAATAAAACGTATCCCAATGCTACCTTCCTTCCCTGCTTCGTTTCGTCCTGTCTGTCTGTATGTACGTATGTATGCGTTTCCTTTTGAATTCCGCGAAATATAATTATCTTTATAGTCTCCAGTTTTCTATAACCTTTGATATATATTTACCTTTATGATCTCACTACCTGTCTGTGTATCTATCTATCTATCTATCTATCTATCTATCTATCTATCTATCTATCTATCCATCTACATATCTATATATCCTGTACACAGCTCTCTATTTTTTTCTGTACCCCTCCTTCGCTGTCCTAAACACACACACACACACACACACACACACACACACACACACACACACACACACACACACACACACAGTATCATTACTTGGCCACAGACAACTAATTACCTTCGCATCAGAGGCCACGTCTGCGCTAATAGGACCGCCGCGCCGCTCCGCCTGCAGCTGTATAAATTATTCAGGTGATGCATGTATTTACCAGGTGGCAGGTGGCATACGGCGGCAGACAGATGTAGCATGAGCAGCGGAACAGGTGAGGCGGGCATAATGAGCAGGTGAAACAGGTGTCTACGAACGGAATACATGGTAGGTAGGTAGTGAGGTGTGGTAAAAGATGATGGGGTAGACTGAGACCTGGGTGGAGAGATACAGTCGCTTGCAGTGCCCTCCTCTTCCTCTTTCTCTTCCTACCTTCACAATAGTTTACAGTGTCCTCCTCTTCCTTTTCCTCTTTCTCCTTTCACAGTTGCTTATCATACTAAAAATGAGGTGGAGAGTTGTGGTGCAAGACAGATGGTATCGAGATTACAGGTAGATATGGGTAAGGTGGGTTGTGGGCAGAAGTGTAACTGATAGATGGTAGATGACCGGCAGACAGGCAGGTGGAAAGCAGGTGGTAGGGTAGAAAACAGACAGGTAGATAAGACTCAGGTTGGTAATGGGCAGAGGTGGAATGGATGGATGGTAGCAGATAAAAAGAAAAGGAACGGATAGAAAGAAAAAAGAGGGGTAAAGGAAAAAAAGGGGGAAAATAGATGGGATATTCACCATTTACGAGGAAGACAAGAAGGTGAAAGACAGGTGGTAAACAGGTGATACTGATGAGAAGATGGACGGTACGCAAGACTGAAGGAACGTAAAGAAGAAAGAAGTGGTATAGACAGGTAAGAATCAAGGTACACATATGAAACAGGTAGACAGAGACAATGAAACACAGACACAGGCAGAAGAAAAACAGATGGAGATAGACAGGTACAAGATAAAAAAAAAAAAAGGAGAAATCAATAGGGAAACATACAATTGACAGAGAATGAGGTAGAGAGACAGAGACAGTGCGAAACAGCTGAGGTGGAGACTTGATAGGGGGAAAAAAAGGAAAAGAAGGCAAAAGAGTTAGGTGGGGAAGGGAAGAGGAGGTGCAGCGGAAAACAAGAAACGAAGGGAAAGGGAAAGAAGAGGAAGTGGAATGCAGGTGTGCGGCTCCAGGCGGAAAATTGTGTGCGCGCATATTTTTCTGTCTTTGCATTGGTGGGAGGTGGGTGACATTTATTAAATCTCGAAATGGAAAAAAAAAAGAAAGAAAATACCGCCCTGTACAACATCACGCAACACAGCTCTCTCTCTCTCTCTCTCTCTCTCTCTCTCTCTCTCTCTCTCTCTCTCTCTCTCTCTCTCTCTCTCTCACAAAATTGAGAACAAAATGCAGAACATTCGCAAAAATAGCATTAATCCTTCAAAGCAAATACATGCGAAATATCAAGGCCTTCCCTAAACGTTCCTCAAAATACTATGTACAAAATATACTTAAAAAATATAAACAAAAAGCAAAGTCCTTCCACAAAATAAATAAATAAATAAATAAATAAATAAATGAAATAAGATAAAAAAAAAAAACAGAAGAAAACGTGAAATCTCGTATCTTAAAATATCTTCCTCGAAATAATCCTCACACACACACACACACACACACACACACACACACACACACACACACACACACACACACACACACACACACACGAGAAACGCACAAAATAACAGTAATAAAAAAAAAATACACACAAAGAAAAAAAGTAATAAAAATAAAGTATGATAACAAAAACCACTTCACCACCCTCCCCTCCCAAAAAAAAAAATAAATAAATAATAAATAAAATAAATAAAATAAATAAATAACACACCCCCAAAAAAAAATAAAAAAAAAATGAACAAAAACAAACAAATAAATAAGTAAATAAATAAAATCTCATCCTGGAATATGCCGCGCTACGCCGTGTGGTAATCGAAGCGTTCAGCGAGGCAGGAAGGAGAAGCTGCGCCTCCAACAATGGGCTTCACTGCTTCATTTCGCCACATAATTACGTCCCGAAGGTGCGTCTCGCGGCGATCATTCTGCCGTACATGGGGCGTTAAGAAGCCGCCGCTCCGATTCCTTCCTTCCTTCCCGAACTTCAAAGCAAAAGAGAAAGAAAAGGAGACAGGAGGAGGATGGAAGAAAGGAAAAAAAAAAAATGAAGCGTTTTAGAAGGAGAGAAAAAAAATGAAGACAGGAAGAAGATGAAAGAAAGAAATCAAAATGAAGAATTCTAGGAGAAAGAAAAGAAATGAAAGCAGGAGAATAAAAGGAGATAAAAATGGGTTCCAGAAGGAGAAATAAAAGAAATGAAGACAGGAGGAGGATGAAAGAAAGACAGAAAAATGGAGAGAGAAATCAAGCGTCCTACCATTATGGGATGAAAGACACTAGGATTAAGGAGAAGCAGCGTGAATGAAAGAAGCGTGCTAGTTTGTGAGATGCAAGAAAGACGGCAAAACGAGAAGAAAAAAATCGTTTTGCGGTAGAAAGGAAAGAGAAGGAACCATAGAAGGAAACAAACAAAAGGGAAAACAACAAAGGCAAAAAAGAAACGCGTGTATGTGTGGAATGAAGGAGGTATGCTAAAATACAATGAATTAATGAAAAAGAAAATGCTCCTGGGTGGAATGAAAGAAAAATGACGTAAAACAATAAAATAACGAAAAACTCACGAAAGAAAAAAAAATGGCAAAAGAAAGAAAAAGAAAAAAAAAGAAGAAACAATAAATATGCAAATAAACAAAAGGGCAACGAAAGACACAGAAAACAAAAAGGAAAAAAAAAGGAAATAAACGTCAAAGCATGTGGAAGGATGGGATGAAGTAAAAAAAAAAAGCAGAAATAAGAGTAAAAAAAAGAAAACCAACTTAAATAAGACTGGCAGAGGGTCTAAGTAGTGCAAGGCTAAGAAAAAAAGTAAAAATGTGTGAAAAGTGAGTACCAGAATGAGAAAAGCGTGCATTTAATAGTGAAAAGACAACGACAATTAAATTAACCACATTTGTACGTACGAGTATGAGACGAAACCGGCCAAGTAACAAAAGATTTATTTAAGACGAATGTGACTATGTGAAGAATAAACAAACAGTAAATACAATCATGAGAGGAGTGTACAGAATGAGAAGGATATATAGAGAAGAACACAAGAATAAAGGATGTATATAATGAACAAAAGCTAAAGAATACGAAAAAAAAGAGAGTCAGGGTGTAATGTCAGAAACAGCCATTGCAGGTTTATTAGTAATTAAGGGACAAAGTTGTGGTTTTGAGAGGAGGAAGAAATCGTGAAGGTACAAGTAATGAGGGCAGGAGGAAATCATGATGCTAGCAATAGTGAGAAGGAAAGATGGAAGGTTGAGGTAGAAAGAGGAGGGGGAAGATGTAAAAAAAAAAAAAAAGTATGTAGAGGAGGAAGGAAGAAAGAACGTACATAAAATAGTAAAGAAAGAAGGAAAAGAGGAACACAATGATAAAGAGGAAGAGAGAAAAAATGCAGAGGTAAAAGAAATATGAATCAATACAAATGGGGAGAGAGAGAGAGAGAGAGAGAGAGAGAGAGAGAGAGAGAGAGAGAGAGAGAGAGAGAGAGAGAGAGAGAGAGAGAGAGAGAGAGAGAGAGAGAGAGAGAGAGAGAGAGAGAGAGAGAGAGAGAGAGAGAGAGAGAGACAGGAATACCAGCAAGGAGAAAAGGTGAGGAAGAAAACTAAAACTGCGAGAAATGAGTGATGGTGATGGTGGTGGTGGTGGTGGTGGTGGTGGTATCAGGGGTGCAAGACACAAGTTTCTAAAAGTTGAAGAGTGACAGAACGAAGGGATGAAGGGTGGCCGTGGGGGAGAGAAAGGTGTCGTTTGAGGTACGAGAAGAGCAGGGGTGATGGGATTAAGGGCCGGGGTGGGGAAAAGGAAGGAGATACAAAGAGAGGGAGAAGGAAGAAGAAAGGAAAGAAGGATGGGAGGGAGGGAGGGAGGGAAGACAGACGAAGGCGAGATGGAAGAGTTGGAGAGAAAGGAGGAACAAGGAAGCGAGGGATGAAGGGTGAAGGTGAGGTGTGATACAGAAAGAAATGATAAAAGAAGGAAGGACAAAGAAAAGAAGTAAAGTGAAAGAAAACTACGAAAAAAAGGTAATGATGAATAAGATAAAGAAAAACAAGAAAAAATGCAAAACTGTGTGTGTGTGTTTGTGTGTGTGTGTGTGTGTGTGTGTGTGTGTGTGTGTGTGTGTGTGTGTGTGTGTGTGTGTGTGTGTGTGTGTGTGTGTGTGTGTGTGTGTGTGTCAGCTAACCAATCACAGGGGATGAAGAGGCGCGCCATTATTCACTATCTCAAGGTCGTGTAGTGCGGGCAAGAGGGGCATTACGCTCCTGTGCACGGCTCAAGAACGCCTAAATTACGTCATTCGTTTACCTTTTTATCACGATACGCCCTTCCCGACTCGTAAATCCTCCTCCTTCTCCTCCTTCTCCTCCTCCTCCCTTCCTTCCTTCACCCCTTTTACGTTTCCTCCTTTTCCTCTTCCTCCTTGAATGCATATTTTATTACCTCTCCGCCATGCATCATAGTTCCTTTCTTACTTCTTTCATTCCTTCTCTCTCTCTTCCTCTTTCGTTCCTTTTTCCCTCTTCTCCCTTCCTCTTCCTTCGTCTCTTTCTTCCTTTACTCTCTTGCGTCTTTCTTCTTTATATCGCTGTGCATGTAACTTCGCTTCATGCTTCAGTGGTCTCTCTCTCTCTCTCTCTCTCTCTCTCTCTCTCTCTCTCTCTCTCTCTCTCTCTCTCTCTCTCTCTCTCTCTCTCTCTCGGTTCGCCTTATTTTTCTTCCTTGCCCTTCGATTCATTCCCCACTGCCCTTACCCTCCCTCCTCGCTTCCTTCTTCCCTCTCTCTCTCTCCCCTCTCCCCAGCTTACCTCTATTCTTCATTTATCATCCTCCATTCCATTCCCCCCTACGTTCAGCTTTTCATGCTTCCTAATTTTTTTCCTCCTCTTCCCCCCCCCACCCTTCCCTCTCCTCCCGCTGCCCATTCTTCAATACATCACCTCTCTTTCATTTTCTATCCAATCCTTGCATGCCTGACTCCCTTCCCTCCTTCCTTCCTCTCCCTCTCTCCCGAGCCTACCTTCGTCCATCATTTCTCTTATTTCTCTCACTTTTAATCTCTCTCTCTCTCTCTCTCTCTCTCTCTCTCTCTCTCTCTCTCTCTCTCTCTCTCTCTCTCTCTCTCTCTCTCTCTCTTTTGTATGTCTGAGTTATCTTTCACTTTCTCTATTTGCTTTTCTTTTATTTCTATCCTGTTATTTCTTCTTTGTATCATTTCTATCATGTCTATCCCTCCCCCCCTCACTCTCTCTCTCTTCCTTTTTTCCCATTCCCTTTCTTTATATCTTTCTCTCTCATCCTTTCCATATATCTCCTTTTACCATTCCAGGATCAAAACTTCCCTCCTTCTGTTCCTCTCCTTTACTGCTTCTGATTCCTTTCCCGTCTTTTTCACGTCCCCTTCCTCCTGACAGCTGACTTATAACCTTTCCTATCTATACCTTCCCTCCTTCACTCTCCCCTTTCCTTCCTCTCCTTTCTGATACAACCTCACTACAGATGCTTTTAGTTTTACTCGCATTCCTCTAACCTAAAGTAGTCCCCCTTCTCTTCTTCCCCCTCTTTTTCCTCCTCCTCTATATGCGTTCTTCCTTCAATTTATATGTTCCTTAATCTAACCTAATTTATTTTCCATCCTTTTTTTCTTCTTAATTCGCCTCACCATACTTAATTCTAGTGTAATTAATCTAACTTACTTTCCATTTTTTTTTCTCGACCTAATTCGTACAGCTCTACCTACTTTACTTTTACTTTCTGTTCCTTCTTTCTTTGTCTTTCTTTCTACACAATTCTCTTGACAATACCCTTACTTACATTTCACATAACCTAACTTTCCTTTTTTCTACCTAATTCCTCTAATAAATATCCCTCCTAATTACGTCTTTAGCTACCTAAACTTAACCTTCTTTCTTCTTACATAACTTCCTTAAGAAGACCCCCCCCAACTTACTTTCTTTCAAAAAACTTCACGTAACTTTCATTCCTATATTTTTCTTCGCTCCAGATATTTTGGTCCGTCTATTATCAGCACCTCGTCAGCTCAACTTGGAGGTATCATGTTTATCTCGCAAAGGAGGAGGAGGAGGAGGAGGAGGAGGAGGAGGAGGAGGAGGATGACAGGAGGGTTAAGGGCTTCATCAGGAACTGGCCAAGTTATAATGGTGACGCCGCTCTTATTTAATTACTAACTTGGGGAGAAATTACTGAGGAAAGTTCTGGGTGTGTGGTGAGGAAAGTTTGATATCCAGTGTTCCTTTAATCCGCCTTACTTTATTTGTGCATCGTGTGTGTGTGTGTGTGTGTGTGTGTGTGTGTGTGTGTGTGTGTGTGTGTGTGTGTGTGTGTGTTAGATATGAGTACTCTGATGCAGAATGTGTGTACACGCATCACAACATCCAGTGGGTCAAAGTAACCAGTGTACTTCAGTTTGAACACCAACAATACGCTGCACAGTGTGTGTAGGGACAGTCATACAATGAACGACTGTTTCAGAATGGCATTTACCAGGCTTCGTGTGTCGGGTCATAGTTTATGTATTGAGTCTGGACGGTGGAACAGGCGGGATTGGGGTTGGTTACCGGTGGAGGAGCGCCTGTGCGTATGTGATGTAGTTGAAACGGAAAGGTATGTTATTGAGAGATGCACGGTCACAAGTACGCAAATGTTGTATGTATTTTTTTTTTTATATCCTCTGCTTATATAATACAAAGGACTTAGCATTTTGTTGAGTCCCTGCTTGACTATGACATATGGTTCATTTTCTATTGTTCTTGTCGAATGTTTTGCAGTTTTTTTTTTATTATAGTAGTTTTTATGTCGTAATTCCTTTTAAAATTTTCTATTAGTAGTTTTTTTTTAAATTTACAGATCATGCTGTTTGTTTGCAGGAATTTTTATTATTTTTTTGCTTTGTTTTATTCAATAGTTTGTAGTGTATTGTATCGTTTAAATAATTGTAAAAGTCACTATTTTGTTGTACATTTGGTATTTTTATCGGTGGAATACTTGATGATTTGTGTTTTAATATTGTAATAGTCTTTATTTAGCTTTTACAGTTCGTTTCGTTTCGTTTCGTTTTTTTTTTTTTTTTGTGGACTGCAGGATGATTATCCTCGTTTTAATAGCGTTTACTATTCTTTTAATGTACGGATATATATATTTTTCTTGTAAAGTCGATTAAATCTGTGGTCAATAAAATATCTTTGTGTGTGTGTGTGTGTGTGTGTGTGTGTGTGTGTGTGTGTGTGTGTGTGTGTGTGTGTGTGTGTGTGTGTGTGTGTGTGTGTGTGTGTGTGTGTGTGTGTGTGTGTGTGTGTGTGTGTGTGTGTGTGTATCACGAATACCAGTGAAAATGCAGATTTTTATCAAAAGTCCGTTCAGTTTAACAACAGCAGCAACAACAGAAAAAAAGCAAAAGAATGAAAGAAAGAAAAAAAAAAACAGACAATAAGAGGAGAGACTGATAAGAAGAAAGAAATAAAACAGGAAAGGCGACCAGAAAAAAAAAAAAAACGGTGAGGGGAGAGAAGGTGAACGACAGGAGACGTAAGAGAAGGAAGGAAGGAAGGAAGGAAGGAAAGAAAGAAGGAAGGAAGGACAAACTTAAAACCATTACGTTCACAGCCCAATGACGCGAGAAAACGGTCCAGACAACGTTAACGAGGACATAACACACTTCCGCTCTCCTCTCATCGTCACGTCACGTCAAGCGCTTCAAGGGGAAAACAAGTTAATTAGTCGTGAAGGATGAGACGGGGAGACAAAGAAGATGATTAGCACGATTAGGCACTTCAAAAATGATAACTTTTTAAGAAACGCATGTATACAAAAATAAAAAAAAAAAAGACAGATGATGGGTAGAAAAAAGATTGGCATGTAAAACTTTGCAAGTAAAATTACCCCAAACTTTTCGAGACAATGAGCTCATTAAGACGCAAAGAAATTTAGAGCTGAAAGAATAAGAATGCGAATATACGAGGAGGAGGAGGAGGAGGAGGAGGAGGAGGAGGAGGAGGAGGAGGAGATGCAAGATGGGAGGAAACTAGATAAACCTGTTAGTGAATCCAAAACCCTCGCTATTATCTCCGTGCTCACCCTACCCCACTAGACAATAGCTGTCCATTCCTTCCCATACACAACTTCTACCTTCTTCCCTTCAAGTAACAGCCACCAGTACACTAAACAAATAAACAGAACTCAATGCCACTGTGTTTTACCTCAAGGTTTCTGATCTGCTAACAATCATATGGCAAAACCTGACAATTGATGGATTTCCAGCATATCAGACCACATGAGATTAAAACGGTGAAACTTTGACATGTTACTTGACTTTATCCTAACTTATCTAGCCATTAAAAATACTCCCAAACAGCGCCTACACCCCTTAATAAGAAAAGAGAGCAAAGACAGACGAAAAACAAAAGCACATCACTAACATTCTATTTGTCGGCCCAGTCATTACTAAAGATATTTTATAAACATCGTCATATACACTATTAGACATAATTATCAAGATATAATTGTGTTGGATGAATAACTGCATGATTTATAACTGCTGATAACGAGAAACGTCACTTTTAACTTGACAAAATCCTCTACAAACATCTAGTATATAAATGACAAGGGGGATGAATAAGTTGGACTAACAAAACAACAACAACAACAACAACACCAACAACAACAACAAAAACAAGAACAAAGAAAACAATAAGAAGAAAGCAAGAAGAAAGGGAAAAAAACAAGGAAAACAGGAACAAGACGAAAAAACACCACCACCACCACCACCACTTCTTCCTCCACACACGGAAAACCTCATTCTTCAAACCGAGATCAAATGGCAAAACTTCATATCGCTCCCGTCCTTCTTGCTTCCTCCTTCAATCATGGGCGAGCGGAAGGCAAGGCAACCCAACACACCTGGCCACGTCAAGGCTTCTCACAGGTGCCCCCCAGGTGTTACGCCCCACTGCAGGAGGCGGAGGCAATATTGGTTCATAAATCCCACAGAGGAGGGAGGAAGGAGAGAGAGAGGAGAGAGAGAGAGAGAGGTGGAGGAGGTGGAGGAGGAAGAGGAGGAAGAGGAGGCGATGTGGGAGGAGCGACAGAAACAACGCAGGAATAAATGAAGAGGAAAGGCGGTCAGCGAGGGACATGGCGAAGGAGAGAGAGAGAGAGAGAGAGAGAGAGAGAGAGAGAGAGAGAGAGAGAGAGAGAGAGAGAGAGAGAGAGAGAGAGAGAGAGAGAGAGAGAGAGAGAGAGAGAGAGAGAGAGAGAGAGAGAGAGAGAGAGAGAGAGAGAGAGAGAGAGAGAGAGAGAGAGAGAGAGAGAGAGAGAGAGAGAGAGAGAGAGAGAGAGAGAGAGAGAGAGAGAGAGAGAGAGAGAGAGAGAGAGAGAGAGAGAGAGAGAGAGAGAGAGAGAGAGAGAGAGAGAGAGAGAGAGAGAGAGAGAGAGAGAGAGAGAGAGTTTAAGATTTGCGAGAAAGATGAGGACATAAACGACAAAAAGAACTGGTGAACGAATGAGAGAATGAGTGACTGAATATGAGGAAGAAAGGAAGGAAAGAAGGAAGACAACAAGGAGGGAATGAACGAATGAATGAATGAAGGAAGGAAGGAAGGAAGGAAGGGAGAAAAAAACGAACGAGCGAACGAATGAAAGGAAGCAAGCGAAACAGAACCAAGGCAAGGAAATTAAAAGAAAAGAAAAAGAGCGAGTGAGGACAAGAAAGAGAGGAAATGGCAGAGTTGAGTATGAAAACGAGGAAGTAAAGGAAATGGGAAAAGGCCAAGAAGAGACAGTAAAAAAAAAAAAGACGAGAAATAAGAGGGGAAAAAGTTAGCATGTTAGTAGGAATTGGAGGGAAGAAGGAGAAGGGAGAGAAGGAGGAAGAAAGAATGGAAAGGAGGAAGGAAAGTTACGAAGGAGAAAGAAGGGTGAGGTAAAGGAGAAATGGAAGACTGTGCAAGATAGCCACAAAGTTCAACACAACTAGGAAAAAAAAAAAGGAGAGAAGTGAAAGACGAAAAATAAAGAAAACTAAACATGATGATAATAGATAATGAAGATGTTACAATATAATCAGAATCAGAATTATTTAGTGGATTTAGAGTTATGAAAAAATAATATCCAATAAACAAAACAAAAAAATGAAAGTGGAAATAAACTTATATACCCTTCCGTCTTAAATACAGAAATATATAGAAAACGTAAGGAACAGAAGGAAGAAGTGTGTGTGTGTGTGTGTGTGTGTGTGTGCGCGTGTGGGGGGTGTTATGCCTGCGCGTGTGTGTTTTATGTCTTTACCGGCAGGTTTAAAAAGGAAAGTGAAAGTAGCTAGCTTGAAGTCCTTGGGGAAGGCGGGGAAGGGGGAGAGAGTGGCGGCCCTAACCTGGGGTGCTGAATACAACACGAGGACATGGACACACGACAAGACTCTCCCGAAGGACATTAGTTCGCGCACCTGATGACCAGGAGCTGCAGGAGAGACGGAGAGAGGGCTGCTGGTACTGGTGGATGAGGCGAAGGATTTTGGTGGGATTAGTAAAGAGGAGGAGATAAGGGGAGACGAAGGGAGCTGAGCGGGGATGAGGGGAGATCACTGGGTGGAGGGCCCGTAGTGGTTACGAGTTTGAAGGATTTTGTATGGGTATAATTGAAAGTCAGGTTAATGGGGGTGTGGCGTAATGGTATCCAAGTGAAATGTAGCCAGCTTTTTTGTAATCTATAATTAGTCTTTTTTTTCTTTTTAGTTGGGGGGAGGAGAGGCAAAGGAGTGAAGGCATAATGAGCTGGGATTTTTCCTCTTTTTCTCTCTCATTTTTCTACCCTTACTCAGTCTCATTAATACGTAAAAAAAAAAAAAAAAAATCCTACTACATAAAACTAGTAATTATCTCTGACTCCTAATGATGATATGACATTTATTGCTGCATTTCAGTAGCTGGACGATTTTTCAGCAGCAGTGAAAGGCTGGAACAACTCAACCGCTCCCTTTATTGTTAACCCTTTCACTGCGATATGGAATTGTTCTTCATCTTGACAAGCGCCACCAAGGAAGAAAAGGGGATTAGCAAAATAGTTCTCTATGGCTAACCAGTATCACGTTTAGAGGCGGCTGAAGAATAATAAGAAATGCCTCAGATTGCTTTGTTATTAAGGAAAGATGCGACAGAAATGTGAAAAGTATTAATGGTGTGTGTAGAGATTATGTTCTAAACCTGCACGACTTCACATTAAGCTTCAATAAGAATTGAACTAAAAGCAATAAAAAATTAAACTACTCTATTACTCCAGTTGGTGTCAGTGATCTCTTGAAATTACATTGTAATCTTGCAACAGACCAAATCTTTAAGCTCCTGAGCCCATAGCAGTCAAGGGATTAAAGTTTACTGCTCTGGCTCATAAACACAAGGAAGTGCTGGGAGTGTTGAATAGAGGGAAGCTTTGTGTCCGTTGCAGAAGACGAGGGAATGTTTGGTGGATTGATAAAGGCAGACCACTAATAATATCAGTGACTAAAAAGATTACTCATGGCCAGTGAACACAAGGCAGAGTATTGAGTAAGTGGTGGGGAGACACTAGGGGTGAGTTTTACAGGGAAAATATTGACATTGACTCTTAAAAAGAAATCACAAGGGTTAGATATGTGAAATACAACTGTTATCACACTTCGATCTTAAAACAAGGGTGACATGATCAACATCCTCTGGGCAGTAATCAGAAATGGACAAGAAATAATGGGTTCAAGCTTAATGAGATTATATCAAAAGAAAAAAAAAGATAGAGAGGAATTAATTCTCAAATAGAGTGGTGCACGAATGGAATAAACTCAATAATCAGCTTGTTAGTGGAGACTTTAGAGAGCTTCAAAGGGAGATTAGGCATGATGATAGGTGTAAAATAGGGATGGTTTCTTGCAGTTTCCCTTATTTTCTTGTGGTGGGTTAGTTTTTCCTACAAGCTTTGGACGAGGGACGGTATGTGAACTGAAGAATATAATGACTAGAGACATGATGTGTTCTCTGAGTTACTCACAGCTAATGACACACCCACAGACAAGGAGGAGGAGAGGAATGGGTGATAAAAACACTGAAGGGGACGAAAGACGAGGGTGAAGACTGAAGAGGAGAGACGCGTATGAGGAAGGAAGGAAAAAGTAAGAAAGACAAGAAAAGAAAATTAGGAAAATACTCTGTTTTCGTATCCTTATTTCCCCTTCTCTCGCCAAACCGATGATGCCACTCAAGGCGACGAGAGGATAGGTGAAAGCTGGAGAGGATGGACGTGTATGACAAACAACATAAAGACGAGAAGGAAAACCGGACGAAAATACCTTTACAATAATCTCCTTCTCTATCCTCTTTTCCTACGTCTCGCCCAACTGATAAGGTTTTAGGAACTGGGAGGGAAGGGAACAAAGGCGGGATTACGGAAATACTGTGAGGCTGGGTAAAAAATAATGTTGCAGCCTATAAAGGGAGAACATTATATACTGAACAATAGCATCTTGTGTTCAAAGAAGTTTATTGTCCACAAAAGAGAGAAATACAATATCGCATCTAATAACTCCCTCTCCCCTTCAACATTATTTTAACGAAAAGAGGATTACTTTGTTAAGGAAAGACGTGAACAGTTAAAATGAATCCCCGTGCGCAACTAGGCTAACTTGTTTCTTAATTCCGCGGAACAATCTGAATTCTGCAGACCATTAAAAGAAAATTTAATAAGCGTGAATCACAACGGACACCTGGACGCCGACGAGTATACCTGGAGCCACTAATGAGCACGGCAGGTGAGGGGAGGAGTAGTGGGTGAGGATTTGGAAGGTAAATTAATGCAAATCCCCCATGGAGCAACACACACACACACACACACACACACACACACACACACACACACACACACACACACACACACACACACACACACACACACAACACATCCCCCTGAAAAAAAAAAAACTAAAACATATATACAAGATTAAAAAAATAAAAATATCTTCGTTGTACTTGCTAAGCCCATATTAATTAGATATTAGCGTTGCTGCGGATGTAAACATAATTATTCTCTAAGTACAGTGCGCGATAAATGCTACACGTAATCCTGGGGTAGTAATGTTTTGTAAAGATTCAGGCTACACAACGCAGGCGACGGGATCAGGAGGGCCCGCGTGTGTTGAGGCGCGGCGGAGAGCGTGATTATTCCTGTGTATTGCTTTAGATAATAACTTGTAGTGTTTCTTGTGATACAACAACAACAACAACAACAACAACAACAACAGCAGCAGCAGTAACAACAGCGTCTATTTTCAGCTAGATGTGTATATAAGAGGCGTAAAAGGAAACATGAAAGAAAATACATGTTAAACGGTAAATACGAACATAAAAAAGAAAAGGAAGGCTGAAGGAATCCTTTAGGACCTGCGTGCTTCCACCCACCAACCCCATCCACAAATTTGTCTAACCTTCTACTGTTCCCTAATGATTCTAACAACAAACAACCTGATGCATGCTGTATTAACACCCTGTAGTTTATAAAGCTGACGAGTATACTGACAAATATGACCTTCAGAAATTCAAATGTATGACTTTAGATAACAAAATGTCTGACTTTAGATAACAGTGTCAATTATCACAAGAAAAGTCGCAAAGGCAAACATGTTCACTGCTGTTCTTTTTCCTTTGTGTTGCTACGTATATACATCAACTAACAGATCACCGTTCGTGCATTTCTTATCATTATTATAGTGTAAGTATGCAAGGCGGTGAACACTACCTACTTGTCTCTCTTTAAATGCAACGCTGAGGCACACAAGCAGGTCTTTCCTATTACGAATGAGACAGAACAAAAAAGTTGATTCCTTGAAAATCTCTAATCGATACTACTCATCCTAATGACATTTTCACTAACCCACCACTCCTTGCTCTCCTAGGCTGCATCATTGTCCTCAGCCTCTTTCTCCATCCATGAATACCTCGGCAGAGAGAGAGAGAGAGAGAGAGAGAGAGAGAGAGAGAGAGAGAGAGAGAGAGAGAGAGAGAGAGAGAGAGAGAGAGAGAGAGAGAGAGAGAGGAGAGGAGAGGAGAGGAGAGGAGAGGAGAGGAGAGGAGAGGAGAGGAGAGGAGAGGAGAGGAGAGGAGAGGAGAGGAGAGGAGAGGAGAGGAGAGGAGAGGAAAGGAAAGGAAAGGAAAGGAAAGGAAAGGAAAGGAAAGGAAAGGAAAGGAAAGGAAAGGAGAGGAGAGAGGAGAGGAGAGGAGAGGAGAGGAGAGGAGAGGAGAGGAGAGGACATACTCGTAAATAAAAAGAAAACGTCACTTTCTACTTCCCACAGGACACTTAACAAGCACTCCTTTCCTTCCCTCCTTTTCTCGCTACTCGAAACTTTAACCTCCTTCTCCTCCTCCTTGTGCTCCATTTTCAGCTAAGCCAACATATGATACTCCACGCCAGGTCCTCTATACTTCCACTTTACCCCCTCAACATGCAGCAGGGATGGTCGTGGAGCATGTCCAGCTTAGGGAGGCTGTGTTCTGAGGCGCGCTAGACCAATCGACTACCAATGTTGATGTAAAGTTAACGTTTCATCTCTTTCTCTCTCTCTCTCTCCCTCTCCCTCCCTCTCTTGCTCACTATCCCTCTCTCTCCTGCAAACTCAGCGATGCGACAAAGTTGTATATTGCATCATAATTTCTGGGCTGCCGAGACGCCTGACCTACTTCCTGTTACAGATGTAGGAGTGTACCAACCCAGATAGTGACTATGGTAACTGGGGCAGCACAAGGACACGTAGGGACGGGAATGGAGGAAAAAATTACGTAACGAGCTGTTAAACTATTTCCTGCTACACGTGGACAAAAAATAATGGTAGCAGGTGCGTTATTATTTTTGTTAATATGTATAGGGTGAGAGGAAGGCAACACAACGCAGCATGGTTAACGTAGGAAACGTGAGGGAAGAACGAAAGCTGGAGACATGGTTGCAAGACTGTGATAAGCTACACTAGTCTTCAGTAAGAGATGTGGGAGAAGAAAGGTAAAATGATTCCTAGTCGTGAGATTATATTCCACTGTAACTCTTTTACTGTTCAATTTCTCCTCAAGTCTATCAAAATGTTTAGATACAACTTTAGAGTAAAATTATGAAATACCACAGACAGCAATTATAGTTATGGCAATGACTCACCTTTGTTAATTAATGCCTTTAGCTATATCTCATCTTCTCATATAGTATAAGCATGTAGGTTTACTTAACACACTTCATTGACTTCCCCACGGCAGAGGAGCTGATGAATGGCGGCCACACACACACACTACATGAACTGATAAAGGGAGAAAGAACGCAACAATGAACAAGGGCAAGCAAGCGAACAAGATATAAGAGATAAGTGAAAGATCTGCCAATATCCCTCAGGCATTTTCAATCTTTAAAGTTTAGCCTCAATCTTCTTCTTCTTCCTTCTCCTCCTCTTCTTCCTCCTCCTCTTCCTCCTCCTTCTCCAGCTTCTCATCATCCTTCAGTCTCCCAAACTCATCTCTCTCCCCTGCCCCTTCCCCTTCCCTATACTCCTCTCCCCCTCTCCCCCTCTTGTGCACCCCCTCCTCCTCTGCCCTATACTAAGTCGAGGAACGTGTGGCCCTGATAACCAAGAGAATTACAATCATATCTTCTCATATCGCCTCCTCCAACCTCCCTTCATCTCTCTCTCTCTCTCTCTCTCTCTCTCTCTCTCTCTCTCTCTCTCTCTCTCTCTCTCTCTCTCTCTCTGAATTACTACATTTGTTCCGTGCCTACACACACACACACATACACACACACACATACTCACACACACACACACACACACGGATCTATGTCGTTATTTCCGTTTCCAGCTGTGCTCTTCAATACATTTCATTTACACTTCTCCCTCCCTCAACCGGAAACTGGGCCGGGCATAACACTTCTCTTCCTTTCTTCTACCTGCGCTTGCTTCATTCCTTCCTCTCCCGTTCTTTCATTCCTCCTCCTCCTTCTTTCTTTTCTTTGCCTTGCCTTCCTTTCATTCCACTCCGCTATAACTCCTTTCCTTTCCCTTCCTTTCCTTTAACTTTTCCTTTCTTTTTTTCTTCCCCTGTGTTCCTAACCTCTTTTTTTTTCCTGTCTTTTCTGTTCCTTATCTTCTTTTTTTCCCATCCATTTTCTTTTCCTGTGCTTCGTTTTCTTTCCTTCCTTTCCTCTATATCTTCTTCCTCCTCTGTACTCTTCCATAACTTACCCTTCCTTTCTTGCCATTCCCATTCCACCCATCCCACCTATTACTACCATACCCAAACCCCTGCAAAACTTCAATGCTCCCTCCACTACCACATCAGTATCCTTCCTATTCCTTAACTTTCGTTCACTTTCTACATGACTGTCCTTTTCAACCCGTCCTTTCAGCCTTTCTTTCTTTCCTTCCTTTTTTTTTCTTTTCTTTCCTTCCCTTTCCTTTCAGTGCTCTTCCATAACCTTCCCATCCCTTCCTTTCCTATTGTTCCCTACACAATTTTTTCCTCCTTCCACCACCTCCCTTTTCTATCCATTCATCTGCCTCGTTTCCCTTCACTCTGATCTTTCCCCTCTCTTCTTTTCCCTCAATCCCGAACCCTTCATCCCCAGTTCACTTCCCACCCATTTCATCGTTCCACCAAGTTCAACCTCGCCTGGATGTACGCGAATGGGAATGCAGTACGTCCGAATACGAGGGGAAAAAAAAGGGTTAGGGAAGGTATGGTCCGCTATTCTTTCTCCTCTACACCCGAAAGTTATTTACATTCGGGTGTGACTAAGCGTGTGTATTTTTTTTCGTCATCTTTTTGCATTTTTTTTTCTCACTCTCTCTCTATCTCTCTCTCTCTCTCTCTTTTTATACTTTGGTGGAAATGAATGCTGTAAAAAATTTCTCTCTCTCTCTCTCTCTCTCTCTCTCTCTCTCTCTCTCTCTCTCTCTCTCTCTCTCTCTCTCTAGTTCGTTCCGTCACTTGTTAGCACGTGTGATAATTAATGATTTCACTTCACACACACAAAAAAAAAAAAAACTAGCAAAAATAAATAAATAAATATATATAAAAAAAGTACAAAACATACATAATTTTCTATAAGACTGATTTGTGTATATTGTATTTCCAGCCTGCTGCGTATGTGTCTGGGACGAAGAGAAGGGAGGGAGGGAAGAGGAGAGGGAGGCAGGAAGAGTGGGAGGTGCAAGGGCTAAAATTTATGGAAGGAGCTTCTTTGCGCCCTTGACAATTTATTATGCCATTACGTATTGGAAGGAGGAGGATTTTGTGGTGATCTGTGGTGGTGGTGGTGGTGGTGGTGAGAGGGGAGGGTGGTGGCGAGAGTTGGCGGGTCCTCTACCTGGTGGTGAGATAAAGTTGTTTAAGCAATTAAAAAGTATAGGTTTAGAATATGAGGATACAGGGAAGGGAAGCTACAGCAAGTCAGTCGCTGTACAAAAAAATAATTTAATTCACATACCAGGAAAAAAAAAAGAATAATGCACAGAAATTTTGATGAGCAAGATTTATAGAAGCAGATTTATAATTTTCTTGTCTCGCTGGCTACTGTTTTGCTGGCTACTGTTTTGTCTGATTTTCTCTTTATCTTTATACATTTGTCTACCAGTCACTTTATTGCTGTAAATATGTATAGAGCTCTCTCTCTCTCTCTCTCTCTCTCTCTCTCTCTCTCTCTCTCTCTCTCTCTCTCTCTCTCTCTCTCTCTCTCTCTCTCTCTCTCAACACAAACCGACCAAAATAAATGAAATAAAAACACAAGAATTTTACACAAGCTAGATATCAATACAAGCTAAAAGGTTCGCAATAGAACGGTCATTACTTCTCAGTGGTGGATTTTTTATTTATTTATTTATTTTATTTATTTATTTTTTTCATTGCTAACAATGATACACGTGCCGGGTGATGAAAAGAAACCCTCCGTGACACACATACATAAGGAAACGAAGGCAAGGCAAGAGCTGGCATTAATAACAGAGAAAAGTGTTGAAAAATGCCTAATAAACTTACGTTGTTCATGTGGTGATATATGAAAAAAAAAAACGTTAAAATAAAAAAATAGTATAAATTCCTTTACTTCACGGATAAAAGTTAAGGAAAAGACGAAAAAGAAAAAAAAATGCAAGTCAACGAAAGAATTATTAATGCAGGAAATTAATAAACTGACTGAATTATGGAAAGCCAAGTTAAATTTTGAAAGATTATAAAAGTATGTTATCTTAAATTCTGTTGCGACCTCAATGCATAATTAAACCGGCAGGAGGAGGAGGAGGAGGAGGAGGAGGAGGAGGAGGAGGAGGAGGAAGAGGAGGAGGAGGAGGAGGAGGAAAAGGAGGAGGAGGAGGAGGAGGAGGAGGAGGAGGAGGAGGAGGAGGAGGAGAAGGAGGAAAAGGAGGAGGAGGAGGAGGAGGAGGAGGAGGAGGAGGAGAAGGAGGAAAAGGAGGAGGAGGAGGAGGAGGAGGAGGAGGAGGAGGAGGAGGAGGAGGAGGAGGAGGAGGAGGACTGGAAAAGCAGATAACAGAAAACTTATTGGCTCATTACGAGATTATTTTCTGGAGTGGGATACTGTTTTGTGCATCTTTACTACACTGAGCCAGGAGACAAAACAACAAAGCCGCTGCGTCCCACACTGCACGCCCTCACCACACCGCGGCAAGGAAAACGTGTAAGCGCGCCCTATCGTATCTACCACTGCAAGGAAAAATAAAATACGGAAATTCTGGTCATGACTGTAAGGGTATTCCACGAACTGTAAAGATGTTTAACTGAAAGAAATATTTTGTTGAAAGCTATACCATTCATAACTACCAAAAAAAACATAAAAAAGATATATGCTGTAAAACGTTTACCATAGAAAGAGAAAATACTGTTACCTGATTTCTTGGAACTTGTAATCCTAGAAAAGTAAAAACAGCAATCATTACTAATTTACTCTTAAATAAAAGGGGAAAAAGAAAAAAAAGAATTTCATCTAAGAAAAATAACGTTTTGAATACACAGAGAGGAGCTTCGAGCACAACACATAGGAGATATTATGTTTACGCCTGCATGCACGCCTGAACACACACACAAACACACACACACACACACACACACACACACACACACACACACACACACAATGAAATTTTCATTCTTGGAAACAGAAACAAAAGCAGCAACAATCAACAACATCGTTAGTGTTACTGTTACTATTACTACTATTACCACTACTACTGCTGCTGCTTCCTTGCTCTTTATCCTCTCTCTCTCTCTCTCTCTCTCTCTCTCTCTCTCTCTCTCTCTCTCTCTCTCTCTCTCTCTCTCTCTCTCTCTCTCTCTCTCTCTCTCTCTCTCCTCTCCTCTCCTCTCCTCTCCTCTCCTCTCCTCTCCTCTCCTCTCCTCTCCTCTCTCTCTCTCTCTCTCTCTCTCTCTCTCCTCTCTCTCTCTCCTTCTCTCCTCTCCTCCCTCTCCCTCCCTCCCTCCTCTCCCTCCCTTCTCCCTCCCTCCCTCCCTCCCTCCCTCCCCTTTCTCTCCCTCTCATCCACCCTCCCTCTCCCTCTCCCTCTCTTCCTCCCTCCCTCTCCCTCTCTTCCTCTCTCCCTCTCCCTCTCTTCCTCCCTCCCTCGCCCTCTCTCCCTCTCTTCCTCTCTTCCTCTATCTCTCCCTCTCTCCCTCCCTCTCTCCCTCCCTCCGTCTCTCCTTCCGTCTCTCTCCTTTCCATCCCACCGCTGCCACCATTGTGTTTCCGAGACGCACCTGTTCCCGTAAGGAGACGGTGAGACAAAGACGCCTCGCCGTACTCACGCCGCGTGGAGACTCGCTGTACCTACACAAAATTCGCATATAAAGGCTGCTGGACTAGAGAGAGAGAGAGAGAGAGAGAGAGAGAGAGAGAGAGAGAGAGAGAGAGAGAGAGAGAGAGAGAGAGAGAGAGAGAGAGAGAGAGAGAGAGAGAGAGCAAAATGAGGGTAGGATAAAGCGAAGGAGAGAAGATGAGAATAAATTTTGGAGATAAGAAAATAAAAGATGGAAAATTGAAGCAACTTCTCATCAACGTGCAACACTGAACACTTTACACGTACATTTCTTGAGTTACATGTGTAAACTTTTTTCTTTCTCCTTCATCATAAACCTTTTAAATACTGACTGCTCATTACAACTGTCTGAGAAACTAGAATTGATTTAACTCGGAAAAAAAAAAAAAAATGGAAAAATAGAACTACGGCTACGAAAAAAAAAACACTCACACATGATCACTCTTTTTTGTTACACGCGGCGCCTTTCGAAATACACTCTAAACCTGCCGTTCACTATTACATAAAGCTGAAAGGAAGCACAGCACCAAAAGGGTTAACAGTTTTATTAACTTTATTCTATTTAGGAATATAAAGTTAGTAAGGTGTCAGTGCTGGGAAGGAAGAAATGGACTGCCCTGAATTAATAAATGTTTCCCTCGCCATCACAGCGCCACGCTTCACGGGGAAGTGGTGCACGGGGAAAACTTGAGCGCTAAAAATTCCAAATTCTCTCCACTTTCAAAGATCTTTTTCCTTCATGTTTTCCTTTCTGGAATTTATGGTTGGGAAACTTTTCGGCAACGTTCTCACCCAGTTTGGTTATTTTTTGTTGTTTTTATTTTGGTAAGGGACTTGGGTTATATTGGAGAGCACACCCGCACTCTCCCACGCACATACGCGATCACTTGTACACACACACACACACACACACACACACACACACACACACACACACACACACACACACACACACAACGTGCTTAATAAATTATATATATATATATATATATATATATATATATATATATATATATATATATATATATATATATATATATATATATATATATATATATATATATATATATATATATATATATATATATATATATATATATATATATATATATATCCTTACAGCAACATCAACAATAAATACAATACTACAGAGAATCTGTAGCCTAACAAAACAAAAGGATGGAGAGCGGAACATGACGAGGAGAAAGAGAAACGAAGCATCGCGCTCGGGCAGACACACAAAACAATATGCGAGCGAGGCAAAGCAGAAAACGAGTCACGAGGTGTGAACGACAAGCAGGAACAGAAGAGAAATAGGTGCATGGCTTATAAATGTTGCTGTCTATTCTGTCAGCGCGGAACGCATCTCAGCGAATCATTAATGAACTGATCAATGATGCAATTCCTAACTTGTTGCTCTCGAAACCGTCATCACTTGTGCAGATATTAAAAACTCCTGCCAACATCCGCGTCACAGGGTCCTGCTCCTGCGACCGTGACACAGCTGCCCGTCACGCTAAGTCTCTCTTCGCAGAAATTCCACGTAGTTAACGTTGCAGAATTCAATACACAACCTGACGACCTGTAAAATTTATGCCTTTAATGTCTTCCCAAACAATATTTTACATTCTGCGATTTAATACCGGTCGCGGAACTTCAGCAGTTGTGAGGTTTGGGTTTGAAATGTTGAGAATATTTCTCCACCAACATATCCTGGACATGTGTCACGTATTCCTGTAATTTTATACTATATCCCTAAGACCTGTAGTATGTATTCTTCCTAATTCTTACTCTAAAGTCCAATGTATATTGTTTGAGGAATCTTAGCACCATTGAGGACTGGGTACAAAATGCTGAGAATACTTTCATGTACGTCCCGGAGCTGCATCGTGTACTGTAGTTTCTTCCTCTTTAATCTAAAACATATTGCCTGAAGAATCCTAGCAGCACTGATGTTTGAGTCTGAAATATTGGGAATGGATTTGTTATATATCCCATTCTATATATCCCATATGTATTCTTGAAATGCATTTAGCTTTTATATAATACATGACGCTTATATATTCTAGCAACTCGTAGGGTTTAGTTGGAAATGTAAATGTTTCTACTGTATTATACTTCTATTTTTATTGCCTATTATTCTTTTTACACTTTATAGCCACTTACTTTTACGATTACGATCTTTTTTATTCTTAACTTTATACCTCCTCATTATGACTATTATCTCCTTTCACTTCTTGTTTTATGGCCACTTACGTATACATTCACGTCCTTTACAACGCTACTCTTATCTCCCCTGCCACTTCCGAGACTCGCCCATGTAATTAAAGACAGCCACACCTGCGTATCGCGTATTCAAGGTGGGTGTCGCTGGCAGCAAGTTTAAAAGCTACGACATAATATTTCCACAGCGCTGTGTTCCAAGTTCCTCGCTGTGAATCCGAGCGTCGTGAATGTGTTTTTCTTCCACGGCTCCCCTGCTTTGTGTACCGCGCCAAGCTGGTAACGATGGCTGGCGCGGGGTTCCTTTTTTTTTTTCTCCCTGTGGTTGATGGTGTACCCGCGTTTATTGTTCCCTGTCTATAAAAAGCAGGAAGAGGAGCAGAAATACCAAGACTAGAAGAAGAGGAAGAGAAGACTAAGGAAGGGAAAGAGGAGAAAGAGAAGCACTAAGATGAGGGGGAAAAATAAAGACTGAGGAAAGGGAAGTGAACGAGACAATGACAAAAACTAAGGAAAAGAGGGAAAGGCGGAGAAAGTGACAAAGAATAAGGAAAAGGAAGAGAAGAGAAAATTAAAGCAAAGGTGGAGGGAAAGGAGAAAGTGACTAGGACAAAAGGAGGAAAAGCAATATATATATATATATACAGAGAGAGAGAGAGAGAGAGAGAGAGAGAGAGAGAGAGAGAGAGAGAGAGAGAGAGAGAGAGAGAGAGAGAGAGAGAGAGAGAGAGAGAGAGAGAGAGAGAGAGAGAGAGAGAGAGAGAGAGAGAGAGAGAGAGGGTGGGGATTAAAAATAGGAAGTAGACGAAAAAGAGACTGAAAAAGAGAAGGAGACAGAGGAAGAAGAAAATGAAAAGGAAGATGACAAAGAGCATGTAGAAGGGGAAGAAGAGAAAGAGGAAGGTAACAGAAAGACGAGGAGGAGGAAGAAGAGGAGAAAAAGGAGGAACAGGAGGAGAAAGGACAAAATGACTGAGGAAGGTGACAAAAGGACAGAGATGAGAAGTAAGAGGAAAAGGAGGAGGAGGAGGAGGAGGAGGAGGAGGAGGAGGAGGAGGAGGAGGAGGAGGAGGAGGAGGAGGAAGGTGACAAAGAGACCAGGGAACAATGGCTCCATAGCACAGTGGGGAGGTAAAATGGCGTTAACTCCCTCCTTAGGAAGCCGCCCTGGGAAGAAGAAACGAGGACTCTTCTGCAGGTAACTGAGTGTTCTTATGCTGGAGGAAGAAGAAGAAGAAGAAGAAGAAGAAGAAGAAGAAGAAGAAGAAGAAGAAGAAGAAGAAGAAGAAGAAGAAGAAGAAGAAGAAGAAGAAGAAGAAGAAGAAGAAGAAGAAGAAGAAGAAGAAGAAGAAGAAGAAGAAGAAGAAGAAGAAGAAGAAGAAGAAGAAGAAGAAGAAGAAGAAGAAGAAGAAGAAGAAGAAGAAGAAGAAGAAGAAGAAGAAGAAGAAGAAGAAGAAGAAGAAGAAGAAGAAGAAGAAGAAGAAGAAGAAGAAGAAGAAGAAGAAGAAGAAGAAGAAGAAGAAGAAGAAGAAGAAGAAGAAGAAGAAGAAGAAGAAGAAGAAGAAGAAGAAGAAGAAGAAGAAGAAGAAGAAGAAGAAGAAGAAGAAGAAGAAGAAGAAGAAGAAGAAGAAGAAGAAGAAGAAGAAGAAAAGAACAAGAAGAAAGAAGAAGAAGAAGAAGAAGAAGAAGAAGAAGAGTTACTGCTGCTGCTGCTGCAACTACTACTACTACTACTACTACTACTACTACTACTACTACTACTACTACTACTACTACTTCCACAAAAGAAAGAAAAAGGAAAAAAAACAATGCCAAGAAAAGAAAGAAGAAAACAAAGAACAAACGAACAACGAAAACGGTAATAAAACACCACCACCACCACCGCCACCACCGCCACCACCACCACCACCACCACCACCACCACCTCCTCCCAAAAGTCAGGTACATACCCACACCAACACACCTGAGACTCTCTTAATCAACCTGATGATACACATTAATCAGGAGCTCCCAAGTACTGCATCGTGAGTACTTATATTGGGTTTCTGCTGCTGGACACGGCGGGGGAGGCAGGATGGAGGGATGGAGGGAGGGAGGAAAGGAAGGTAGGCATGAAGAAAGAGGGAGAGAGGTAAGAAAGATGGGAGTAAAGGAGGAAGGGAGGGAGGGAGGGAGGGAGGGATAAGAAAGAGAGGAAAGGAAGGCATGAAGGAAAGAAAAAGGCCGGAAGCTTGGTAGAAAGAGGAAAAGGAGAGAGGCAGCAGAGAGATGGATGGAAGGAGAGAAAAAATAAAAATCAACATCGAAAGGAGGAAAGCAGAGGGATATTAAAACTGTGAAATGGCAAGAAAAGGAGAGATTAAGATAGAAGAAAGGAACATATGTAAAAGAAGACTAAAAAATATGAACTCAAACCAATAAACAAATAAAAAAAAGGACAAATGTATAAATAAAATCTGAGACACACAAACTCCAACCTAAAAAAAAAAAAAAAATCGGACCATCTCTAAACCCAATGAAGTAAATACAGAAACTTGGAGTACAGAGGTAGGGGGAGGAGGAGGAGGAGGAGGAGGAGGAGGAGGAGGAGGAGGAGGAGGAGGAGGAGGAGGAAGAGGAGGGGAAGGCGTCATAAAACACACTCCGGGCCCCATGTATCAGAGGGAGAAAATAATTAATGTGGGGTATCTTACTTTATCACCAATTAGTGGAAGTGCTGAGGGCCCACCCGTCACAACCCTCCTTAGGTACATATATATAAGGAGGTCTTAATATCAGCACGGTGAAGTGAGTACCTCGCTGCTCCGTCACGCAGACCACACCAACATGAACGTTTATCACTGAACCAATCTGTGGAAGTGTTACGTGCGCCACTCGGTCGTTATGTAACACATCACATGACGAAAATTGTACGTACTAGGAATGGGTTTTGAAAAAGCTTGTTTTTTTCCATCATTATTATTATTATTATTATTATTATTATTATTATTACTATTATTAATATTATTATTATTATTTTTTTTTTTACATATTTGAACATTACGTCGTATTTCTCTACATTTCGTTGCTCTACCTCTTACATTTAATGGCTGGTAGTGGGGACTGTTTGGGGTTTTCAAGAGTGTTTTCATGATTCTAGTGATCGTTTAACAAGGATTCTACGTCATCAAGAGGAGAAAACACTTACAACATCACCACTCATAACAACACGACGAAGAATCTGTGCTACCTTCGAAAAGAATCCTTATGAAAGAATAAAGCGTTTAAAAATACAGTGAATATACGATTTCATTGGGCAGAAATAAAATTGTAGGAATTATACAGTCTTCTGTATGCAAGAGAGGTTTGAGAGGTTCTGGCCTACGGAAAAAAAAAAAGACAATATGATATTCCATTTTGTAGTAATCCAGTAATTCTCTCAGCAGTGGTATATTTTAAAATTATTTTCTTAACTTACATCACATTTCATTTGCCTTGAGAAGCCGTAGCAGGAGTACGTAACAATGGACCAATGTTCTCACACACTGGAGATCCGTAATGCTTTGGTTCAAACAGACGCCGCTTCGTTATCACCAGAGAGGGCGTCTGTCCATCAGGAACCTCACCCTCGCCTCCCTCGCCCGCACCTCAGACGCCAGAGTAATGAACGCGCTATATTCCGTGCCAATTAAGATGTACATGACCGTGGTGTGCAGAGGGCGCGCTATGCATGTATATATCGCGGTGTAGGCGTCTTGGTGTGCGTTGTGTACCTTCAAAGAAAATGTATATCGCCTCACATTCTATTTATACACTTCTGTTGATGGAAAGATATAAGAACTTAGAGGAAGGTATAAAATAGCAAGAAATTAAGAACATATTAGAAGGTACGATATGAAAAGCCATAAGAACACAAGGGAAGCCACAAAATATTAATGACAAAAAACTGGGTAAGCTAATGATGGAAAGATAAGAGCATAAAGAGGTTACAAGACAGAAAGACTTCAAAATTAGAGGAAGCTAAAAGATGGGAAGATATAAGAACATAGAGGGAAGCTACAGGCTTTCACGTGACAGTCCCTATATAAAACATATATCCCTATTTCCACCTATTATTCCATTAATGAATTTATTTATGTAATTATTTATGTAATCTTTTAAATCTCTCAAATCAATGCTGAAATTCCTCTAGTCTTCCTCTATATGTAGCTAATCTTTTTTACAACTCTGTGCAAAGTAAAAAAAAAAAAAAAATACGAAACATCTTTAACATACTCAATTCCCAACATATTTTACTTCACCGGCAGTGCATGTACGGGCAACGCCTCAAATATATCACTCCATTCTGTCCGATACATGCTGAAACTCACGGAACGATGTCCAATGCTTATCTAAACAAAAGAGGTACGCAGAGGGTTTCGGTCAGTAGATCACGTGTTCGCTCATGGCTGTAAAGAGAGAGAGAGAGAGAGAGAGAGAGAGAGAGAGAGAGAGAGAGAGAGAGAGAGAGAGAGAGAGAGAGAGAGAGAGAGAGAGAGAGAGAGAGAGAGAGAGAGAGAGAGAGAGAGAGAGAGAGAGAGAGAGAGAGAGAGAGAGAGAGAGAGAGAGAGAGTTGTTTTGGTGTGTACAAGACTAAATATTATAATTTGTAGCTTCGTCTTCAGTTTTGCGCATGCATTAATGTTTCACAGCTTCCTCCAATGTCGCAAGATGTGGAATAATACTAAAACAAACACTCGAATATTCTCCCCTGTAACTCTACGACGAGAAAATACATAACCGATGGAAAGGAAAAAAAAAGACGAAGGAAACATAAGTCAGGAAGTGAATGAAATAAAAAAAAATATTCCTTGTTACTCTACATAAAAAAATAATAATAAATAAATAAACAACAAAGACAAACCAGCAAGTCAGGAGGAAGACCAATACATTTTTCATTAATAAGCGAACCAATCAATGAGGCGGACAAAACAAAAACTCAACTCCAAGAGGAAATAAATGAAAGAGGAAGCAAAAAAGAAAAAAAAAAAAGCCTATCAGGGGATTTGTTTCTTGTTTCTCTTTGATTCCCGTGTCTCAGATTTCTCTTTGGGCTCCGAGTCTGAAATCCTCTGTGAAACTTTCATTCCCTCTCGACAAGACTAGTGAAGAGGGGGAGAAGGGGAGGGAAAGGTTGGAACAGGGAGGGAGGGAGGGATGGGGGAAGGTTGAGAGAGGAGAAAGAGAATAGCAAGCAGGGAAGATAGACAGGGGTAAAGAGTTACATAGTTACATAGAAAAACAGGCCACAACAGACCTTGTGGTCCTCACGAGGTGATCCGACCCAGGACTACTAAGATGATAGTAGAAGGAAAAGACAGGAAAGCAGAAGGCTCTCTCCCCACCCTCCACTCCCTCCAGCATAAGCCGTACAGGAAAACCGGTCGGAAAGAAATACCTTACGGGGTAAGAGAAGAAAAACCCGAAGGAAATTTTATAGGAAAGAGAGAAAATAGATGAAATGAGGTGCCCCATTTCCTGAAGGCAAGGATGTTAATCACTAACAAACAAATGCTGTTAGCCGCGGATTGCAAGCAAAATATTTAACAAGACGGCGTTTAAAAGTTTCTACAGTGGTTTACTACTTGATGGAAAAAAATATTTTTTGATTCGTGAGTGTTGAAGGATTTTCCAGCATTTTGCAACCGTTTCCTCGCGTGTAATTTGAAGAGTCTATCGTGAAATATTTAGTGCAGTCCATGTTATCAATGCCTGTAATGATTTTAAACACCTGTATTGAGTCACCTCTTAGTCTTCTTTGTGTTAATGGGAAAAGATTTAATTCTTTAAGACGCTCTTCGTATGATTTGTTTCTTAGGCTTGGTATAATTTTTGTTACTGTACGCTGAACTCTTTCTAATTTATCAATGCCTTTCTGGTAGTAGAGGCACCATGCTTGAACGCAATATTCCAAAAGGGGACGGACTAAAGAGTTATACAAAGTGAGGATTGTATCCTTAGATTTATATTCAAAAGATCTGCCGATTAAGCCAATTACTTTATTCGCTTTCTTTACAACTTATGAACATTGTTGGCTAGATTTTAAGCTACTCGATATTGTTACTTCTAAATCAATTTCGTTGTCAACACTTTTAAGTTGGGTACCATTTAAAATATACTTTGCTTTCTCGTTTCTATACCCAATGTGAAGCACTTTGCACTTATCTGCATTAAAACTCATTTGCCAGGTTTGCCCCCACTCTGTCAATTTGTCTAGATTTTTCTGCATTTCTATTACTTGTTCGTTAGAGACTACGGAATTCGCTGTTTTGGTGTCATCAGCAAACTTCGATATTATACTGGTAACACCCTCATCAATGTCGTTAATATAAACAAGGAAGAGAACAGGTCCTAAGGCTGATCCCTGTGGCACCCCGTTGGTTACGTTGGTTACTTTGTCGAAGGTCTTTTGAAAATCAAGATATATCTACTGCTTTACTCTCGTCATGCTGGTTTAGAATACCATAGAAGTCTAAGAAGTTCGTCTAACAAGAGCGTTTATTGCGGAAGCCGTAGTGAGTATTTTTAAGTACTGTATGTTGTTTTCTTCTTAGTTGTTAACGAGGAAGGTAGAAGGGAGACAAGGTGGTAGGGGGGAGAACTGAGAGAAGCAGGTAGGGAGGTAGAGAGGAAGGGGAACACAGGGAGGGAACTAGCAGAGGAAGGCAGAAGAGAGGTCAGACTTGCAGGAAGGAAGGAGAGAAGACAGGCAGGAAGGTAGAGAGGAACTAGAACAGGAAGGGATGGTGAAAGAAGGGGGAGATAGGGAGGGAAAGAACTCGGAGGAAAGGAAGAAGGGTTAGAGATAGGAAGAGAAGGATTAGTACAATGCAGATGTCGAGAGAGAGAGGAGAGGGAGGAAAGGAGGAAGGCAGATAGCGGGCCAAGG
>NC_087162.1:23567947-23577947 GCF_035594125.1 Scylla paramamosain | reverse complement strand
TCTCTCTCTCTCTCTCTCTCTCTCTCTCTCTCTCTCTCTCTCTCTCTCTCTCTCATGCCGTTGTCCAGATTCTTTGAGACGTAAATGAAAATAGTAATAGTAGTAGTAGTAGTAGTAGTAGTAGTAGTAGTAGTAATAATAATAATAATAATAATAATAATAATAATAATAATAATAATAATAATAATAATAATAATAATAATAATAATAATAATAAGAAGAAGAAGAAGAAGAAGAAGAAGAAGAAGAAGAAGAAGAAGAAGAAGAAGAAGAAGAAGAAGAAGAAGAAGAAGAAGAAGAAGAAGAAGAAGAAGAAGAAGAAGAAGAAGAAGAAGAAGAAGAAGAAGAAGAAGAAGAAGAAGAAGAAGAAGAAGAAGAAGAAGAAGAAGAAGAAGAAGAAGAAGAAGAAGAAGAAGAAGAAGAAGAAGAAGAAGAAGAAGAAGAAGAAGAAGAAGAAGAAGAAGAAGAAGAAGAAGAAGAAGAAGAAGAAGAAGAAGAAGAAGAAGAAGAAGAAGAAGAAGAAGAAGAAGAAGAAGAAGAAGAAGAAGAAGAAGAAGAAGAAGAAGAAGAAGAAGAAGAAGAAGAAGAAGAAGAAGAAGAAGAAGAAGAAGAAGAAGAAGAAGAAGAAGAAGAAGAAGAAGAAGAAGAAGAAGAAGAAGAAGAAGAAGAAGAAGAAGAAGAAGAAGAAGAAGAAGAAGAAGAAGAAGAAGAAGAAGAAGAAGAAGAAGAAGAAGAAGAAGAAGAAGAAGAAGAAGAAGAAGAAGAAGAAGAAGAAGAAGAAGAAGAAGAAGAAGAAGAAGAAGAAGAAGAAGAAGAAGAAGAAGAAGAAGAAGAAGAAGAAGAAGAAGAAGAAGAAGAAGAAGAAGAAGAAGAAGAAGAAGAAGAAGAAAGAAAACGCCATTATATGTTCCGATACCAAAATCCAGAATAATCAATGAACTAATCAATCAAAACAGCTGATTCTAACTATTCTATTACGTGCACCTGGCCTCACGCGGCACAGTTAGGCCCGAACAATTAGATCACTAGTGCAGAAAGTTGAGATATGAGAATTCTCCACACGCCATCGAATAATCATAATATCTTGAGTTACAATTAATTAAGCTGGATTAAGTTGCGTCAATTGACCTCTTTTTTCCTTGACGTCAAATGATAATCTCCTCCTCTTCCTCCCTTACCTACTGATTAATTAAGCTGGATTAGGATATGGTAAACTAATCTTCACATGTCTTTTTATGCTTGATTTTTTATTTTTTTATTTGACTTTTACGTATCATATTCTTCTGTCTGGTTTTACGATTAATTTGCTTTAATCAGATTAGGGAAAACGAAGTGATTATCCCTCTTTGTCTCGTTTCTCTTATCGTTTTAAATATTGCAGTTTTTTTCCCATTTATCTTCAGTTTTTTTTTTTTTCCTATATTCAATCACTTCCTTCTTTTTCATCAGTTCCCCTTCATATTTAATCAAGTTTTCTTTTTGCATCAGCTTCTCCTTCATGTCCAATGTCATTTTTTCATTAGTTTTTACCTCATATTTATTCAGTTATTTTTCCAATTGGCCTTCTATTCATATTCGACCATACAGTTTCCCTTTGATTTAACTCATCCTCCTATCTCCCTTTGCACTGATTCTCCTTTCCATCCAATTAATAATTCAGTCTATACATAAGCTGCTTTCGCAAGATCCACCGGAATATTACGAAGAAAAACCGCCGCTTATACTGAAACCAGACCTGAATGTGGTCTATGCTATTTCTCTCCTGATCTGCTAGACATTCAGGAGGTTACCTTGCTATTCTATGCGTTGGTAGAATTGCGCTAAATAGTAATGAAGTCCTGAGAATTTATTATATACCAACTGAATGTAAATGAATGAATTAATTAAACTTCTTTCAAGGGTTGGCTGTCTGTACAAATCTCCTCTAATTGTTTATGTCCACTGTATCATCCGTGACCGGTTATTAGAAGAACGTCGAGTCAATAGAAGGCTTTAAAAGAGGAGTGGATAAATTTATGGATAGAGAAGTAACGAGAGATACGAGTAGTTTTGTTTTATACAGTGACTGCCACGTCCTGAATCTTCCCTTATTTTCTTGCGTACTTACGTGAATAGGGATGTGACAGCTTAGAACAATTGCTAGGTACGTGTGTGTGTGTGTGTGTGTGTGTGTGTGTGTGTGTGTGTGTGTGTGTGTGTGTGTGTGTGTGTGTGTGTGTGTGTGTGTGTGTGTGTGTGTGTGTGTGTGTGTGTGTGTGTGTGTGGTATAACATGGTCGCTAACTTTGGAAACTACTCGTATGTAATCTAAAGCAGACAAATGTAGTTCTAAGCAATGTGTAGACAGACATCTAAGCTTAAAGCACATGATACAAGTACAAAATAGTAGTAAAGGAAATCCCGCAGTGAGGCACAACTCAAAACCCACAACCTTTTTGAATTATTCCCAAGACTGTGTAAGACCTGGAGAGAGAGAGAGAGAGAGAGAGAGAGAGAGAGAGAGAGAGAGAGAGAGAGAGAGAGAGAGAGAGAGAGAGAGAGAGAGAGAGAAACAGCCATTCAAGGAAACGCGAACATGATTCATCCGTTGCTTCACTGAATCCCCAAGACGCAAGCAGCAGCGTTGTCGGTCCAAGTGTTTCCTTGTTTACTTGTCGTTTCATCTGTTATTCCAGTCTTTGCGTGGGTTTTGTGTTCACGGCTCCGTCTGTCATGGCTCTTGCTGAGTGTTCCTTTTTGTTTCCTATTTTATTTATTTATTTATTTATTTATTTATTCATTTTATTTTTATTTCCTCATTTCTTTCTCTTTTTTTATTTATTTTTTCTTACCGCTGAAATACTTGGCAGGCGATCAGTCCCAAGACAACTCTGGCAATAAATGGAACGAACAACCTTTTGTTGATGAGTAAATTTCCTTTATAATGATCTATTTTACGTAGATGGGGAATAGCAGTCTAAATTACTTGAGAGACAAGAGGTCTCTAAAATTAACAATAATAATAATAATAATAATAATAATAATAATAATAATAATAATAATAATAATAATAATAGAGGAGGAGGAGGAGGAGGAGGAGGAGGAGGAGGGACAGTAGTACCTGGCGAGTCTTCAAAAACGCCCCATAACCAACACGCCGCGTCCCACACCTCTATCTCTACCAGGCATAAAACTTTAATATAAACGCCCTTCCTCTTCGTCCCGCCTCCTCCACTCCCGCCCCGCTCACAACACTCCTCCCAAACACTCCACACGCCCCTCCCCGCCCCTCACCCGCCGCCGGTCCCCGCCCGCCCTGCGCCCCCTGCTCATAATGACTTTTCTCTTACCTGTCTCAAAAGAGCTGAATTACGAGACCATAAAATTTTAGAAACTTATTTTTCTTTGACTCAAGAGAGGAAGAGAAGAGGCGGAAGGTGGACGGGAAAGAGAGGCGGGCTGGAGAAAGGAGGCTGCCTTTTTGTATTTACTTCACTTCTTCTCTTTGCCTCTACCTACCTCCCTCCCTCCCTCCCTCCACACAAATAAGTCTCTCTCTCTCTCTCTCTCTCTCTCTCTCTCTCTCTCTCTCTCTCTCTCTCTCTCTCTCTCTCTCTCTCTCTCTCTCTCTCTCTCTCTCTCTCTCTCTCTCTCTCTCTCTCTCTCTCTCTCTCTCTCTCTCTCTCTCTCTCTCTCTCTCTCTCTCTCTCTCTCTCTCTCTCTCTCTCTCTCTCTCTCTCTCTCTCTCTCTCTCTCTCTCTCTCTCTCTCTCTCTCTCTCTCTCTCTCTCTCTCTCTCTCTCTCTCTCTCTCTCTCTCTCTCTCTCTCTCTCTCTCTCTCTCTCTCTCTCTCTCTCTCTCTCTCTCTCTCTCTCTCTCTCTCTCTCTCTCTCTCTCTCTCTCTCTCTCTCTCTCTCTCTCTCTCTCTCTCTCTCTCTCTCTCTCTCTCTCTCTCTCTCTCTCTCTCTCTCTCTCTCTCTCTCTCTCTCTCTCTCTCTCTCTCTCTCTCTCTCTCTCTCTCTCTCTCTCTCTCTCTCTCTCTCTCTCTCTCTCTCTCTCTCTCTCTCTCTCTCTCTCTCTCTCTCTCTCTATATATATATATATATATAATTACACACACACACACACAGGGTGCCCCTAAGGTCTGGACACAGGAATTTTCATTAACAACTTTTTTACCAACACAGGGAATGAAAATTTTAATCCTTACATGTATATTCCTTCCTTCCTTCATTCATTCACTCACTATTAAGAGTGTGGTGATGAGATGACTGATAGTGATGGGAGTGATGAATGGTGTAGGGCTGGTGAAGGTGATGTTGAGAGGTGATGAAAGATGATAATTGTGAAATACTGATGCTGGAATGATGATGTGAGGTATGAAGTGGTGGTGGTGATGATGATAAACGTGACAGTAGGGAAATGGAAATGAGAAATAGCTATTATATTTTCCCTTAGTAGTCTATATTTCAGTCTTTATTTCCTTCTTTTATCCCTATTTGTATAGAATTTAGGGACACCATATATATATATATATATATATATATATATATATATATATATATATATATATATATATATATATATATATATATATATATATATATAGGGTTAGTGAAGTGCTTATCCTGTTGCTTCCTCGCTTCCTTGTGTAAAGGGAAAGAAGGATAAGAGTCTCCCCAACACCCTGAAAGAGGTGAAGGAGAGGCGGGGAAGGGGTGGAAGGTGAGAGTGTATATAGAACGCGAGGAGCTACTTGGCTAAGTAAACACTAACATAGATGCACCACCCAGCATGGAAATTAAATTAATACTTTATTAAAGTTATTGAAATAATACAAGTAATCAAACAATTGTATGTACATATGCATAAAGACATATAAGCATGCATGTGCAAGTTTACGAGTGCGCGCTCGCGCGCGCGCGCGTGCACACACACAGACACACACACACACACACACACACACACACACACACACACACACACACACACACACACACACACACACACACACACACACACACACACACACTGCATGGTTGATTTGCAGCAGGGCCTGAGGGGAGGCAGTGATGCGTCTACAAGACCGAACTGTTTCTGGTAAGATTCACCCCCTGGAGCTGCAGCGTTACAAATTCCACCAGGAGCGTGGGGCGACCAGGTAAAGCAGAGGTACCCGGCGCGGGGTTCAGGAAGTACACCAGGCCGAGCAAAACACACAAACACATCAACACGCAATCATTTACGAGAATCCAAACACAAATCATGACAAAATGACAACGACGAAGGGAAATTCATGGAAACACGGGAACAAATGTCGAGAAAGTTTCCAATTCCTGCAAAACAACAGTAAAAAATAAAATAAATAAATAAATAAATAAATAAATAAAATAAAAACATTTCCATCAATTTTCAACGCGGAGACGAAGCAGATAATTTACATACGAAGACAAGAGAAAGGAAAGGTATAAAAAAAAAAAGAAAAGTGACAGCGACAGTGTATTTCCCTCTTTATTTGTGCAGTCGCTTCTCCCTTTGTGCTTAACCTCCCCTACCCGCCTCCCTCTCTCTCTCTCTCTCTCTCTCTCTCTCTCTCTCTCTCTCTCTCTCTCTCTCTCTATTCTATCCTTCTGAAAATTGCTTTGAAAAATTCCCAACACATTTTCACGGTTTTATTGCGAAAGCGACGCTCATCCTTACGCCACCGACCCGACAACGAGCGGGAAGGGAGGGGAAGGGAGGGGAAGGGAGGGGGAGGGAGGGGGGAGGGCTGGGAGAGTAGAGAAAAAGTGGGAAGGGGGTGCATAGGGTGAACGAGATCAGGTTTGATGTGACAGGTTTGTGCGGAAACGAAGACAAATGACGAATATCTAAAAACTCTCTCTCTCTCTCTCTCTCTCTCTCTCTCTCTCTCTCTCTCTCTCTCTCTCTCTCTCTCTCTCTCTCTCAATACTGAAAGAGAGCAAAAGTGAAGGCATGGAATAATACAAGAATAACAAGAAGAAAAATGAAACCGGAAGGAGAACATAACAGGACAGAACAGAATAGGAGGAGGACGACGAAAAATGAAAAAGGAGATACGAAATTAAATTAGATTACAACTGTGTGTGTATGTGTGTGTGTGCGTGTGCGTGAGAGAGAGAGAGAGAGAGAGAGAGAGAGAGAGAGAGAGAGAGAGAGAGAGAGAGAGAGAGAGAGAGAGAGAGAGAGAGAGAGAGAGAGAGAGAGAGAGAGAGAGAGAGAGAGAGAGAGAGAGAGAGAGAGAATTCTGCATCCCAAATTCTCAATGCAAAGAGGAAGGTCATAAAAAACAGGCACAACAAAATATGCGTGACGAAATGCAGTCAGCGAACGGAGAGAAACGCAACAAAGAATACGCAACGAGAGGAGGGAGGAGAATGCATTTCACACCGGGAACAAGAGAAGAAAAGAACGAATACTGATACAAAATAAGAAGAAAGAATACGAAATATATACGAGAAAAAAAAAAAAACAGAGAATCTTGGATAGAAAATACGAGTGAAATTTACAGTAGTAGTAGTAGTAGTAGTAGTAGTAGTAGTAGTAGTAGTAGTGCTTTCATTTTCTTACCATTTTCCTTGCTCTTCTTTTATTTTGATGTTGTTGTTCTTATGGCCACATCACCACCAACAACCACCACCACCACCACCACCACCATCACCATCACCACCACCACCACCACCACCACTCTTGGCGCCGCGGGGAGAGCAGCATCAGAAGCAGCAGCGAGGGAGGGGAGGAGAGAAACAGAGCCACCTCGAGGGAAATATATCTAAGTACGATATAGAAACACTTGACGGTGTAAACGAGATGAATAACATAACGTCTTCAAGGAGGAGGAGGAGGAGGAGGAGGAGGAGGAAGCAAAGAACACCAAGGAAGAGGAAGATGAAAAGCAAAAAAAACAAATTCAAACAAAAGAGCACAATGATAGAGTATATAGCCAAGCAGCAGCAGACCTTTTGGCCATTACCAAACTCTTTATGAAAGGAAAAGAAGGAAGATGAAGTACATAGAGTTACTAAGAATATAAAGCTGAAGAATCTCGCTGCAAGATGAAGAAGAGGAGGAAACAGCGGGGATGGAAGATGGAGAGAATGACAGACGAGTATGGACGAGGAGAAAAAGAAACAATACAGAAGGAAATAAGAAAAAAGAAGAAAAGTTAAACACAGAACACAAAATGAACTCATAACTCGAATTCATACATACCTTTAGTAAACGACAACATCCCGGAGATCTTCACCAACAGTATAATGGAGGGGTAGGAAGTGAGAAGGCTCCCCTCCGCCCCTCCCACCGAGACACTGCGGAAGAAAAAGGAGAACACAAGTGAAACATTCCATGCTACATATGGAAAATGATACGCCTTCACTCCACGCTTGATAAGACCATAAAGAGATGAGAAGCTTGATATGAGCACTGGAAAACAAGAATACAGTGATAAATGTATAAAAGGGAGAGAGTATGATACAACAGAACATCGATTTTAACGCTTTCAATGCCGCAAAAGCAATGTAAGAAATATTCATAAGCTTCTACAAGAAAAAAAAGGTAGAAAAGTGATAAATGTGTAAAGGAAGGTAATAAAATACAATAGAACATCGATTTAACCTTTTCAATGCCATAAGCAACAATTTACGTCACTAAAAAAAACGATGTAAGGAATATTTATAAAACATCTACAAAAAAGGATGATAGACAAGAATAAATTTTGCAATATCTGGCCAGTACAATGTTTGGACGCAGATGTAGGGCGAAGAAAGATATCGCAGAGTGGTTAGTAATTAAGGAAAGATGTGCCGAACAGCAATGAAAGCGTAACACGAGTCAGGGTCCACGAGAGTTCGCTAAAAGTCAGTCCATTTCGCACTAAATCGAAATATTTATTTTAATGGGAGGGTATTTGTGGTAGGGAAAAAAATGCGCGCCAATTTCAAATAGCTTAAAATCCAAATTATTCTCGTTCAATCGATTTTTAGTCCTTCTTTTAAGTCCCGTTTTAAATCGATTCGCGTCATACTGACATTCTACTGTAAAGGAAGGAGAGAGAGTCAGACGCAAAAACAAGAGGAAAGGAGAAAAGGAGACGATGAAAGAAAGGAGACGAGAGGAAAGAAAGGAGGGAAGGGCAAGAGAGAGGGAAGAGGAGGGAAGGGGAAGGGAGGCGGAGAGGAGGGGAGGCGGAGGGGAAGGGAGAGGAGAAAAAATTACTTCCCAGTGGTGAGGGGCTGCATAACATGAGAGACAAAGACGACGATAAGGAGGAGGAGAATGAAGAAGAGGTAAACTTCCTTGAAATCTGCCGCACAGGTCACATAATACACCACCATTGCTGTCATTATTATCGTATTTCACTTGTTATCTTATGTGGAAGCCAGGCGAGGGCATGGCGAGAAAATCAAGTAGAGGAAGACATGACAACAGATACGGGATAAGGAAGACGAAGAGCCACTGAAGGACACTCCAAGGACAATACGAAGGGATAGATAAAAGTTATGTGTATACTCTCAGGAAAGGAAATGACGCAAAGAAAGTAAAAACAAAAATAAAAAAGTCTGAGATACGTAAGTTGAACAAGGATATTATGTAAAAAGAATGAGGTAGTGATAAGAAAGGAACATAAGTAACTGCAACTCTGAAGGAAAATACGGAAGAAGGAAAAAAAATAGCTGCAACTCTGAAGGAAGATACGGAAGAAGAAAAAAAAAAGTCAAAGATGCTGTACACGAATACAGACGAAGATGGGGATGAAAAAAAAAAAAGAATAGTAAAAACAATTATGTAAAAAGGAAGAAATAAAGACACCAAAAGCACACTAGTCATTCCAACAGTGAAGGGAGATATAGAGGAGAAAAAGCCAAAATTATTACTCATGACGTAAAAACAAATATATACACGAAAATAAGAAAGAGCATTGAAGCAAAAGATAAAAAGCAGTAACAAAAAATTATGCAGAAAGGATGACATAAAGATAACAAAGACACAAAACGTAACTCCAACACTGAAGACAGATACAAAGAAAAATATATAGACACCCCACAAAAAAAAAAAGAAAAAGAAAGGAGAACAAGAACAAAAGGTCAAGAATGCTGAAGGTAAGAGGCAAGGGAGAGGACACAAAAGGAGAGGTACTAAGAGGAGGGACAGTGACTACCTTTAAGGAAGATGAAATTGGCCAATCTAAGCAAGAGTAAGAGGTAAAGAGGAGAAAGCTCATGGTCTACGCTTTGTGTCCGGAGAGAGAGAGAGAGAGACTAACTCCGTCTCCCTCCCTCCCATCTTCCCTGCCCTTCCTCCCTCCCTCCCTCTCTCCAGCTAACAATGCTTCGCCTCCTCTCGGAAAGTCGACAACAAAAACAAGCAAAGAGGAGGAAAAACTTAAAGAAAACTGAAAACACGAAGCCCTTACAGACGTTTTCAAAGACCGCGATGTGTAGGGACGCCTGATTGGAGGATCGAGGAAGTCTGGAATATAGGGTTAATGGGGGGGGGGGAGGAGGATGTGGTGGCGGTGGTGGTGGGAAAGAAATGCGATATTGAAAAGGAGAAGGAAAACACGAGAAGAATTAGAAAATCAGGAGGAGGAGGTGGAGGAGGCGGAGGACAGGGAGGAACAAGAGGAAGAGGGCGCTGAGGGTGGACGATGAGGGAGAGGAAAGCGGCGATAATGAAAGAAGTTTGGGCGATGATCTCGGTAAGACAATGTGAGGCAAAAAGTTAAAGTAGGATAAAGTTGTAATCTGGGGCCATGGAAGAGACACGACGGGAGCTCAGGGTTGGCGGAGACAAAACACACACACACACACACACACACACACACACACACACACACACACACACAGATAGATGGATGGATAGATGTAAACCACAAACATGCACGTTGAATATATTACTAAAATCACAGAGAGGTCCAAACATAAATACAGTAAAAATCAATTAAAAGATCAGAAAAGACAAAAGAAAAAAAAAAGTAAAGAAAACCCAGTAAAACAGATGAAT
>NC_087162.1:23502947-23562947 GCF_035594125.1 Scylla paramamosain | reverse complement strand
ACACACACAGAGGAGTTCAGAGAGCACGCGACACACAGGCGGTGGCGCACACATCAATTCAACGTTATCACATCCCACCACACTCCGCGACACACTCCTTCACACACCAACCCCCCTGATAATAACTCCCTAACCCCCCCTAACGCCCCCCTCTCATTACTCAGCAAAATCATCCTCCCTCCTCCTCACAGCTCCCCCTCCTTTATTACCTCCTTACCTCATTACCTCCCTCCTCCTCCTCCTCCTCCTCCTCCTTCTCCACTTCCTGTGCCAATTCCACAAACCTACATATTCCAACTTCTCAAATATAGGTTTTCCTCTCTCTCTCTCTCTCTCTCTCTCTCTCCTCTCTCTCTCTCTCTCTCCTCTCTCTCTCTCTCTCTCTCTCTCTCTCTCTCTCTCTCTCTCTCTACTCTTATTTCAAGCACTAGTTTCTCTCTTCCTACGCCTTGTCGCATTCTCCCTCTGATAGATACTCTTCTTTTCCTTCTTTTCTTCTTCTTCCTTCTCCTCCTTATCGTCCATTACAACTATCACTTCCTCCTCCTCCTCCTTCTCCTCCAAGTAAGGATTGCAGAACTCAACTCATATCCAGAGTCCCGTCCGTATATCCAGGTTGTAAGCCGTGCCACACACCTGCTCGACTCATAGCGCTCCGTGTGTGTGTGTGTGTGTGTGTGTGTGTGTGTGATGGGAAGTGGTTTGTATGCGTCTCAGAAATTTATATACGTTTATGCAAGCTTACCTACGAGTGACATACAAATGGGAAATATACGAACGTACACACACACACACACACACACACACACACACGCACACACACACACACACCACACACACACACACACACACTGACCTCTGCTTTAAGTTATGTGAAGCAAAATTCAAACGGTACTAATAAATCGTGAGCTGACACACACACACACACACACACACACACACACACACACACACACACACACACACACACACATACGGAGAGCTAAACACACCATATTCACCAATTTGTAACGCACTACACAATCACCGGACATAATGCTGGCAACAAACACCGCATAAGAGCAAAACACACACACACAACACACACACACACAAAGGAACCACTATTACACATTATGATCGAGTATTATATGTATAAAAAAAAAGTCGCATTTCATTACCTTATCCCACAAAAATCAGGAAAAGGGGGAAACGAGATAAAGGACACTGGAAATATTACTCATTACTACTACTACTACTACTACTACTACTACTACCACCATCAATCAGCTGACAATACGAAGCACATCAACCCATTTTCTCCGTCTTCCAAGGATAACTAATGTAATTTACACGTTATAATCATATTCTTCTGCCCACGCTGTTACAAATTGCCTTCATCATAATCATTATAACCCAGAGGACAATATCATTAGGAGCGAGTGGCAATGCTCTCTCTGCAATGCTCTCTCTCTCTCTCTCTCTTTCTTTCTTTCACAAACAGACGCACAGACCGGTTCCTACGCAAGTGGTTCGGTACAGTGCCTCGGTACAGTGCCTCAGAACGGCACAATCTGCAGACCGCGTCTGGGAACTGATATTACAGTGTGTGTGTGTGCGTGCGTGTGTGTGTGTGATTCACCTACGGTCGTCTGCTGGTCGCCCAGCCAGCCGTTCCGTTACGGAAAGAGCTCAGAGCTTAAAGTGACCAATCTTCGGGTAGGACTGAGACCAATGACACCGGGACAGCGAGGTCACAACACCTCAGGTTACATCCCGTACCTACTTGCTGCTAGGTGAACAGGGGCTACACAGTAAGAGGCTCGCAAGCATTATTTCCTCGCCGCGGCCGGGATTCGAACCCGGGCCTTTTTGGTTGTGAGCCGAGCGTGCTAACCACTACACTACGCGGTGTGTGTGTGTGTGTGTGTGTGTGTGTGTGTGTGTGTGTGTGTGTGTGTTGTTTCTGCTGTTGTTATTGTTGTTACTGGAATTTTTTTATTCCCACTGTCATTATCATCATCGTCATCATCATCACACAGCAAAAACTTTACTCTCGTGACAAAATCGAGGTCGTTTGGCGCAATGCCCGCAAAAAAACACTAATAAATGAAGTAAAAAAACAATGGGAGAGTAATCGGATACAATTACCATGAACGAGGTGGGGGAGGAATGCGGGAGAAGGGCGTGGGCGGCGCAGCACATAACGGGAAGAGATACCGCCCTTTACTAAGCACTGTATCCCCCCTAACCCCTGCACTTGCATGGCTGGAGTGGCGGGCCTTTGCTTGCTACTCCCTGTCCTTTGCATATCTGTAAAGAGTTGGTCAGGATGTGAGCAGATCGATAGATAGGTGGATGAATAGGGATAATTCAAGTAAAAACCACATACGTTAACTATAAAAGATTTCCCCTAACCTTGACTTATTTGTTATAGGAGACATAGAGAAGCAATCCTATAAACAAGAAACAACTAAAGCAACCACATTTACACTCGATCTTATTTAAGCGCCTATCTTTAACATAGTGAAAGGGAGAACAGATCGGTGTTCCTGGCCCGCTGTCAGTGTGCAGGCCTCCGCTCAGAGCCTCGCCCGATAGTCGTGCCGCGGAGATGGGCATCCCTCCTTGCCGCTCCGCCTGAAGGATGGGATTTCCAGATCTCGATTAACCTGAAGCGCGGCAGGAAGGTTTTCGAGCCACACTGCTGCTGCTGCTGCTGCTGCTCGATGTTCCCTTCATCCCATCCATTCAGTCACGTAGTCATTCTGGTACAGCCACACTGCCTGCTGCTGCTGCTGCTGCTACTGTTGCCTCGGGCTGCCCACTCTCTCTCAAAGGTAAATGCCATCGACGTGAAGATTTTACCAAAAAATAATTCCCTATTAAAAAAATAAAAGTCCAGTTTAACTATAGCCTAACTTAACCTACTTTGATTTTTTTTTTTCAATCTAACATTACCAGACTAAACCTGACATAACATATACTTAACCTAACCTACCTTAATCTCCCATGAATCAAATTATTTACAATTAACCTAACGCAGTCTGCCTGAACTAAGTTAAATTAACCGAATTTAACCTGACCTAACCAAATAGAACTAAAATTAATTTATCATAGAGGAATATATACGAGTATATATATATATATATATATATATATATATATATATATATATATATATATATATATATATATATATATATATATATATATATATATATATATATATATATATATATATATAAAGGAAATCTAGAGGATGGAAAGTTCGTGGTATAACTTTGTAAAAAAACATACCGTATAGGATTACTCAGATCCCACAGACACACACGCTCCCGACGTTGCGTCTGTCGCTGCCCGAGCTTTTCACATTGTTTCCTTTATATATATATATATATATATATATATATATATATATATATATATATATATATATATATATATATATATATATATATATATATATATATATATATATATATACTTTTTTACTTAAATGATCCCTATTCATATATATATATATATATATATATATATATATATATATATATATATATATATATATATATATATATATATATAGGAAGATTGACAAACACTTCACAACTATTAAAAGCCTCATTAATTGCACGAATTAAGCAAACAAAGGATGCGTGATGTGTTACTGCCAGGCAACACACCCTCATGTGTGTCTTCACCCATGTATTCAGATGGTGGTTGACAATGTTTCAGTAACCACGGACTAAACATGGAAAACAAAGAGCAGATCCGTATTTCACTGGAAACAGAAATGCCACGAGAAGAAACAACCCGCTCGCCTTCTCTGTGTTGTCGGTGTCTGGGAATCATCGCCATAACAACGGACCTCAGCCAGTTTTAATTAACCATCCCGCTGCTAAGACTCCTAAGGCTTATTAACCCTTTTCTTGGTAACGAGACTACGACATTTGTACCTGCGCTCCTAAATGTTTTTCTCTCTCTCGTCAAAACTGTTTTCATGAAGGCTAAAGAGGTGACTGCTAGCGTTCTCATTGTTGTTTTTCCTATTACTGATGCGTAATTCTTGTCAAACTACCTCTAAAGTCATGAAAGCATCCTAGATAACAGCAGCAACTTTCAGATACGATGCAAAAGTTTTTGAAAATACAAATCTTATTACCTCATTAATTTTCAAGACGATTTTATAGACCAAAGATTTGCATTTCTCCATCTATCACTCCTAAGGCCTTCAGGAGCTGGCGATCACGCTCTCATTTTCCGTCAGCTTTAACAACGTTCAGCAGAAACCCTATCACTCAATGAGCTAAATTTTAAGTTGCAAGGCTGGGGTAAAATCTCGAAAGAAACTGACGGTACGAGTAGTGATGGAGCAGATTAACTATTTAGTGTCCGTAGTCCTCGTTTGTGGTCGGGAAAGTAGTCTATAAAGAGTTACTGAAATGAAGAAATTAGGTCCATCTTCCTGTACATTTTTGTCTGATGCAGGAAGAGACTACTTTTAACAGACTACCACTGAAGTTACTGGAATATTCAAGGATGTTTTCATGAATGTAGTGATACTTCAGCAATAATTCTGTGTCCTCAAAGGGAAGATAGTGATAGTTTAGCAATAATAACTTACCATCAAAAGGAAGGTATTATAAGTTTGAAAATAATGATAGTTTAGCAATAATAACTTACCATCAAAAGGAAGGTATTAGAAGTTTGAAAATAATGATAGTTTAGCAATAATAACTTACCATCAAAAGGAAGGTATTAGAAGTTAAGATAATTACGTATGTACAATCAGAGGAAAACGCTGACGTAATAACACTTCAACGTTAACTAATCATCTCTATGGCCTTTAAAGACAATCTGAAGGAAGACAAGTTTTGGTTTAAGTTTGGTTTAATTAATAGTGTACTCTGTGATGGAACAGTGTTAGCCTTGCCACGCGCTAACAAGACTAAATACAAAGAGTCACATCTAGATTTTAGTAAGGAAGATGTTATTTAATGTGAGCAGTCTTTTATAAGCTCACAGCAGGTCAAGAGTTTAGTGTGCTTAGTCTTGTTTATGCTGAATAGCCAGCCGTCACTCAAATGAAGCAACTCGAGTCGCGTATCATTGGCAATAAAAAAATAATAATAATGAAAAATAAATAGATAAATAAAATGGCTTCTCTCTCGGATCTTCTACCGGTTTCTCTCTTTTTGGGGAAGGAGATTATGAGCAGATTTTTCTTTCCATCCATTAATTTTATCTATTTACTTATATATATTTTACCATTTCTAAAATTTTATTTGACTTTTATTTCTTTTCCCATAAATACACGACAAAATCTAAGGGGTGATCAGTAACACTCTACAATTTGATCAGAAGCTCGCGTCTGTACTCAGCTCAGATTACCCATGAGTGTAGGACAAGAAAAAAATAAATAAATAAATACCATTCACTTAAAATAGCCAACACAAAAAACACACAAAAACAAAAACTACGACCTAGTTCGACCTATAATAATAAAAACAATAACAATACGACTCACCAATCATACCTTCATACACACATACACACACACACACACGCAGAAAAAAAAATGTTGATTCATAACCTCATGAAAAAAGGGTGAAAAATGAGAACACATTTACTATATCTCAATTTTTAAGTGCCACGGACAAGGGACATAAATAATACACAAATAAATAAATGGCTTTTGGTATGATGCAACCCTGCCAGCGACCTCCCTTTGTCCCTTTGTCCTCCCCATTCCTCTACTGACAGGCAGGGGAAAGGAAGGAAGGGGAGGAAAGGGAGGAAAGAGAGAGAGGAGGAACTTATTATCTACCTGTCTGTACCTTGGCAATGGGGTGACAGCCTCATCCAGCGGCAGGGTGGAGGGGCGAAGGGAAGGGGAGGACGGGAAAGTAATAGGGTGAATGGGGAGGGAGGGGGGGAAAAGGGAAGCGACAACACAGTAATAACCTACACTAATTTCTATCTTCTTCTCTTGTTTCCTTTCTCCTTCTTTTATTTTTTTCTCTCTCTTCCATTTCATTTTCTTGTTCATATTCCTTCAAATCTTCCTCATATTTTCCCTTCACTTCGTCCTTTTCCCTCCTATTTCTCTCTCTTCCTCTATGAATACTCCACTTATTCTCCCTCTCTTCCACAATGAAACGCACATACAGTCGAAACTTTTCCTATTCTTCATACACACACACACACACACACACACACACACACACACACACACACACACACACACACACACAGAACTCAAACCAATAGCGCAACTTGCACATAATTATCAATCTCTCTCTCTCTCTCTCTCTCTCTCTCTCTCTCTCTCTCTCTCTCTCTCTCTCTCTCTCTCTCTCTCTCTCTCTCTCTCATATATTCTCGTATTAAAAGATTATATTATCATGTTTTTTAACCGTTCATTTTATTTATTTATTTTTTCTATTCCACTAATCACGTCTCACTTCTTTTCCTCCTCCTCCTCCTCCACTACCTTCTTCCTTCATTCACCCAGCATCCCTCTCCTCCTCGTCCACCTCCTTCTCCTCCTCCTTTTATAACCAAGCGTACAGCAAACTTCTCCCCCGCCTCCTCTTCTTCTTATTCCTCCTCCTCCTCCTCCTCCTCCTCCTCCTCCTCCTCCTCCTCCTCCTCCTCCTCCTCCTGCTCCTCCTCCTGCTCTATCAACAACCTGATTCCCCTAAGCTCTATTTCCTCCTTTTCCACCTAATACTTCTTCATCCTCCCTCCTCCGCTACCAAAGTTTCTTCCTCCTCCTCCTCCTTCTCCTTCTCCTCCTCCTCCTTCTCCTCCTCCTCCCCGCCCTCTACCTTATTACCGTTCATCTTGTTGACTCAGGGATGTGTGTGTGTGTGTGTGTGTGTGTGTGTGTGTGTGTGTGTGTGTGTGTGTGTGTGTGTGTGTGTGTGTGTGTGTGTGTGTGTGTGTGTGTGTGTGTGTGTGTGTGTGTGAATGTAGGACCAAGGGAGGAACGAATTAAGGGGTGAGGATGGAAAGAGAGGAGGAGGAGGAGGAGGAGGAGGAGGAGGAGGAGGAGGAGGAGGAGGAGGAGGAGGAGGGAAAAGTAAGGATGAGGAAGAGAATGACGAGAGGGAGGAGGAGAATGGGGATGGGAAGGAGAACGAAAAGAAGGAAAAGAAGGAGAAGGAGAAGGAAGAAGAGGAAGAGCAAAAGGATAAAAAAGCAAGAGGAAGAAGAGGAGTGTAGTACAGAATGCCTTTTCCTTCCAGCGATGAGAAAATATTTTAACTTATTCAGACACAATCTCTCTCTCTCTCTCTCTCTCTCTCTCTCTCTCTCTCTCTCTCTCTCTCTCTCTCTCTCTCTCTCTCTCTCTCTCTCATAATATATATTGGGACACGGACGAGTATCCATTGATTAGTGGTTTGAGAGAGAGAGAGAGAGAGAGAGAGAGAGAGAGAGAGAGAGAGAGAGAGAGAGAGAGAGAGAGAGAGAGAGAGAGAGAGACGCACCCCTCTAATTCACCTAATCCTTATATTGCCTCAAATCACACCCTATGCTGAGACAAAGCATCCATAACGCACACACACACACACACACACACACACACACACACACACACACACACACGAGATCAACCTACAAATATCTCACTGAAGACACACACACATACAGACAAACATTCACCCATACACACAAATATTGACGTTACCGATCAATTACAACTATACAAAAGAAAACGAAGAAGACGAGGAAAACGTGTGATTGTCTCGTGTGCTCATTAACATCTAGCTTATATTAACAATCAAATATTAATGCTTCAAAATATTCATATCTTTTTTTCCTTTTTTTCTTTGTGCACCTGAAAAAAAAAAGTGTGCAGTTGATGGGAAAGGGATGAAAGGGCTTCTCTCTCTCTCTCTCTCTCTCTCTCTCTCTCTCTCTCTCTCTCTCTCTCTCTCTCTCTCATATTATGTCTTCTCTCCGTATTTTGTCGTTTTTTCATATATTTCCTTATATTTCCTTATATTCGGTCATATTCATTCTCTCTCTCTCTCTCTCTCTCTCTCTCTCTCTCTCTCTCTCTCTCTCTCTCTCTCTCTCTCTCTCTCTAGATCGATCCAAATGACGGTAGGGGAATCAGAACCTTTGATATGCGTCACTTTGGAGTACAGGCCTTTGACTGCCGGGTATTTTTACTATTGCACCTCTCTCTCTCTCTCTCTCTCTCTCTCTCTCTCTCTCTCTCTCTCTCTCTCTCTCTGAAGCTCACACTCACACTCCTCTATCGCTTCACATTTTTTCCCCCAACAAAAGACACAAATACAAAATAACTGAGGGCCAACACGCAGGCTTCTCTCTTCCTCGCCGCAGCGCACGGAGGAGGAAGGGTGGCGAGGGTGCAGCAACGTGTTCTTCGGGTAGGTAACGCCAGGCCAATACTGTGGAGTCTCGCTATACGCTGATTCAATACCCCACGCCACCAGGCAGGCCACATCATCCCCAGGCACGCAACACCTGCCAAGGAATTCAGGGCTACCTCTTCACCACTACCTGCTTGCTTCGCCGCCTTCTTGTTTTCTTCCTCCTACTCCTCCTCCTTCTCCTCCTCTTTCTTTACCTTCTGCTCCTGTGCCTTCTTGTTCTCTTCCTCCTCCTCCTCCTCCTCTTTTTTATTCTTCTGCTCCTGTACCTTCTTGTCCTTTTCCATTGTCTAATTCTTCTCCTCCTCCTCCTCCTCCTCCTCCTCTCATCCTGTTGTTCTATGGGTGGTAATTGTATCAGTGCAGTCTCTAGGGTGTCAGTCACAGTCCCCGTAAACACCCCCGTGAGGACGAATAAATATGTTGCTGCTTGTTCTTTCTTTATGTTCCTTTGTATGATTTTACTACTACTACTACTACTACTACTACTACTATTACTACTACTACTACTACTACTACTACTATTACTATTCACATGCCCACATTACCTCGCTCCCACTTAACATAAATGAACGTGCTAAATGTGTGTGTGTGTGTGTGTGTGTGTGTGTGTGTGTGTGTGTGTGTGTGTGTGTGTGTGTGTGTGTGTGTGTGTGTGTGTGTGTGTGTGTGTGTGTGTGTGTGTGTGTGTGTGTGTGTGTAAATGTACAAACTAGTGGAAAAAGGCAGATATTGATGAAAAGGCAGGCTGTTAGATAGATAGATAGATAGACAGACAGACAGACAGCTACAGATAGACGGATAAACATAGAGGCGCAAATGAAAGTGGATAGATCGACAGACAGAGAAAAATAATTACAAAACAAAAATAAGTAAACATACCAAAAAAAAAAAACAGACAATAGACGCAGCCATAAATATACAGCGAAACAAAATATTCATACATGCATACAGCGACAGCGGCAGCACCATCAAGGCCAGCCCGGCTATACAATACGTGTCACAAGAATACAGCAGAATACGGACGCATGGAAAAATACACCAGCAAAACAAGTCGGAATCAAGCAATACTGTATCCTGCGCCTGCACATTTATATCTCTACATCAGCACAGCAATTTCAGGAAGTAGAATGACCTCTCCCTCCTCTCCCTGTTCTCCCTCCCGTCCTTTTCGCCTTTTTCCTCTCCCTGTCATATCTATACCCACTGGTGCTGCTCTCCCTTCTATATATCTCCTCACTTTTCTCTCCTTCCATATTCTCCCTACCCTCCTCTCTCTCTCTCTCTCTCTCTCTCTCTCTCTCTCTCTCTCTCTCTCTCTCTCTCTCTCTCTCTTTCTTTCTCCCCTTCCTCAGTGTTGTTTCTCATCCTCTCTGCCTTTCCATTTCCTTTACTTCTCTCTCCATCTCTTTCTCTCTCTCTTTTCTTCTCTTGTCTACGTACTACTCTATCTAATTCCTATATTCTCTCACTTTTCTCCTATCTCTCCCTCTCTCTCCTTCCACAGTGTTGTTTCTCCTTTTCACTGCCTTTTCCTTCACCAATCCTCTATTTTGTTATCCCTACCTTCCTTCCCCTCACGCCCAGTTATTTCCCTCCCCACTTCCCTTTCATATTTTTCCACCTTTCAACCAAAAAAAAAAAAAAATCTAACTCTCTCCCTTCTCCCTTCACCAATCTCCCATTTCATTATCCCTCTCCCTTTCCTCACACCCACTCACATCCCAGGCCCTTCCTCTATTCTCATCCTCTCCCTGCCCCTTCCGCCTCCACCCCCCACATCCTCTCCCTTGCCTGGGTCAGATGAAACAAAACACGGAACTGGACACGAGGCGAGTTTTTGACATGTGCAGGCAAATTTAATATCGAGACCCAGTCGCCTTCCTGCCTGGGCCAATTAGTGGTCTGGGAAGCGGTAGAGGGTCACAGGATCAAGTGGTGGGGATGGTGAGGGAGGGGGACTGGGAGACAGGGAAGGGGGTATATAACTCTGTGGAAGGGAATGAAAGGGGAGGATCGGATAGAAGTCGTGAGGAGGGAGGTATGGGGTGAAAGTAGGGAAGGGGAAGGAAAGTTAGGTAGGGAAAAGGTGGAGAAGGGGAGTGTTGGGGAAGCTTGGTGAGGAGAGAGATGGGGTGGTGGTGGTGGTGGTGGTGGTGGTGGTGGTGATGGTGGTACAGCAGTTGTTCTCCTCTTCCGCCATCATAACACAGCTAGTACTAAAAATACAACTATAACAACAACCACTACTACTACTACTACTATTACCATTAATACAACCACTACTACTACCACCACTACTTCTACTACTACCACTTCCACATCAAACAATCGCACCAGAATAAGTTCCAGAAGGAGATATTCAAATATACATGAAGCATGAAAAAGGTGAAGAATACAAAATGGGGAAGATAAGTTTTGCATGAGTAAGTGGGTGAGTGAGGGAAGGAGGGAGGGAGAGGATGGTGGGAGGGAGGGAGAGGATGGTAGGAAGGGGAACGAGGGAACGGATGGGGGATAGGAAAAGAAAACAGAGTAACAACTTGAGTTCACAGGAATAAGGAATGTAGGTTGAGAAGGAATATGGAGATGAAAGAAAAGAAAATTAAATGAATGAAAAATTAACAGGAAGAGATGGGAAGAGACAGAGAGAAGAAAATAAGAAAGAAAATTAGAGAGGGGAAATGATTAAAATGGAAACAGGGGCGGACATATAGAGGAGAAAGGAAGAAAAAGAAAACAAAGGAAAAAGGAATGAAAAGAAAACGAAACTGAAAGAAACGGAAGAAACATATAGAAGAAAGACAAGGAAAGGAAACGAAGTAGAAATAGGGAGAGACTGGAGGGACTACGGAAAGAGAAAACGGAATTGGGGGGAAGGGAAGGGAATTGAAGGTCATGTTAGGAAGGTTAGCATAGTTATTCCTCGCACGTGGCAAGGAAAGAAAAAGGTTCCGGGAAAAATGTAACCCCTGCCATTTATTGCCATCACGAGAAAGATTTTGTAGGGAAGGAAAAAAGGAGGATAAAATACACGCTACGCTCAGAGAATATCAATTTGCGTCGCTAGAATGAAGTGAATACAGACCTAAGCTACTCTTTTTTGTATCGTCAGCGCTTTTTTTTTTGGGGGGGAGGGAGGAGGGAGAAGGGAGAGTGAGGGCACAGTAGTAAGTATACAATATTCAAATTTACTCCTTTTGGCAAACACGTAAAATTGTGATAGCCAGGTTCAGTGAGGTGTGTGTGTGTGTGTGTGTGTGTGTGTGTGTGTGTGTGTGTGTGTGTGTGTGTGTGTGTGTGTGTGTGTGTGTGTGTGTGTGTGTGTGTGTGTGTGTGTGTGTGTGTGTGTGTGTGTGTGTGTGTGTGTGTGTGTGTGTGTGTGTGTGTGTGTGTGTAGCTGTACGTACCCAGTTGCTAAATTTATACATGGAATTTGGGTTAAGCTAATGTTGTGCTATTTACATAATATCTACTTTTATGTAATCCACTTTTAAACCCTCGCGGATATTTGGCCCGCATCGCTTCGCCGTGCCTCCGTCATCTATCGCAAATCCAATTCAAGTTTCGCCTCTCCAGGTAACTAGATTCAGAAATATCGTTAAAAATAAAAATAAATGAATAAACAAAAAAAATAAAAAATCTTCCATATATATATAAACTTTTTACTAACTCAATCTTAGTTTTTTTTACTACTTTTTTTATTTATTTTTCATTTATCTATCATGTATTATTTCTGATAGGAAAGTACGAAATCCCATCTATTCCAACCCATCTACTTGTTTCCTCGATATTTTATTTACTATGTTGTTTTTTGTATCGTTAATGCTTTTCCCTTCCTTTATTGTTCAGTGTGTGTGTGTGTGTGTGTGTGTGTGTGTGTGTGTGTGTGTGTGTGTGTGTGTGTGTGTGTGTGTGTGTGTGTGTGTGTGTGTGTGTGTGTGTGTGTGTGTGTGTGTGTGTGTGTGTGTGTGTCCTGTACTTTATAAGCTCCATTGGCGTATATATCGTTGCGAAATTATTTTGGTAATATGAAAATAAAAGTACATTACCATATATGCAAAGTAAACAGTGGGAAAACTCGCAATATAAATACAACTACCATCCACTCCAACCTTATTTAATATCTATCCCATCCACCCACACCCACAATATCGACTCCCCCTCCCTCCACCCACACACACATCTAGCCCAACATCCAGCCATCAACACCATCCACATTACCCCTATTCGTCAACATCCATTCGTCCACCTTGACACGCACAGCATCCACAAACACTCCCTTCTAGCATAACATCCAACCATCCATACTAACACCCCACAGCATGCACATTACTGCCATAACGGTAAAGATAGCAAGAGATACAACACTGCGACGATGAGAGAGGAGCAGTTAGCAGCAGATGGGGGAGGGTTGAAGAGAAAACTGGCAGAGACGACTCAGAACGCCTAACTTCACAAAAACTGCTTTAAGATAAATTTGAAGTGTGAAATTTCTTGTTTAGATTATTAGTAAACGAAGAGGGGGACAGTTCAGCGTCAATGAAGAAGACTGGATACTTGTCTGGAAGGTTGTGTCGAGTTGATACATAAAAGAACTAGAGTTTTTGAGGCATTAAACACCATAAATTTGCTCTGCCCCAAACAAAAACTTTAGAGAGATCTAAAATCAGGCGTTCTGTGGCTTCTCTGCGTGTGCGTGTGTTACTCTATTCATTCACTCCCATGCAATATACATTCATACATACAACACATATTCAAAAGCTCACAGTATCCTCAATAAATTTTAATACTTAAACCTACAGCCACAGTTTGTCATGCATACTTTCACAAGCATCTCTCTCTCTCTCTCTCTCTCTCTCTCTCTCTCTCTCTCTCTCTCTCTCTCTCTCTCTCTCTCTCTCTCTCTCTTTCGGTACATTAACCAAGGAAGGATGCACTAAACTTGGTATTATAAGAAGCTGATTCAGAGAGAGAGAGAGAGAGAGAGAGAGAGAGAGAGAGAGAGAGAGAGAGAGAGAGAGAGAGAGAGAGAGAGAGAGAGAGAGAGAGAGAGAGAGAGAGAGAGAGAGAGAGAGAGAGAGAGAGAGAGAGACGAGAGACGAGAGACGAGAAAGTGAAGACAGAGAAAAAAGACAAGAGGAGAGGCGAGAAAAACTGGACAGACTACAGCAGAAAAACAGGCGTCGAACATAAACACACAAGAAGAAGAAAAAAAAAAAAATCAAACATGACAGAGAACACATTCACCAACAAGAGAGTGAGTGAGTTTGGCGAGGGGGAAAAATTTGTGACGACGAGAAGAGGAAGACCATCAAACTGTTTACAAAGGACGAGGCCAAGCGAAGGAGCGCCTCGCTAATGTGTTTGCTTCCTGTCTATGACCAACTCCAGACGCTGCGCAAGAGAGTTTATCCGCTAGCTAACCCTCCCTTCCCCACACCCATTTCCTCAGCCACGCAGCCAGCCAACCGTTCAGTCCACCTCCTCCTCCATCTACTCACTGCTCCACCCAATGCCCAGGTTCTCACGCATCCACTCACCCATCCAGCCATCCAGCCAGCCATCCCTCCCGTCCACCTCCTCATCCACCCATCTACTCACTACCCCACCCAATGTCTCGTGCACCTTCCTCGTTTCTGTTGTAGATTCCGCATAAGCAGAGTGAAAAGAGTGTGGCCCTTCGCTGATGTAAAGTAATAAAAAGTGTGTTAAGAATGCAAGAAAGGAAAAGACAAGAAAATTAAAGGAAGATAGAAGATAAAGAGTAATCCTTCTCCACTGCAGACTCCATTGTGGGAATACGAGGAATATAAAGACTGTGTGAGGAATCCAAGAGAGTGAGTGAAAAACAAAATTTAAAGAAGGGGAAAGAGAAGAAAAAGATTAGCACTTCGACTATTGCAGAACTCCTTGTAAACAGATGAGGAGTAAAGTAAAAGTGTAAGGAACGGGGTAGAGGGAAAAATAAAAAGAGATAAGAGGAGGAAGAGTCGTTAGATCCTCTTGCAGATTTTCTTGGAAGGAGACGAAGAAGCAAAGGCGGTAAATACAGCAATAGAGACGTCAAGAGAGAGAGAGAGAGAGAGAGAGAGAGAGAGAGAGAGAGAGAGAGAGAGAGAGAGAGAGAGAGAGAGAGAGAGAGAGAGAGAGAGAGAGAGAGAGAGAGAGAGAGAGAGAGAGAGAGAGAGTAAAGGATGAACCAGACTGAGGAAAACGGGAAGGGAAGGAATAAACAATGAGAAAATGTGGAAATGAAGCATAAAAAAAAAAGAGACGAAGTTATAAAAAGGGAAGGAGAAAAGTAACAATTGACGAAATGGAAAGAAAGTGATAGTGAGGACTGAAGATGAAAGACGGGATGAGAGTGTGAATGGAGACTGCTGGAAAAAAAAAACTTAAAAACGAAGAATGATGAAAAAAAAAGATGAAACCAAGTGCAAAATACAGACAACTAAAAAAAAAAAGATGGCGAAAACTGAATGGAAGATGCTGAAGAAGTTGAAGCAGAAGTGAAGACGAAAAAAAAGTAAAAAAAAAATATATATAAAAAAAGTTCCCGAAGATACAAGAGTTAGCCAAGAGAGACGAAAAAGTTGAAAAGATGAAAAATATAACAAGCAAGATTAAAAGAAAAATACTAAATAAATCCAAAAACAAATAAGGGAGAAAAGTTGGGTGGGCTTACCTGTGTCTTAAAAAACAGTTAGCACATCCTGGCCAGGTAAATAGGTTTGTAATTAAGGTTGCTCTAATATTTAACGAGACAACGAACTCTTTTACTCCTTCTTTAATGGCGTGGCATTTAACTAACCTCTACTTTTTACATTTACTTTTACAACTTAAGCCTCGTTTTCATTTGCTTAAGAAGAAGAAGGAAAATATATGACTCATCTTTAAAGTTTCCTTTGAAAAATGTATGTAAATGTAAATACAACGAACACACACACACACACACACACACACACACACACACACACACACACGTTACACAAACTTGAGATAATAGAGGCCATGACATAAATACGAGGAAAAAATGTAAATACTCGTTGCACAAAAAGTATGAAACGCAATGGTTGGTGAAGAACGGTGCCTGATCACGCCAATAGCTGCTGTTACCTTGTAGACAGAGCAGCGGTGTTTCCCTGAGCATTGCAGTGTCTCTCGTAAGCCAGACGAGGGAATGGAGCCACTGCACGCAATCTGATGTCAACCTTACGAGGAGACCACTGGAGGGTATGCCAGTATAAAGAGTAACCTAACCTAACCTAACCTAACCTAACCTAACCTTAACCCTAACCCTAACCTAACTTATTCTAACCTAGTCAAACCCAACTTAACCTAGTCTAACCTAACCTTACTAACCTAGTGTAACCTCACCTAACTAATCTAGCCTTACCTAACCTAGTCTAACCTTACCTAACCTAATTTTTTCTAACATAACCTAACGTAAAATATCCAAATTTCAGTTAACCTTGTGCAATGCAACTGGAAAAGACAAACAACACACCAAAAAAGACACTAACGAAGGGGATAGGGATGCGAATATGAAACCTCGTCTAAAGTAACTCATATATCCTGATCTCAATGAAACACGTGCAATTGAATATAAATCACAAACAATACCTCGTGATAAATTTACGGAAACACTATGGAAGCGGAGGGGATACGAATATAAAGTCTAATACAACATACTCTAATCTTACATCAAACTTCCCGTGGACCACGATGTAGTAACACAGGTAGTCACAGTCAGCCTTGTAAGAACCAATAAATCCGCAGCTGCTCTCTTTGTCTTTGTGTTATCTGTCTCTCAGTATATCTATTTATATTTGTATCTATATGTGTGTGTGTGTGTGTCTGCTTTTTTATCTGTCTGTCTGTCTATCAACCTGTCTATCTGAGCCATGTGTGTGTGTGTGTGTTTGGCTCGCTAAGAGGATTACAATACCTGGTACTTCCAATAACATGAAACGCAATAACATTTACCAGCACAGTGACCAGTTAGAAAAATAAGCATTAAAAAAAAATTGAAACACTCCCAACACAATACTTCACCAATACTTTACCGACCAACACACGAGCCGTCCAAAGCACAAAATGACATTAAAAATTGCGAATCGGTAACATTCACCACGTTATCAGTCGCCTGCACAACATCGAACTGTTAATAAAAAAAAGTGGAAAAACAGGTAACCCAATCACTAACGCACGAACCGTCAAAGTTAGAAATAGAAAGAAAGAAAAAAAAAACTCCCCTTCCCTCCTATCACAGCTCCGAACTCTTTAAAACACGCATAAACACTTCTCTGAATCACATCTACAGATCGGAAAATATATAAAAGATCCCATAAACACCATGCACACTCATAAAGATCGTAATGGTGTGGCACGGCATAATATCCTCGCCCTTATAGACGCCTCCAGGTACTCCGTGAACTGACATAATGTTCTCGTATTTTGCTGGTTCCCTCTGTGCGAGTTTTATGCCGCCACGAACCCTGGCTCGGAGTTGCTAATGTAAGTGAGGTGAACTTTCTAACATGATTTACACGACTTATACTGCTATTGCTGATGGCTGTACTGCTTCTGTTGCTGTTGCTGCTGCTGCTGTTGTTATAGTTGTTGACGTTGTTGCTGTTGCTGCAGCTACTGCTATCTACTAAAACTACTACTACTACTACTACTACTACTACTACTACTACTACTACTACTACTACTACTACCACTGCTGCTGCTGCTGCTACTGCTGAGATAACAACAACAACAAATTCGCTTGAACATGACACACACACACACACACACACACACAGAGAGAGAGAGAGAGAGAGAGAGAGAGAGAGAGAGAGAGAGAGAGAGAGAGAGAGAGAGAGAGAGAGAGAGAGAGAGAGAGAGAGAGAGAGAGAGAGAGAGAGAGAGAGAGAGAGAGAGAGAGAGAGAGAGAGAGAGAGAGAGAGAGAGAGAGAGAGAGAGAGAGAGAGAGAGAGAGAGAGAGAGAGAGAGAGAGAGAGAGAGAGAGAGAGAGAGAGAGAGAGAGAGAGAGAGAGACGGTCAAGACAAGAGAACAAATATCAGCACCTCAATATTTCACATCCAAGGCAAGATTCTGGGGACACCACCTGCCTCACACCACTTGTAAACACACACACACACACACACACACACACACACACACACACACACACACACACACACACACACACAGCCCTGTAACCTAAGTTTTTGCCTCGTCTTCACAACACTTGCCTCGCCTCCCACCCACAGCCTTGTGCCCAAAATCTCGTTAGTGTTTACAAAGACTCGCCCTTCCTTTCCCGCCCCCTTCTTCCTTCGGCCCTTTTTTTTTCCTTTCCCGTCCCTTCTTCCTCCTTGTGCACCCCGATTAAACACACACACACACACACACACACACACACACACACACACACACACACACACACACACATAATTTTCATTCACTGGAAATAATAATGAGAATAATAATAATGGCCCTAACTACTACAACAACAACAACAACTATAACAACAACATACTTTTCACCATCACAGCAGCACCAACAGCAGCAGAAGTAGTCGCAAAATGTACTTTAATCCACCATTCTTTTCTCTCCCTTGCCGTCCCGTTTCTATTTCTGCTTTTCGCTGCTGCGCGTCGAGTAAAGAAATACAGACTGTAAGCGCGTCCATTAAAGTGTGACGCGCTGAAGCCTCATGAGCATTACTCCGTGAAACAATTAGTAGGTACACTTTCTCTTTTCCCCTCTTGTTGTTCACGGATGTTGAGTTTGCTGCTCTCCTTCAACTCTCTCTCTCTCTCTCTCTCTCTCTCTCTCTCTCTCTCTCTCTGTGTGTGTGTGTGTGTGTGTGTGTCGCGACAATCAGACGTGAGTGAGACGTACCGGGAATGGGAACTGGTTCTGTAATATAAACTGTGCCTTGAATTTATTTTTTCCAGAGCACAAAATGGTCGCTGCTTATTTATATACATACTTTCAGCCAATCAGCATATTGATAGGGTCATTATCTACCCAACAGGTCATTATTTTGATTTGAAAATGAGCGAGACAGAATATTTTAAAGGTATGAATTAATTTAAGGTCACTAACAATTTCTTGACGTCAAACCAACTTGTGTTTCTCCGTTATGATTCTCAATAGTCATATATGTGAATGTGTGCAGAAACTAGAATATTTGTAAAGCTCAAACTATTCTAAATGAACAGATATAATATTAGTGCATGTACCAGATATACTAGTTTGTCCATCACAGGAAGAAATGGTACTGAAATGGTATTACATCTGAACACTTACAAGGCTTAAAATATTATTAATCTACGTATACGTATATTCATAGTAAGCATAAATTTCTCACTCTACATGCAATATACATTTGTTTACTATTAAATGACTAAAATTCACAACATGGAAACGTTAAGACTGAAAGTTTTTTAAGTATACAAAATCATTTATAGTGAATGGCAAAATCTTCACGAAATGTATATTAATGTTTACTTATTTTTGGTTTTCCATCGTGTGTCAAAAAGTTAGTGCATGACAATACCTGAGGGCTTCAGCAAACATGTCCTCCCCTGATGCACCATCCCTTCGGTTCCTCCACTCGCCACGCCCATCTACACGGTCACTCGAGTCACTAAGAGAAACACGAGGAGTAATAAACGTAGACTGCATACAAACACAATACAGGCAGAGGACGGGACAAAAAACAGGGCTCTTGACATACATATTTCTTATTTCTGCTTCACTCAAGCATATTACACCGCGCCTAACCTTCTGACGCATCACTATCACATAAAAACAAAGCATAAACTTTTAGTGTAAAAGAAAACCGTCAGATAATGCCAGCACGACACGTTTATGTCTCATCTAAGCATAACATCCCACTTGACCTACAGGTACATCGCGATAACATGGAAAGATATGCATCTATAGTGAAAGAAAATGAACGTCATTGAGTCTAATGTACGTCTCCTGGCAAAATACGTATTATGAAAAAAAATAAAAAGTTTTGCTAAAATGCTAAGGTTCGTGCTACTTAGATTTGTAAAGCCTCGTTCAAGCTTGACGCGTATCACTGCAATAAGGAAACAAAGAAAAAACATGCACTCAGCGAATATACAAAAAAGGCACAGTCGATAACGCCATGCTCTTCACATGCCCAAAAAAATAGGAGAGTGCGTCATGAAAATAAACTAACGCGCACATCACCGGTACATGAAAAATAAAAATCATGCACGAGTTAAAAAAAAAAAAAAAACTAAATAGATAAATAAAATAAAATAAAATATAAAAGCATACAGTCGAGTGTCATATAGGTCTCGTGACAAAAAACACACATCATAAAAAAATAAAATAGCGTGGAACAGGCGGACGAGGCAACAGAGGCAACAGAAAGCCCCGAGCACCTGCACTTCCCACGCACCAATTGATTTACGATACTGACCCTTAATTTTCCTCCATAACGCACAAACCCGAAGAGCGAATATTCTGCCGCCTGCGTCTGAGCGTGGACTAGGAAATCTTTATCTTTCTCCCTCTCTATCTTTTATCTCTCTCTCTCTCTCTCTATCAGTGTCCTTAACCAGCCTCCCTTTATTCACTTAGCTTCCCTTCCCTTCTTTCGTCCCTCTCTCCTCTGCCTGTGAGTGGGAGCAGGTTAAGTCTGAGCTACACTTTTTAGTTTAGATTAGGATTACTCGTGCCGCTGATAACTGCTGCGTCCGTCCTTGTGCTTCACCAGTGTTTGTTCTCCGTGTACAAGGTGCTGGTCAAAGGCTAGGAAGAAAGACCACTTAACTGCAACTCGCTGAGCAAGAAAGAAAACACGATAATAGCAGTTATGACAGATGATGATGATGATGATGATGATGATGATGATGATGATGATGATGATGATGATGATGATGATGATGGTGGTGATGATGGTGATAATGATAACGACGACGGTAATTATAGTTGTAGAAAGTGATAATGTACTTTAAACACTATTTTTGCTTTCGTCTTACACGCACGCACGCACGCACGCACGCACGCACGCACGCACGCACACACACACACACACACACACACACACACACACACACACACACACACACACACACACACACATTAAACTTTAATAAAAATTTTCATTACATTTTTACACAAAGAGAATATTTGAGCTTGGTAAATTATTCTGGCCCAGTAAGAAGCTAAGTTCCCTGAAAAATACGAGATAATGAGTTATTTTTAATGTACCTCCTCCATTATGACTGAGCAAATACCCACATGCAATAAATAAGTTTTTATCATAAAGTTGGAGGAGTGGTGGAGTGAGGTGACAGGACGAAGTAAGACAATATCAAAAGACTTCACTGGAATGAAACTTTTGTTCGTCAAGATTTGTTAACAAGAAACTGTTAAAAATAGAACTCTTACATCTTGATACCTCCCCAACACTGAACTCCGTATAGATTCCCCTTTCAAGGAAATTACTGAATGTAAAAGATCATTAACACATTTCCATTATCAATATTCAAAAGGAAACCAATATCTTCACTTCCAGGTACAACAATTTTTCCTACCAAGAATCTGAGCGGAAGTTGGTTCTTTAAGAATGCCATGTAGTATTTTTAACCGAAAGAAAATGACATTATTCCACAACAAGATCTATCACATTTCCTTACCATGAATCTGAACGAACGCTACCTCCTATTTAAAACATTTTCAGTATATTTCTCTTAATGACACGATTATTATTTTACTGCAGGTAAGAGTAATGTTAGATTTGTGCACCAAACATGTGATGAATGTTCATGATAATAAAAAAATGGTTTCATGAGTTTTACTTATGAAGAACAATTACAATGTTACCTCCAGCACAAAAGCAAGAATATATTTGTCAGATATTTCCATATTTCCACTATCATCTCTTATAATACTTACGATATAATATCATAGTATGTCCTTTTTTTTTTTATTTCGATTATGTAATCTATTAAAAATACTTTCAACAACATCGTATCTGTTACTCTCACCAACAATGCTTCACCTCCACCACACAACTGGCAGGCGCTCTCTTCCTCATAATTCTCCAGCGAGTGCTTCGTTTCACTAGTTCGAGTCGTGTTCTATTGACGGTTACCGGGAACAGAGACTTCAGCGATGAGTAGCAACTTCAGCTTTGTGTAATTAACTGAAAACTACTCCCAAACTACTCCTGATCCCCTAATTAATTTGCAGAATGTAAAATGACACAAACTTTTGCTGTAGTCCTCATTAATTAAATCACCAAAGTTTCGTATTCTCGGTACCGACGCAATTCACGCAGCACGGAAGAAAATTCTATAATGAAAGGAGTTAAAAAAAAAAAGTTACTGGAATCATTTTCATTCAGCGTCCACTGCATTACAGAGCTTCCGTTACTCAGCGCGCTGGGAAGTGAGATGAGTGCTGCCGCGGGGTGAAGTGCAGTGCCAATGACGCGAAGTGGCGCTGTCAGGAGTGCCTTGGATTCCTTTCAAAGAGGCGACGTGGTGAGTAGCGAATGTCGATTTTCCGTTTATCACTCGTTGGTATTTCTCTTTATCCGCCAGTCTCGCTGCACACACACACTGACGTCATTATTACTACTTTTACTTCTGTTGCTACTACTACTATTCTTTTTCTGACACAAACTACTACTACTAATGCCACTACTACCACTATCTCTACGTCCATAAACTATCATAACTACTTAAAATGCATCAATATCATTCGTTACTACTACGATTACTACCATAACCACAACCATTACTACTACTTCCACCACCACCACCACCACCACCACAACAACAACTACCCGGGCATAACAGCAATGGCGGCGGAGGCTGAGGCTGTGTGGAGAGTCATCCGAATATTTCGTCGCATTTTCTCTCCCACGACGAAGTTTACGTTCCTATTTTTCTTATACCGTGAGAAGAACGGCCTCATCTATTAGCAGATTACGGACCCGTGCATGGTTCCCAAATACCCTGCCCCCTGCCAATCCCCCTCCCCTTCCTCCACAATACACTGTCCTCCCTCCCATCCGCCCTACTCCCCTCTATCCCGCCAACAACGACCGTCACATAGGAGAGAGGGAAGAGGTAAAGAGTGTTAGTAGAGAGGAGAGGAGAGGAAAGGAGAGGAGAGGAGAAGAGAGGAGGGAAGATGAGTAGGAGGAGGAGGAGACACTGAAGAAAGGCTACAAGACAAAAACGAAAGCTAGAGGAACGAGGAACAGGCCACTTCTGAGTCAACCAAACCAAATAAAAGCGAGGGAAGTATTTGTTTTAAAAGACGTCAAGAAAACTCCTGAAAAGTGTCTGTTGATGGAGGAAAGAAGGAAGGAACGAAGAGAGGAGGAGGAAAACAGGAAAAGGCAGGCAGTCTGTTTCGAAGTTACAAGAGAAAGGGGGAGGAAACAACGACTTCTGAACGAGAAATTGTGAAGAACCTTATAACTTGCAATGACAGTTTGAAAAGACGTTAGGTACAATTTTGGTAGAACTTCAGGTGTACGATTGAGACGATAAATGAAGCAGACTGAGGACCCGAGAGAAGAAGATTAATAAGCCAGCTATTCCTCACTCTTAAGGCAGCACGCGTAGAGCCACAAGTCACGGCGCTTCCTTGGGACTGGAAGTATCAGACGTAATGGTAAAGTGCAGGAATCAAATACTTTTCTAGTGTTACTTCAGCAAGCGAAATGAGGGAACGGATACTGAATAAATAAGAACACAAAAAGATGAATTCCACACACACAGTTTTTCAGGAATACTTGATATGAAGGAGGTCTGACGGTGCCATTAAAAATATAACACTGGAGACGCTTCGGTAGATATTGTTCCCACCCCACGCTAGGACTCAGGTGGCGGTGGGGAGGGTGACAAAGCCGCCCTGTCCCCGCTCACATTTATGGCGTGATAGAAAAGTACTCGTGTTATTCTGTGAGGTAGTTCAGAGAGGAAGTGATATATCAGCACGCAGATCGACTGATGAAGTGAAAAACCTCAGTGATCTCAATACGAGGTGATGGATGATGCAATGGAAGAAATGGGGTACATAGTGAGGAGTGCCTGGTGGGAGGTTGTGACACTTTAAACCTCCCGTACATTGTGTGCTGAGCAGGATAGGAGATATTATCAAATTAAGGAGACGGAGGTGAAATGTCGCTGGAGGCAAGATCTACAGAAGCTTCAATAGATAATCCGTTAAAGCCTGAAGGTAGAGCGTATTACGGGAAGGGTGAATGACTACAGAGGAAGACTTCTAAGACTTATTCAGTAGTGGAAAAGTAAGGAAAAACGTAATTCATGTCAGATCACAAGTTACAACAGTTCAGATTCCCCTGTGTAAAAAAAAAAAAAAAAAAAAAGACGTGACCTGGAATGACTCGAATTCCCAGGAAAGAGAAAACCGCCGCTTCAATCCTGCTAACCAGATCCATAATAATGATAAAATGCACGAAATTTCATACACTTCATCTTGTTATGAAAGATCAGATCTGAACGAGGATACAGGATATTAAATCTATCAGACGAAAATTTGAGGAGTTGGAGACATCGCTTTGCTTCAAGTAGATGACGTGAAACCATAATTTGCCTGCATTGCTGAGAAGCAATACCTACCTACCTACATAACTATAGATCTATTTACCTATCTATCTATTTGTGTGTGTGTGTGTGTGTGTGTGTGTGTGTGTGTGTGTGTGTGTGTGTGTGTGTGTGTGTGTGTGTGTGTGTGTGTGTGTGTGTGTGTGTGTGTGTTTAAACGTTAACATGTATTTTTCTGTTGGCAAGAAGATAATCACTTATCATTATTCAAGCATTTATTTGAAGAAAGCATTTTGTAGATAGTAGTAGTAGTAGTAGTAGTAGTAATGCAACAACAACAACAACAACAACAACAACAACAACAACAACAACAAAAACAACAACAAACCCTCATCATTGAAAGGAAACAAAGAGACACAACAGTAGTCTTCATCTTCTGTTCTTATAATACATACAGAACTCTTTTAAAAGAAACGTTTACTTAAAAAAAAAACTTATTAGGGCATCTCTTTTGCCTACCACCCTGAGAGCGTACACAAATCCTCCTCCTTCAGGACACATGGTATATTAGCCTTGTAACACTTCTACAGTCTCAACAATGGAAAATATTCACCCTTTTTCTTTTGACACTCGGTAGAATAAACGACGTATTTATCCCATCTCCCCCATCTCCTCCTCTTGCTCCTCCTGCTCCTACTTCTCTTCTTTCCTTTTCACTTCTCTTCCTGTTCTTTCTCCTCCACCTCCTCTTGCTTCTCCTTTTCCTGTTCTTTTCTTCCCTTTCTTTATATTCTTTCCTCTTATTTTCCCGTTCTTTCTCTTTTTTTTCCCAATTTCTTTTCGTGGTTGTGGTTGTAGTTGTTGTTGTTGTTGTTGGTCTTGTTATTGTTGAAAGTGTTCTTATCTTCTTTTCCTCCTCTTCCTCCTCTTCCTCCTATGCAATAACCTCAATCTCGAACACTCCATTCACACAAAGGGAGGAAAAGGTTTAGCCACACACAACATTGAGCCCCGGAGTGTGCGATGCTCTCTGCCACATTAGCATCTCGCCAACCCCACGCGCCGCCTCGCCATTCCCCCTCACCACTCCACTCCGCCTCTCATTACTCCACACTATTCCACGCCTTCTCCACGCCACTTAATACGCTATATTTCTTGGCTCTTCAGTTCAGGTTTTTAGATGTTAGATCAATTACCTCTAATTTTCTCTTCATTACCTGGTCTTCCTCTTCGCTCCCTACTTGAAAATGCGCCTACGTTTATCTCTTTATTCACTCCTCACCATCCACTCCTTCGTCAAACAAAACTCCCTTTACCTTTACTTCTACTCCCCGCACTATGAATAAAGGTGAACAACTCCAGCTAATGTCAGTCTCCATTCCTACGTGAAGCTCCACTAGTCCACGTTAGCCCATTCTTCATTCCCCATCCTACTCCCTCACTTCCACTTCATGCATTAAACAACCCCTCTAACTTAACTAACCTGACCCATTCTTAATCCCTATTCTTCTTCACGCCTTTCTTATGCATTAAACTCCTCTAACCTGATTAACTCCACTCATTTCACTCCCGGCATCCCTACTCTCCTTTCCCACTCCTTTTCAATCGTCAGTCTTATTCTTAATTCCATTCCTTATTGCCCCTCTTCACTGCCACACGGTGAAACACTAATCTTGAACTAAATTTTCCTCTCTCTCTCTCTCTCTCTCTCTCTCTCTCTCTCTCTCTCTCTCTCTCTCTCTCTCTCTCTCTCTCTCTCTCTCTCTCTCTCTCTCTCTCTCTCTACTTCCTGTCTCGCGTCTGCTCTCCTCGCTATCAGCTCGCCCCGGGGAAATAATTGCCACGCTGCATCACTGGCCGCCACCGTTCCAATCACTCGTTACCGCCAAGTCTCAAGGATTTACTCACACCTCCCAGAATTAATCATCGTCTCCCCCAGATCCTCCGTGGCTGGTGAGGAAAGTTAAGTTTTTTTGCGTTTCCTTTCAGTTTGTCTCTTTTGAAATACTGTGAAGGAAGAGTAATTTATCTTTTTTTCTTTTTTAAGGTGCTTTTGTGTGTTTTTGTCTTGTTTTCTTTTTTTTTCAGTGATATGTCTGTCTAGTTTCCGGGTGTTTTTTTTTAAAGAAACTGGGAAACATTTCGTACTATTTTTTTTTTTTTATTCAGTGTCGCTCTGTTTCCAGTAATTTTCATCTGATGACTTTTTTTTCCTTTCCACATATAAAAAGTAGAAAATATTTTTTTCTTTCTTTCTCTTATTTCCGCAAACTTTTTTCATTTTTCTGTAATTTTCTGTCTTATTCAACTCTTCCTGTTTTTTTCTTTTTTCAGTCTTTCTTCTCCCCGTGTATAATCTTCCTCCTCCTCCTCCTCCTACTCCTACTACTACGACTACTACTACTTTTACCCTCTTCTAGTCCTCCTCCTCTTCGTTCTTAATGCAGTGTTCCTCTTCCTTTCAATCTTTTTTTCTTTTTTCCTAGATTTTTTTCTTCCTCCTTTCAGTCCTCCTACTCTCTTCTATCCATTTATTATCCTACTCCTCGTTCTCCTCCTCCTCTCTTCCTTCAGGTTCTCTTCATTCAAATTTTCTTCCTTCTCCTCTTTTTCTTCCAGTTCTCTTCCTTCTCCATTCAGTTTTTTCTCTTCCTTTCAGATCTCCTCTTCTCCTTCCAGTCCTCCTGCATTTAGTCCTTCTCTCTTCCTTTTAGTTCTCTTCTCCCTCCTCCTCTCTTCCTTTTAGCTCTCTTCTCCCTCTTCCTCTCTTCACCCGTCTTCTTCCTCTTTTCCTTCCAGTCTTCCTCCTCTCTCTCTTCCAGTCCTTCTCCTCTTCATCCTCTCTTCCTTCCAGTCCTTCTCCTTTTCTTCCTTTCTTCCTTCCATTCCTCTCCCTCTTCCTCCTCTCTTCCTTGCAATCGTACATGGCTATAATCTTGCTTGAGTAAATAACTGCCACAAGTGTAAGGTCCCGCTGGGCTCGTAACTTGCCGTCTTATACTAATCCTGAGCCCAGAGGAGGTCCGTCTTCGGCGCGCCCGGAGCACAGGATTTGGTGTGACTGAGTATCCGAGAAATGCGGCTGAGTTTCTATATCACTGGCAAGCCGTGTTTGTTTCTTTCCTGTGTTATTGGGTGATTTTTTTTTTTCCACTGGCTGATATATATTTTTTTCCTTAAATGCTATATTTTTGTTATTCTCATTTTCTCCTATTTTCAAGTTGTCTTTTGTTTTCTTCTCTCTTTTCTTTTACTTTTTTCGATTTTCCTATTTTCCCCGCAACTCTTTTGTTCCTATTTTTCTTTTCCTTGAACTCAAAATTTTTTTTTTTACAGAACTCATTTTCTCCTAGTCTTCATTTTCTCTCATTCTTATTTTCTTGGAATATTTTCCCTGACTTTTCCCATGAATACCCATTTTCCCTTTCTTACAAATAGCTATTTTCTTTTTCCACAATTCAAATTTTTAGGTCACGGCAACGTCGGCAATGCAATCACTGACCTAATCACTTAACAATTACATATTTTATCTTCTTGCGGCAGTAATGAGCAGTGCAATCATTGTTATTGCCTAAATACTCGCTCAACTGAGAAAACATCACAATTACGAAAGCAATGTAATGTATGGTCATGACAACATAAAACCATGGAGTTGTAAAAAACATAACACCAACAGATCAGGAATCAATATCACAACTCGCCTAAGCTGATGTAATGCGGTCTGCTCAGGTCTACAATAACAGGGATAAAGATATTGGAGTCTGCCAGAAGGGAAACATTAAGCTAGACAGATGAAATATTGAATCTGTTCAGGTAGAAATATTGTGCTTGCAAGAATATAAATAATAAGTTTTAGGGAGTGAAAATATTGAGGTCACTCCAGAGAAAATAACTTTATAAAGATACAATAATGAGTTTGCTAAAGTGAAAATATTGAGCTTATAAAGTGAAAATATTGAGCTGACTAGTAAAATTATTGATCTTTGAATGAAAACCTGGACCTTGCTAGACAGGAAATCTTTAAAATCCAAAATTTCGAGGTAATCACACGTGGGGGGCTTGATCCTTCCCATTATATATCAAGTAGCAATATTAACCAAGCCTACGTGAAAATAATAAGCTTTGAGTGAAAACCTTTACTTTGCTAGACTGAAAATCACTAAAGATCCAAAACTTCAAGGCAAATCTCACGAGGGAGATGATCTTTCGCGTCAAATTATTATGAAAGAAAACCCTGTGCATTTTTAAAACGTTTTATTATCTTTTAAACTTTTAATGGGCGGCTCTACATTTAATTTGAAGAGGCTCTTACCCCTCCTAAGCTTTCTCTGAGACCATAAAGACCTGAGAAACCCGCTGGAATATTGAAGAAAGGAATGAATTTTTGTCAGTTTGAAGATATCTCTCTCTTATCTTTCTCTCTCATCCTCGCTCCTTGAATGCTTAAGGGCCAGAGAGAGAGAGAGAGAGAGAGAGAGAGAGAGAGAGAGAGAGAGAGAGAGAGAGAGAGAGAGAGAGAGAGAGAGAGAGAGAGAGAGAGAGAGAGAGAGAGAGAGAGAGAGAGAGAGAGAGAGAGAGAGAGAGAGAGAGAGAGAGAGAGAGTGCAGAGTGTTGTGTGTGTGTGTGTGTGTGTGTGTGTGTGTGTGTGTGTGTGTGTGTGTGTGTGTGTGTGTGTGTGTGTGTGTGTGTGTGTGTGTGTGTGTGTGTGTGTGTGTGTGTGTGTGTGTGTGTGTGTGTGTGTGTGTGTTCAAAAGGGATGAAAAAAAAAAAAATGGAGCGTCAGTTAGAAAGAAAAATCTGAGGAGAGTTGAATATACATTACAGAAAAGACAATTTTTATATATATATATATATATATATATTAAGAAAAAATTAAGAAGAAAATAGCTGATACTAGCATCAGGAACATTTAGTGAAAGTTAAAGCAAGGATAGACAAAAGTAAAGAAAATAAAGAAAAGTATCATTGAAAGTAAAGAACAAGAGGTAAGTATTGATTTAGAGAGAGAGAGAGAGAGAGAGAGAGAGAGAGAGAGAGAGAGAGAGAGAGAGAGAGAGAGAGAGAGAGAGAGAGAGAGAGAGAGAGAGAACTAACAACTGAAGCATCTCTCTCTCTCTCTCTCTCTCTCTCTCTCTCTCTCTCTCTCTCTCTCTCTCTCTCTCTCTCTCTCTCTCTGGCTCGCGTTCCTTGCAGTAATTAAAGAGACACACACCAGTGTTTCTTCTTTCACAACAAAACAAAGCAATTTTTATACGCTTTCTCTCCTTCTCTCAATCAGTTTTAATCAAGGATCAGCGAATTACCCTCCATTCTCTCTCTCTCTCTCTCTCTCTCTCTCTCTCTCTCTCTCTCTCTCTCTCTCTCTCTCTCTCTCTCTCTCTCTCTCTCTCCCTTCGGGTACAAAACAATGGAAATCATTTTAGTTGGTCCTTTCATTCCTCGCTTGAATGTCATTTTTAAGAGAGAGAGAGAGAGAGAGAGAGAGAGAGAGAGAGAGAGAGAGAGAGAGAGAGAGAGAGAGAGAGAGAGAGAGAGAGAGAGAGAGAGAGAGAGAGAGAGAGAGAGAGAGAGAGAGATTGTGAAGGACAAGGCACACAGTACTAAACAATTAATAACAGACCACCAATTTAATTCTTTACATTGACTACAAACACATGATGGACAAGTTGTATATATTCCTACTCCCTCAAAAAGTAAAATAAATCAATCAGTCAAGTCAAATAAAATAAAATCAAATCAAATCAAAATACGGTAACTAATTCACAAGAAAAATTATATAAAAAAAAAAGGTTCTAGATCAATTTATTAAGATATTATTCACTGAAACTGTCATTAATCTGAATGGATAAGGAAGGAACACAAACAGACAGACAGACAGACAGACACAGACAGACAGACAGATAGTTACATAAATACACAGACAGACAAATAGACCGCGATAAAACACACAAATACACACACACACACACACACACACACACACACACACACACACACACACACACAACAACACAAAGAAAAAAACAAACACAACACCACGCCAAGGCAATCCCAACAACACAAGATTCGTGGCCTCAGTTCACGCTAATCCATCATCATTACCAACTGCAACGGCTTTCATGAAGGGCGCCTCATCAATCAAGCAGCGAGGAGGAGGAGGAGGAGGAGAGGGCACCAAAAAGAAAAAAAAAAAAAAAAAAAGAAGACCCTGCTGACGAAATGCAAAACTTCCCAACACTCGTGGCGAAGTGCAATTAGCCTCAGTACACGGCGCACACACACACTCGGATCTGCTAATTACCGCGTACGAATTAATCATGCTGTAACCTGAGGAGGAGGAGGAGGAAGAGGGAGATGTAATATGACAGTATGCCCCACATGCACTTCGTGACCTCTCTCTCTCTCTCTCTCTCTCTCTCTCTCTCTCTCTCTCTCTCTCTCTCTCTCTCTCTCTCTCTCTCTCTCTCTCTCTCTCTCTCTCTCTCTCTCTCTCTCTCTCTCTCTCTCTGTGTGTGTGTGTGTGTGTGTGTGTGTGTGTGTGTGTGTGTGTGTGTGTGTGTGTGTGTGTGTGTGTGTGTGTGTGTGTGTGTGTGTGTGTGTGTGTGTGTGTGTGTGTGTGTGTGTGTGTGTGTGTGTTTGTAAGTTTCGTTTCGCAACATTAGGCAGATTTTGGCATTAAGGTCAATTTAAACTTCCGAGGCCAAGGTAGGCACTAATCTCCTCCCCCTTCCTCTCACTCCTCACTCTCGCACCTCCTTCTCTACCCCTTGCCTCCCTCGCCAGACCCTGCACTGCCCCCCAAAGCCCAGCTCCACTCACGCCTCGATGGCTGGCAAAGTTTAGCAGAAGTTGGACAAATTATAGCACCTGCTTGATTCCGTAATATTCCACAATAACCTAACCATTTTCCTCCAAGGCCAGGTGGTCCATGTGTGTTTAAATATTGCAGCAAAGAGAATGGATGAAAAGTGGAGAAAAGTTTAGGATTTCTCTCCTGCAAAATATAACAGAGAAAATTAAGGGTGTATTCTCTCTCTCTCTCTCTCTCTCTCTCTCTCTCTCTCTCTCTCTCTCTCTCTCTCTCTCTCTCTCTCTCTCTCTCTCCAATATAACCCTTCATTCGGTCTTTGTCCAAAATAGCTTATACAAAAAGAAATCACGAAAAAGTACGGCAAAATTAAGGATCTCTCTCTCTCTCTCTCTCTCTCTCTCTCTCTCTCTCTCTCTCTCTCTCTCTCTCTCTCTCCCTACTCACACACTGAAGCAGCTACACGCCTCTCATCCCTCACCGTCCCCCTCCCGTCCACAGCTTCCCCAGCTGCACGCCTACCCCCACACGAAGCCTCCCCAGCACGTTCCCAGCCAACCAGCGCATGCAATAATTAAATGAGAAGTTCTTAGATACGATTAATTTACTCAGCTTATTAGAATCTCGCACGCCTGATGAAATACCTTTTAGGATACGAAAAAAAAAAAAAGTAATAACAAGCATACATTATTACACCTTTCCACACCTGCGCGCTTTGGGAGGAATACGTATATGCATTTTTTCTTTCAGGTAAATGTTTGGACGGATATATATGCTAATGAGATTTTCCTTTAAATAAACAGTTCGCAAATTATCCGGAATTAAATATTTTTGCTACCGCTGCCATTTGGGAATATTAGTATAGATTTCCTAATTGTTCGTTATAGGAAAGGGAATTGGTAGAGGTGTCGAGTTTAACTGAACGAAGTCTCTCATTTTTATTTTTTTTTAGTTATTGGGCAAAAGATTTAATAAGAGACACTGTCCATGAAGGAGTGTAAAAGTGCTTGACATTGCTTGGCCAGTTAACAATAATCGCCTCCACGTGTGTGCTGAACTGTGAAGATTGAACACTGAACTCTGAACAAAACATGACAGTGCCTGGCAGTGTCGTGAGACGTTCGAGAATGTGTAGTTACTGTATAAAGTCAGAATAGTAATTGAGAGAGAGAGAGAGAGAGAGAGAGAGAGAGAGAGAGAGAGAGAGAGAGAGAGAGAGAGAGAGAGAGAGAGAGAGAGAGAGAGAGAGAGAGAGAGAGAGAGAGAGAGAGAGAGAGAGAGAGCAATTATTCGCGACTAAAGCCACACTTCTTTGTCTTCAGGTCTTCTCGCCTTAGTGTGCGACTGCTAATTTGCTCATCCTGGCAAGCCTCCTCCACTCACTTGCTACAAGAGCCACACTGCAAGCACTAATTATAATTAGTAATTAATAATTATAATAAGTAACGATAATTATCGCTACTTTTGACTTCCTGCAGCCTCGTGTTCATCGGCTAAACACATTCGTCAAAGGCCTTATATCTCCTTTCATCTCCTTCATCATTATCCTCATTATCATGATTTATATCACCATCACCTCAACACTTTTGCTGTCATCGTCTACGACACCAATCCCAAAGTAATCAGGATCACCAACTACTACTCAGGCTTCTATCACCAGTCACCACTGCCACCACCACTATCATCACCATCACGACCACCACTATCACTAACACCAGCATCAACACCATCACAAACACCATTATCAGTACTACCATTGTCACCAGTATAATTATCATCACCGCCACTGTCACCACCACCACCACCACCACTTTTATCACCACTACCATTACTTTCCTCGTCAAGCTGCCATCTAGTCAACGCGGTACTAAAAACACGCCGTCTTCTTTGATAATGGTTTAGACCAAGCGATAGTCATTTGCATGCTAATGACTGATTATACCACAAGACAGACCACACCACACCACACCACACCAGAGAAGACTAAACCTTATGAAGCTCAGGATTTTTTATTTATTTATTTATTTATTTTCATTATTCAAAAGGCAAAGAGATCCCCACCCACCGCCCCACCGCCAAATAATAAAAAAAAAAAAAAATCCATGTCATTCTGTCCTCTCTGCTTCTCTTAGTCAGTACGTGTTGGTGCCAGAGTGAGGTGAAGTGAACTACAGTGAGCGATAACATATGGGAACTTGTCTATCAAGCGAGTCATGTCCGCAGTTTTGTCCATCATTTCACTTTTGTTTCGTGCTACTTCAACTTGTGGCAGAAAGTGAGAAATACCAACACACCTAACTCACTCACTTCGATTTGTAGCTGAAACTGAGAACTACCTGCCCACCTAACTCTCTCTCTCTCTCTCTCTCTCTCTCTCTCTCTCTCTCTCTCTCTCTCTCTCTCTCTCTCTCTCTCGTCACCAGAGGAATTATTCAATTGAGGCAATTTACTTGTAAAACAAAGGCACGCCTCTGTCGCCTTCCCCCAACGAAAGGTTTAACATTCATTCATTCACTAAGCCATTTGCGCCTCAACTCTCGTGTTTGCCGCGCTCCACAAGCCCTTTTTTTAACCTTGTCTCTTTGTCTCTTTGTACTTCAGTTTCAATTATTTTTTTCCACGAACTCAATTCATCTTGTGTTTTCCTTGCATTTACGTGAACTTGCCTTCGTTCAGCGGTCTTTTCACTGTATTCTTTTATTAAATTCGTGGTATTTTTTTCAATTTTATTTCAGTTAGTACTTATTTATCTATCTTTTAGTAACTCGTCTTGTCTTCATTCATTCATCTTTTCATTTTCTTTACTTTAAGTGCTAGTTTCTTTTTATTGTCTCTTTCTTAGTACTCCGATTTCCAATCGTTCTTTCTCCTGGGTTGATTCATCACGTATTCTAATCTTATTTATTTTTTTCTTTAAATATACAAAAATTTGAGTCATGAAATGCAAAAGAAAAATATGTATACAGAAACTTTATATCAATTATTAAAGTGTAGCTTTCTTTCTTTCTAATCTTTGCTTGGAAACGAAATATTTTTGAAGTCAAATATTACTGTCTTTCCACAGCTATAAACACAAAAGATACCCACAATGTGTCTACTTCAAGCAAGAATCATACATCACTTACCAGGCAAGATCTGAAATTGATTTATTTTTTCTAATCAAGACCTGGAAAAAAAACGAAAAAAAAAATAATAAAAATTCCTTTAAATCTACAGAATTTTTTAATCGAGATGTAGAAATACGATATGTATAAAGTTTATATGATTCATTAAAGTGTAATTTTCTTTCTTTCTGAACTTTATTTAGAAGCGAAATATTTTTAAAGTTAAATTTCATTGTCTTTCCACTACCCCCCATGAGTACAAAACATATCCACAATGTGTCTCCTTTAATCATGGAGCATCCATCTCTAATCAGGTAAAAGTTTTGAGATAAAGAATATTAACTTTTTAAGGACCAGACAAAAAAAAAAAAAAAAAATTCCCATTTAAAGTTTTCCCTTGAAACTACAATATTTTGAATAATGAAATCTAGAAGTAAATTATGCATATAGAAAGTCCATATGATTCATTAAAGTGTAGTTTTCTTTCCTCCTAAACCTTGTTTGGAAGTTATATATTATTAAAGTTGATTAATACTGTCTTCCCACCATTCCAATGAACACAATACATATCCACAATTTGTCTCCTTTAAGCAAAGAACACATCTCTTATCAATTAAGAATTCTGAGATTTTTTTTTTTTTGTAAGGTCGGGACCTGGAAAAAATAATCATTTTCTCCAATTAAAATTTGTCCTAAAACTACAGAATTTTGAATTATGAAATGTTGAAGTAAAATATGTATGTAAAAATTTTATATTATTCATTAAAGTGTATTTTTCCTTCCTTCTAAACTTCATTTGAAAGTGATGTTTTTTTTTAAGGTTATTATTGTTTAAAGTTAAAGTTATTATAGTTAAAATTACTATTATTGTCTTCCCACTATTCCTAACACAGTACATGTGCACAATGTGTCTGCTTTAACCGAGGAACACACATCTATTATCAGTTGACGATTATTCACCAATTTACCTTGTAGTGAAGAACGTGTCTTTTATGCATTGTGACATCTGCATTTTAAATATTTTCAATAATTTTTGCTTCCTCCATTATACAATCTTCCCTTTTGTTTTCCTTGCAATATAATCAAAATATTTGTAACATTTTTTAACATATTATCCCTTTGCTGAAATTTCGGCTAATCACACACATACACACACACACACATACACACACACACACACACACACACACACAACTTCTAACACTTTCAACACACTAATAGTACGACTTTCTTCTTTTTCCTCCTCCTCCTCCTCCTCCTCCACCTCCTCCTCCTCCACAGCATGCCATTTTTCATGACACGTCTACCTATCATTTCTCAACCGCACCTTTCAATTCCTTCCTTCCTCGCTTCAGTCTTCCCTCGGTAACCTTCATCTTTTTGCCGTGGTGGTGGTGGTGGTGGTGGTGGTGGTGGTGAAAAAAAAAGGAGTCTCCGGGATATGAGAAGAAATAGTGTTGTGAGATTCTTGGCCGAATTTAAGACAAAGATCATGAGTAACGTCGAGAGAGAGAGAGAGAGAGAGAGAGAGAGAGAGAGAGAGAGAGAGAGAGAGAGAGAGAGAGAGAGAGAGAGAGAGAGAGAGAGAGAGAGAGAGAGAGAGAGAGAGAGAGAGAGAGAGAGAGAGAGAATGGCAACAATGACAATAATTACACCAGGGAGTAAACAGGTGGAGAATACAAAAACAAGAAGATACTGATAGAAAACAATAGGTATCCCAGGTAAACAATCAAAATGTTATAAGGGCATCTGTGTGTGTGTGTGTGTGTGTGTGTGTGTGTGTGTGTGTGTGTGTGTGTGTGTGTGTGTGTGTGTGTGTGTGTGTGTGTGTGTGTGTGTGTGTGTGTGTTGGCATCACTTTCTCTCTCCTCCTTTCTCGCTAACTTCCTTCCTTCTTTCATTTTCCACTTCCCTGCTCTCCCTCTTTCTTTCCGCTCCTTAATCCGTCCTCCTTTACCACGAATTCCCACAATTTACGGTTCTCTCATTCCCGCACTACCTCTTCCAACCTCTCTCTCTCTCTCTCTCTCTCTCTCTCTTGCTTTTCTTCTAACTTTCCTTTTCTCACTGCCCTGGTTCTCTTTCTCTTCTCTATCCTCCTCTTTCGCCTCTCCTTCACTACCTTTCTCAATTCCTCCCTTCCCAATCAACCTCCCTTCGATCTCCTCTCACTTGTATCTCCTAGTTTCCTCGTTTCTGTTCATTATTCCTATTCCTCTCTCTCTCTCTCTCTCTCTCTCTCTCTCTCTCTCTCTCTCTCTCTCTCTCTGTGTGTGTGTCTATCTATCTATCTATCTATCCATTCTTCTTCAATCATCTTCATCAACTTCTCTTCCACTTCTCCCTCCCCCCATTTCTCACTCTCTTTCTCTACCTCTCCTGCACCTTTCCTCTTCAGCCTCCATTCTCCCTTTCCCAACCCCTTCCTTCAGAGCACCTCCCGCCTACCCGTAGCCCCCGATAACCCCATTCCCCTCACCGCTTCTCTCTTGTCCCCTCCTCTCCTCTCCTTGCAATCTGTAGTTGGTCGGAGTTTGGCTAAAGTTGCCTCAGGTGCGGAAATTGTTTTGTAGTTGTGCTATACAGGCCAGGAAATGGTGTCCAGGTCGTCAGGACTAAGGGACGCACAGACAAACAGACAGATAGACAGACAGACAGACAGGCAGACAGATACACAGAGACGGACACACCTGTAAACACCTGTCCTCTGCATTACGATGGGAAGAGAAGGGTGGTGTTGACGTTCTTAAGGTGATGGGTGTTGTGTTGTGTTGTGTTGTGTTGATTCTGTCTGGGTGTCTGTTTAGTTTTGTTTTATGTATTTAATTGTATGTTTTTTTTTTTTTTTTTTGGTTATTAATGTTTTTCTTCTTTATCTTTATTCTTTATTTGTTTATTTGCCGTATTTTTCTTATATGTTATATCTCTTTTTCTTAATATTTTTTTCACTTTTCCTCATATTTTCTACCTTCCTTTTGCCTTTTTCTTAATATTTCATCCCTTCACATTTTCTCTCTTTTCTTCATATACTCTCCATCCCTCCCTTCCTCCCTCTCTCTCCCTGTCTCTCTTATTCTCTCGCTCTCTGCCCTTCCCTTTCGATCCTCTCCCTCAGAACACTGCCTCAATCCTTTCCTCACCCTATTCCATTTCCAACCAAACCTAAAAGACCCACGAGGCCTTAACTACCTATCCTCTCGCCGCCTCTTCCTTTGCTTCCTCTCAGTGCAATGCCATACCTCCTATTCGTTCACCGCTATTGCCATAATTCCCCCTTCTCTCCCTTCCCTCTCATTCCCCTTCCTGTCCCTGTGTCTCCCTTTGGTCTCCTCTTCCTTCCCTTCACGCCGAGAATTCATTAACTCGCTCGGCTTCTCAAGGACACTTCAGGCAAATGCTTTGGTAATTATGAGCCACTTAGGATGGTGAATGACAATGTGAACATTATCCAAGAGGAGGAGGAGGAGGAGGAGGAGGAGGAGGAGGAGGAGGAGGAGGAGGAGGAGGAGGAGGAGGAGGAGGAGGAGAAGGAGGAGGAGGAGGAGGAGTAAAATGAAGAAAATGACGAGGTTATGATGAAGATAGATGAAAGTGTACAAGAGGAGTGGGAAATACGTAAAAATGAATATGATACAGTGATAAACAGAGAAGAAGACGAAGACGAAGACGAAGAAGAAGAAAGGAAGATGATGATAATATATGAATATGAATATGATGATGATGATGATGATGATGATGATGTCTGCAACAAAAGAAACACACACACACACACACACAAAGAAGAATATTCACAAGTGGTGTGTGTGTGTGTGTGTGTGTGTGTGTGTGTGTGTGTGTGTGTGTGTGTGTGTGTGTGTGTGTGTGTGTGTGTGTGTGTGTGTGTGTGTGTGTGTGTGTGTGTGTGTTTAGCGAGTACTACTGTAGTGTATGGAAAGATGAATCAGTCTGTCTGTCTCTTTTTCTGTCTGTCAGGATAAGAAAACAACAGAAAGATGATATCCAGTGGCTTGCCTGATGTTGTCAGTAATGTCTGTCTGTCTGTCTGTCTGCATCACTCACATAACGTCTGGATTTTTGCCCCAAGTAATGGACGCACTTCATGTTGAATTATGAAAGAGGGATCAAGTTTTCCTCCGCCTCCTCCTCCTCCATATCCTCTTTCACCTCTGTCTCTCCTGTCTTTATTTTCCTTCTTCCTCCTCCTCCTCCTCTTCCTCCTCCTCCTCCTCCTCTTCCCCGTTCTCCTTCATCTCTTCTTTGTGCGACATATCTTCGTTCTTATCTTGTCCTTCTCCTCTTCCTTCTCTTATTCGCCTTATTTGTCATCACTTTTATCCTTCTTCCTCTCTCGGCAACTCTTTTTGTCTTTTTCTCGTCCTCTTCTCGTTATGAAATTCTTACTACTCTCGTCTACTTTCCTTTTTGTCTTATTCCGTCCTTTCTCTCTTATTCCTACTGTTCTTCGTCCTTCCGAACCCTATTTTCAACCTTTTCCTTTCTTTTTCCTCTTTTTTTTCGAGTCACTCCTACACGTCTTCACTCTCAACCTTCCCACCCTCTTTCCGCTTCAGTCCTTCCTGCTCCTGCTCCTTCGCCTGTTCCTGGTTCTCATTCTCCTCGTCCTCTTTGTCCTGCTCCTCTTAACGTCCCTCCTTTGATGTTGTATGTAACTCGGCTCCTCCTCTCTCCTTACTATTAGCATTACCCATCTTTGCCTTACCTTCCCCTTCTGAACGACGCCCTCGCCCCTTCGTAGTCTGGCTTCAATTTACGCTTCGAAATCCGCCATGATTCTTGTTATCTACCGGAGACGATGGCCGCTTTGCTTAACACTGATGCCGTCCTGTCGTGTCCCCCAAAGCGCGCGCGTGTGGTGTCTGCGCTGGGCATAATGTTTAGCTACTGAGGGAAGGGTGGCCGCGCGCTGGCTGAGGCTTGGCTACTTAGCGTATAAATGAACTTTTAGCCTGAGTGTGATTTTTTTCCCAATTCCAGAGCCCCTTGTGAGAAGTGGGTTGCCTAATCAACATACTTCAGGCGGAAATGGTGGCGATGGTGTGTTTCTCTCTCTCTCTCTCTCTCTCTCTCTCTCTCTCTCTCTCTCTCTCTCTCTCTCTCTCTCTCTCTCTCTCTCTCAATCTATCTGTTTGTCTGTCTGTGTATCTATCTATCTATCCATCCGCTTATCTATCTCTCTCGCATATCTAGAATTCCGAAATCCGTCACATCCAGCATTCAGTTAATTAACCTTATTCCGACCTAAAAAAAAAGATTAAATAAATAAATAAACAAAACCAAGCAGTCTGGGAGGAATGGAAACCTCACAGCTGCAGTGTTGTTTATCTGGTATGCATCTGGTCCCAGCCTTCCCCGGCACGCAGCAGTTCCCCCAGGGCGCAGCAGGGGCCCGGACGTTGCCTCAGGTCAACACCTTCCACTGCATAATTGACGAGGGATACTCACCCCCGCCCCCTTTGCTGCATCGCCCCCGCCACACCCACTCCCTCCCTCTCTCCCCGCCATTCTCCTTACACTGCACGCGAAGGCAAAAATCTTAACACTGATACACAGGAATATCTTTGCTTTTTTCTTTTTTCTTTGGCGATGTTTTGTTTGTTTAAGATTAAGTGGTGATTATACAATGACAGAGAAAAAAGATTTAATTAACCTAGTTCAGTTTGTATTTATGTGAACGTCAAAATGAAGAAAAAAATTAATGAGTGGATAAATGAACGAACAAATAAACAAAGAAATAAATAGAATGAAATAGCATACAGCATTTTTCCTCAACCGATCCCTAGTCACACATATGAAACAAATCTTGACCTCACCTCCCCACTCCCCGCCTCCTGCCTGGCCCAGACGTACACACTGGGGCACGCAACCTTACGTAGTGCAAATGGTTCTCTGTGTACCTCTGTTCTTTACAATTACTAACATGATTACCCTTTAAGACCCCAACAGTGGCCTTCATCACACCCCACACACAGTTATATGCTACTGAATTTTCTACCTTACTTATCTCTACACGATACTTTCTATTCATCTCATCACCATAAGCTCCTCTGTTATCCTAATCATCACTATATTTATCTTCTTTCCAATTGTCACTTTACCATCTTTTTTTTCTATTTCTACAAACTACTAGGGAGGAAATTCTTCGTATTTTCTTCCACCCAACAGAGTATTTCACTTCTCCCATTTCTTACTCAATTATTAATATTTCACCCTTTTCTCTATTCCCTTCATTCTTTAGCTTTCCATTTCTATCCCGTCCATCACTTCATTTTCCCCATTCCCTATTCGCCTATTTCTCACTTCTCTCTCCTACCCATCTTTCTAAACACTATACTCATTCACCCTTTACTTTTTACCTATCCCACTACTATGCGTTCCTCCCTTACTCTCTAGTTTATTTAGATCACGCTGCATCCATGATTTCTCCCCTTCTAGTATGGAAAACAATTTTTACACACACATATATTCAAATCCTACACCATTTAAACATTTTAGTGCATGAATATTTATCACTTTTACAATCATCACTCCAATCTTGAAAGTGAAGAGAAATATTGCAATTTTGACTTTCTATCACAGTTCACTCCTTTGACTTTCAATATACAATTCATAATTCACTGACAGCAGAATCATGACTAATAAATAGGTAACGATGCGATCCAGTGTAAATGCAAAACTAAACGAGGGGTGACTGATTGAGCCTTAACCGGAGAGCAAAGAGATAGGCGGAGTACAATGAGAAATAAACCATGGTAATATTGAACTCGTCTATCTTTTTCATGGGACTCAAACTTCATCAGTCAGTCTTCATTTACTTCCAAGCATCACCACTACGTACAAATACTTAACGATACCAATAACAACAATTACAAAAATCATCCGTTTAATGGTAACTTCCACAAAAGTTATAGATAATTCAAAGAAGTTTTCGAGTCGTTGTTTTCAAAATCATCTGTTAATCGTAAGTTCAAGAAAAGTCAAGTTAAACATTATGGTTAGAAACGTTTTAATTCCTTGTTTCACTCTGACAATGACTCCTACTTCTTCCTCCTCCGTAATTCATAACTCCTATTCCCTCCTCCTCCTCCTCCTCCTCCTCCTCCTCCTCCTCCTCCCCTCCTCTAAAATGGTTCAGTCCTATCATGGGAACGCATTACTAAGGGGCTTCCTGTGTAATGATTGTGTGTGTGTGTGTGTGTGTGTGTGTGTGTGTGTGTGTGTGTGTGTGTGTGTGTGTGTGTGTGTGTGTGTGTGTGTGTGTGTGTGTGTGTGTGTGTGTGTGTGTGTGTGTGTGTGTGTGTGTGTGTGTGTGTGTGTGTGTGTGTGTGTACTGCTATTAAGCTCATTTCCCCTCTCTTCAGTTTCATTTCCTCTCTTGCCCGCTTCCTATATACGCTCTCATTCCGTTTATGTTCCTCACACACACACACACACACACACACACACACATTCTCTCTCTCTCTCTCTCTCTCTCTCTCTCTCTCTCTCTCTCTCTCTCTCTCTCTCTCTTAGTACCGCCCTATCTACCTCCATTTACCCAGGTACCATAGATCAACACCGCTCACCTGTCACACGCACAAGTCATGCCCTTCACCTCCCACCTCCACCGGCTGTCTATCCACCTGAGTGCTGCTTGACTTTACCTGGGCCAGTCAAGAAAAGAAGAAGAGCATCATTAATATTCATGGTGTTGGGATGGTACTAGTATTATTATTATGTTATTATTATTGCTATTATCATCATTATTATTATTATTATTATTATTATTATTATTATTATTGGTGGAAGGTATAAGGAAAAACGGGAGTGACGAGGTTATTTCCCGACTACTACGCTGTCTGTTTCTTCACACTAGCGACACTAGTCTGGAAACAAACCTCGTCACTCCCCGCTTTTCCTTACAGCTCCCTGCTCCACTTGTCCAAAATGTTTCAATATTATTATTATTATTATTATTATTATTATTATTATTATTATTATTAATTATTATTATTGTTATTATTATTATAACTGACAGGTAAATTTTAGCAAGAAATCAGAGTAATCGATTTAACCTTCTTATTTATTTTTTTTATTTATTTTTTTTCTATCTAACTATTTATGTGTATACTTGCTTCAGATCGCAAACAACACAATTAAGTTCAGTGAGTCTCCTTTAAGCAAAGTAACACCTTAGCACTGCAACACCTGCCTTGTGCATTACACACACACACACATACACACACACACTACGAAAGAAATCTGGAAGAGAGATGTATAAAGACACAAACTATATTATGTATACCTACGTACATATTCACAAACATTCTTTTAATCAACCAAGACAATTGAAAAGATAGAAAACAAAATAGCAATGCGTATGTGAATAAAATGGAAAATAAAGAATGAACGAGAAAAAAGTAGCACTCCAAAAAAAAAAAAAAAAAAAATACCTTTCTTTCTGTATGTGTGTCCTACGTATGTATGGAATTAGTTAATAAGTTGCTTAGTTACATATTTAGTTGGTAATTTTGAGAGTGGCATTTTTCTCTCTCGTCCTTTATTATTATTATTATTATTATTATTTATTTATTTATTTATTTTTTTTTTCATACGTATAGCTGTTTTTGTACACCACCTTCCACATGGGACGCAGTTCACTTAATAATCCTCTAAAATTTTTTTTTCAAGATTTATGTGTATTAATACTGCCACAAACAATACACGTATCATCATTTATTAATATGTTTCTCGGCACTTCTGTACACGCAGTCTTTTTGTTGGCGGTGTGTTCTTGTTACGTCCAGCTACACGTGTCAAGAGAGTCTGGTCAATACGCACACACTCTTAAAAGGCCATAGGATACAAGACAATAAGAACCTGAGATAAAAAAAAAAAAGCTGCATAATGCCACAGGGACCACACGTGGCAGCTATGTACAGAGTCTCTCCCTCCTGTGATTTACTATTGTTTTTCAGTGGACTTTTTTAAAATTCACCTTGTGTTTTGTTAAGTAAAGAAACTGCTCGGTGATACCATACTTTTTATATGAGTTTCCGTTCTAATAATTTCTCAAGACACCTGAGAGTAAATAATTTTACCTCCATATATGTATTTTTTTTTCACTTTACAATAATTTTAATCTTCAGTGATTCTCGTATTTACACAAGCTGGAAAACAATTCAGCTATTCCAACTCGACAGCGAGGCATCCGGAGACTTAAGAGAGAGAAAAGACTATCATAAAGGATCAAACTTCCATCACTTGTTCCGCTACCCGAGCACTACATCACAGAGGCAGGTGGTGCGTACGAGTGTTGATGATCCCTATAGCTCTGCCTTGCTGCTGCCACACTAACGACCTGTATAGTTAAGTAGCACATGCCGCCTCACCTGCCGTGCACGACCCAGCAACTCGCGGCTGATCCCGCCAAACGTGCTGCCCCTCCGATAAAATTTGAAGGAATGAAGTTTTGGGAAAGTTACGAGCCTTAACTTGTACCAAAAAATATTCAATAAAAAGTTAACAAGAAAATGTGGGAGAGGGAGGGCAGGGGATATGAAGGGGATTGACAAAAAATATATACAGTCAAGTTAGCTTAGGAAAGATTAAATATAATTAGAAAGGATTGGTCGGTAGGGAAGGGAGATGACGATATCTTGCTACAGAGAGAGAGAGAGAGAGAGAGAGAGAGAGAGAGAGAGAGAGAGAGAGAGAGAGAGAGAGAGAGAGAGAGAGAGAGAGAGAGAGAGAGAGAGAGAGAGAGAGAGAGAGAGAGAGAGAGAGAGAGAGAGAGAGAGACCTATTACTAACTACACCACCTGTTATTCTTTGGCAAACATAAATCAATCCTCCCTTCCTTCCTTTCTATCCTATACTGAATGACTTCCTACAATCCACTCCTATCTTTAATAACTAACTGACAGGCTTATGGATTACACGAGTGAGTGAGTGAGTGAGTGAGTGAGTGACTGAGTGAGTGTGTGGAGTGACAGGTTATTCATTCTGATTGGCTCTCTCACTATGAATACTTCCTCTTTCCCTGATTGGCCGAGTCACAAAAATTACTCCTTTCTGTGTAACTGAATGAATGATCGACGGACTTATTGTCGCAAGATCCCCGCAACAGAACTGATGACAAGAGGACAAGACGCGGACAGAGAAAAGAGAACAAAGGAGGAAGGAATTAAGAGGATGTGAATAACAGGAGGGAGGAGAAAAAGATAATCAGGAGTGTAGGAAGGATGTTATCAACTCTAGTAAAGAGAAATCAGAAACTTGGAGGAAAACAAGATACGAACGAAGGAAAGTCACTCGACCAAAACAACAAACAGGCCTTGAAAGATTAACCGGATTTCTAAACTATTTTGGGATAAGACTAATAGATACATGATTCAATTTTGTGTGAAAAAAAAAAAAGATCCTAGCTAGAAAACCCCAATCCACAAAAATAATGCAAGTTTTTAAACCTACAAAATCACCCGAACCTTGTAACGTCTTGCTCCTTCAACCAAGCCACACACTCACCCATTCCAATCACGCACACGTTTTCCTCGCCTTGTACCTGTCACCTTCTATTGGCGTGTGCAAAATCACAGTCCATTACTCTTTACAGTGGCAATGCTTTCCTTGCAGATGTCTTCCAATACCTTTCACACATGTTACCTCTGTCCGCTGTCACCCGAGTGCCTTCATAACTGTCCGGGTTTCCACAAGTTCATGGGCTTTTCCTTGGTGTTTGTGAGTCAAGGGCAGTGGTCGTGTTAGTTTGTTGAGTGGAAAGTGCGCCACATCGTTGATCTTGCCACTGGTTGAGCTGTTTTCATTTCTCGCCTCGCCTCTGCTCATTCCTGGAGTGCGTTCTTTACTTCACTTAAAATTACGATGGATACTTTCTATGTGGTTTGCTTCTACGCTGATCTTCATTTTATTATGTTTAAATGTTCGAGTTTATTTGAATTTTTACTATATTAATATTTCACAGCTCACGACTATTTCATCTATTCCATCCATGCATGTTTGCAAAGTGCTCGCTTCATTGATTTTAAAACACTCGTAGGAATTTTCCCTACAGATTGTTACCATTTCATCACAGTTCAGCAACACACTCGCGCTAATCAATTCCTGTGCTGCTCTTTCTCTTTTTTCTCCCTAGCTTTACTTTCCCAGCTATCACTCCTCCTACCACATCCCTGTATCTCTTCTGTTGTTCCATTTCCCTCTCTTACAATTATAACCAAATCTGCAATTCGTGATCTGTTTATTTTCACGCATACTTGTCACTTCAACACTGCGCCAAGATGTAATGAGTATATGAAGTCGCACACTGTCCTTCGCACTCACTCAGCGCCTCCGCCACGACTCCCACGACCCATTAGCCGCCCCATCCCACACCCAGCCATCGAGAGTTCTTCGGGGAATCTTCATCATCAGCCTTCCGCCACACACTTCTCGGCCACTCCACGCGTCCCACACACCTCCAGTCATGGGAGGCATAAAACACGTTTTCTACGAACTGACTAAGCCTTCAACACGACCAAAGAAATGCCTGACTTTCCCCTCCCACGCCGTATGCTGGAGGTGAAACTAACTATGGTGTGTAAATTGTGAGTGTTAGTCACGACAAACGTATCTGGTTAAAAAATCAACAAGCAATCACTGTAGCCTGCAAGCGTGAGAATCCGTGACTTTGGGTTGTCCTTTAAAGAATCTTTGAGAACACCGAAGATACATGCGTGTGGAGATGGACACATGGCTATTCATGATTTCAATTGTTCCTTTAAAGACCCAGAAGCATCCATCAATATACAAATGTGTGGAGGTACAGAGGCAGCACAAGTATTCGTGGCTTTAGAGGCTCTTAATAGATCACAAACCCAAAGACACACTGGTAAGAAGACAGACAACATATGCAGTACAACCCGGGTCAGGGCACTCATCAGGAACTCAACCTGTGAAAATTACGCGAATGGCGGAAAGAAGCCACCAGTGAAGTACATGGGGGTGTGCTGGCGCTGATCCTAGACTGAAACGGCCTTTTTGTGAGCCGGGGGATGGAAGAGAGTCTTGGCAGCCGCGTCAAAGGGGAGCATGAGAGGCAGGGGACTGGGAAAAAGAGAAAGATTTCCAGGACATCATCCCTCTGTGGTGACGCGACAATCAGTAGATCCCTCTGCGAGTGGACTGTGATCCCCCAGAAACAGCGCGGTGATCCCCCTCAAGCGGCTGACGGGTGGAGGCATTTGCTGGGCTCCTTCGCAAAATACAAACTGAAGGGTGGCTGGGTCCTTGCGGCGGCCTGAGATTAAGACGCGGGTTTTTGTTAAAGCCTTAGGGACACGCACGAAATCACGAGCTCCCGGGGACAGAAACGTGGGTTATACAAAGGAAGTGAAGGAATTAATACCCACGCGAGATTTCTTTTCAATTCCCGGGTACGTGAAGGGGACGACAAATAAAAAGGTTATGGTGGTATTTTTTTTTATTTTTTATACATGTACTGGAAAAGAGAGTCACGTTTACCTAATTCACTGGTGGTGTGTGTGTGTGTGTGTGTGTGTGTGTGTGTGTGTGTGTGTGTGTGTGTGTGTGTGTGTGTGTGTGTAATAAGCCTCCACTTCTTGCATTCCACACAAGTCAAGATGAGAGAGAGAGAGAGAGAGAGAGAGAGAGAGAGAGAGAGAGAGAGAGAGAGAGAGAGAGAGAGAGAGAGAGAGAGAGAGAGAGAGAGAGAGAGAGAGAGAGAGAGAGAGAGAGAGAGAGAGAGAGAGAGAGAGCCTTATATTCTCTCCAGGTGGAATGATTAATTTCATCCCAGTCTACGTGATTCTCTCACAAAAGCTCACAACTTGCAACACTGTATTCCCGGTGACCTGAGCGGCTTACTAACTCACTCTCTCTCTCTCTCTCTCTCTCTCTCTCTCTCTCTCTCTCTCTCTCTCTCTCTCTCTCTCTCTCTCTCTCTCTCTCTCTCTCTCTCTCTCTCTCTCTCTCTCTCTCTCTCTCTCGTTCGGTTGTGCTCTAGTTTATTTCAGCTTCCACTTTAAACCTAATTAAACCTGCGAACCTCAAATCCCCTTCCCTGGCTACACACACAAACACACACACACACACAGATAATGAATGAAACGGAGAATAACGAGATGGAGATTAAAACACAGATACACGCACGTACACATACACCAATACAAACAAACACGCAAAGAAAACGAAGACGAACCTTGAATCATAAACACCGAAGAGAAAGAGAGAGATGAGAGTGATGATGAAAGCAATGCCGAGGTAATGAAGGTGGGGACAGGGAAGTACAACAAGGGGATGAGGAAACATGACACAGGGGGCGGGAGGAGGACAAAGGACCGCACGTAATGAACAGGTAGAGGTAGCAGCTCCTCTCACTAATCCACACACGTAACTCTCCTGTTAACGTTGACGGTACTTGCTACTTATGCTAATGGTGTGGAGAGAGAGGTATATAACGATTTAAGGGGAAAAACAAGTATGAGTCAACTAGAACACTACAGAAATTCGTATAGCTTAAGTTAGGTTAGGTTATATACAGTCTTTATAATTATGTGAAAGGGTTTGTATTTAATGTGGGAGTTTAGGTGATAAAAGCATGTACATACTAGAATATCAAGGGAAAATATAAATACCTACGTACAACGATCTTATGTACAAAGAGAATAAATAAATAAAATGACATAAAACTGAGATCCCAGATAAGGGAAAATCTCACATACGTAGTAAAGGGAAAATCTCACATACGTAGTAAATAAATACCTTACTAAAATATTAAATTAACATAATGAGAGAAAAAAAGAAAAAAAAAAACATACAAAAACCGTATATACAAGCTATTTCATATTAGATAACTTATATAAGAAAAAAATATTTAACACTGGAACCTCAGATAAAGAAAAAAATAAATAAATAAACATACGTATACAAAACAAATTACTAGTATATCAAACCAACAAACTGAGAGAGAAAAAAAAAACATACAAAACAGAATAAATAAGCCAGTCTCCATTCAGTAGCCTCAGGAACATTGTGTTATAGAAATATCCATTATACATTAGGTGGAACACAACAATTTTTTTATACACTAAGTAGCCGAGAAGGACCTTGTTTGTACTGCAGCGACTTACGCAACACGGCCCTGAGTGGAAGGTCTCGTTAGGCACAGAATATCAGACTATTATTATTTTTTAAGCGTGTTGAGTATATACTTTTTTTCATCTTTTTTTCTTTTTGGTTAAGTCTCTAGGGAACGACCATCAGTTATTAAGCACGAACACACGCGCGCACGCACACACACACACACACACACACACACACACACACACACACACACAGTTAGTTTATAGACAAAATATAAAAATTACTAGATAAATATTCCATGTAAATACAGCTTCTTTCAAGTCTATCAACAGTGGTGCTCACAGTGGTGTTTCTCAAGGTCATATTCTGTCAAACACTATTCCTATTGTTCATCAATCTTCTAAGCCAAACTTTTGACTTGGACTGAAAAATGAGTATCGCAGGAGTCAATGATACGGTAATAAACATGGCTTGCTTTTAATTTTGACCTATTTGACCTTTGAATTTTTTTTTTTTACCTAAATTTTGGGACTGATGCTGTGGACTTTTTTTCCCCAATTTTTTGTTGCCCTTAGCCAGTACCCGTCTTACGGAAATAATAGTACAAAATTCATAATTATTATAGCCTTACCATTATTATTACCTACTCGTATACATAAAGCATGTAATACGGCACATTGAGTTAATTAAATGTTTATATGTATATATGCTGAACACTGAGAAGTATGATACTTTTACTCCTTACTCTCTGTATGCTTTTAATTTCACATCAAAAGGCAATACTTATGATCAAACACTTTGCAATCTCATTACGTTTTCAATTATGTTATAGAGTCATTAAAACTATCTTTATTTAATAATTTACATACGTATGCATGTATGTATATATGTATCTACGTATGTATGTGTATGTATTTATGTATGTATGTATGAATCTGTTTATCTAATTGAGCATCTTCTTTTTATATGTTTGAAGGTCATTGGGTACGGCCAATAGAGACCGAAAAAAAAAAAGGCCCACTGAGGTGCTAAACCCAAAAGGAATATATGTTGTATGAATGTCAATACATCTCTCCCTCTATCTATCTATCTATCTATCTATCTGTTCATAATATTGTACATCCACGCATCTGTATTAAGTTACCTTTCTAGCGAATTCTACATTAAACCAGTCAACAGCATATCAGATAAAGGTCATGGCAGAGTACTTCTAAGAAAGCAGACAGACAGGCAGACAGACGGACAGGCAGACAGACGCGCGATAGATACGACATTTCCACTCCAACTGGCCTGTGTGCATAATATTCAAAGACAGGAAGTAATATTATGCTGCGAGTATTTTGCAATTTCCACATTTTTCTGCTTATTTATTTATTTATTTTTTTTTGTGGATTTGTGGGAAGGGTGTGGCGGATGTGAGGTTGCGCTTGGCTGTGGTTGTATTGACGAGTTTTGGAATTATTGATTGATTGATTGATTGATTGATTGAATGATTCGTTAGGTTAGGTTGTTTGGCTGGAAGGTTGAATAACGATTGTTGGAAAGACTGATCAGTTCATAGACGAATGTATTTGACTGACTGGGAATAACTGGCTGACTGACTGAATGAATGATTGGTCAGTTGACTGCTTAACTGATGAATCGGTAGGATGGTTGACTGATTGACCGATTGACCGACTGAATAACCGACTTCCAACGCTCTCGTAACATCTACTTTTTAGGAGGTGAAGGTAATGAGTGAAAACTAAGAAAGTGTCCATGTAAGCAAGAATCTCTGTACATTTTACAAGAGGAGGTGATGCTCCTTACAATACTTTATGACAAGGAAGGAAGGTGTCTGTTACAAAGCACCCCAAAAACACCCCAAGACATATAACGTGATTCAAGCCCAGCCTCTCCTTGCTCGAGCACCTTCCGCTAGGCACATTAATAATAAACATTTTGATGCGCTGCTTTAATTCCTACCTTCATTACACGTAAATCCCGACGCGTTCTTCCTTTACGCTTCCTGCTACATATATATACATTTCCTCTTGCCTTCTTCCTCTCCCTGCCTGCCTGCTTACTCGCCTGGGAAAGTCTGCCTGCCTGCCTAACTGCTTGCTTCTCTTCTGTCTGCCTAGCTAACTTCTTTCCTGTTTGTCTGGCTACATGTTTCTCTTCCTCCTTTCCCTTACTGCCTGCTTTTTCTGTTTTTATACCTTCTTGTCTGCTTTCCTGCCTGCCTGACTGACTGCTTTCCTGTTGTCTGCCAGTTTCACTTGTCTCTATTCCTGTCTGTCTGCCTGCCTGTCTGACTGGATGTTTTTCTACTTTTCTACCTTCCTCTCTGCTTCCCTGCCTCTCTGACTGACTGTTTTCCTGTTTGCCTGTCTCGCTTGCCTCATTTCCTGTCTATCTGCCTGCCTGTCTGACTTACCAGTTTTCTGTTTTTCTGTCTTCTTGCCTGCTTCCCTGCCTGCCTAACTGACTGTTTTCCTGTTTGTTTGCCTGTCTTGCCTGCCTCTCTTCCTGTATGTCTGCCTACCTGTTTGCTCCCCGCTATCCATGTCTTCAAAACACCAAGTTGGCAAGGGTTTGACCTATAACACCAGAGACATCCTGCACATTTTGTATCAATAAGAAATGTCAACACCTTCCTTTCCTTTTCCTCTCACACACCACCATCGCGTCTCCTCCGTGCCCTCTTCTATTCCTCCCACAGCCTCTCCTTTCCCTCCTTCCGCAGGCCATCCCTCATCCCCTCAGGGTACAAGAAGCTTACCCCACCCAGCAAAGGTCCCCACAAGCAAGATCGTGTCAGGAATATTAATGTTGTTTTCTCAGCTTCCCTTCCAGCTTCTTCACCCTTCCTTTCTTCCCTCTCATTCTTCCCCTGCAGCGTCCGCCCTCAGGCATCTTTTTCTCGCTCCTCTCTCTTTCAGTTTCAAGTTCCGAGTATTTTTTTTTTTTTTTTTTGTGCCTTTGACCAAGCCTCTTATTTTCCCTCACTCTCAGTCATCCCTCTTTTTGTTCATTTCTCTTCTCCTTTTCAGTTTCGTTTTTCAATTTTTTTTTTTTTACCCCTATCAGTCTTCTATTTCCATTTCCTTCAGTGACTTCTCCCATTTCCTGCATTTTCCCTATCCCTGCACTCTCACCTGTTTAATAGCTTCCATTCACCTGCTTTTTAATACACGCTTCGTTAAAACTCTCCTTTCGGATGGACTGGGAAAGAGCCTTGTTCTTTATCTATCCTGTTATTCCACATGTAGTTCACTTGTAGTAGTAGTAAACAGATAGAGATACACTCGTTACAAAAGAAATAGGTCTTCAGGTATTACTTCTTTTCATGTACTCTCATAAACGCTCATAACCTTCCCTAAACACCCACTTACCCTTGTTTCCTTTCATTAACCTCTATAATATTACCTATTTTCCCTGCCTATAATTGCCTCCTATTTACCTTCCAGTGATCTCTCCCTCCTTTTAAACATCTCATTCACCTTTCTAGCTTCCCTTTTCCTTGTTTTAACTCCACTCTCCCTCTGGAATCCACTCTTCAGCATGTTTTCTTAGCTACTTCAATTTTTTTTACCTCTCCGTCACCTCTCCCTCCTCCTTTTCCTCATCTTAAACACCCCTCGCCTCTTAGCCTCCTTTAAACTCCCCCCTTTCCTTATCTTTAATTAATCTCTACCAATAAATCTTACCTGCTTCACCTTAAACTTCTTTTCCTACCTTGGTTCATTCCTTTCCACATTACAATTCTCACCTGCTTAAAATATTTCCTTAGTCACCTTTGCTTTATCTTTCCTCAGCCTTCCTTCCCTACCTTACTTCCCTAATTTCACCTTACAATTCTCACCTGCTTTAGTTAACCATGCCTTACCTTCTCCAGACCTCCCCATCCTTACCTTCCCTTGTGTATGTCAGAGGTAACCACCATCACCACCATCACCACCACTATCAGGGAGACAAGGTATTTACGTCTGCAGTTGCTGTTGTCGCACAATAAACACCAATCCTCTTAGCCACGAACGACGAACACCTCCCTCCTAAGTCGCGCTGCATGGCTCGGGAGTTTGTGTCACGATGCTGAACTCCCAAATCCTCCTTCCCGCTTTCCTATTTGTGCAAGACTCCCTGCCTCCTTCACCTCTCGCTTTTATTATCCTCATATTCTGTGTCCTTGTCTGTCTGTCTGTCTGTCTGTCTGTCTGTCTGTCTGTCTGTCTGTCTCTCTCTCTCTCTCTCTCTCTCTCTCTCTCTCTCTCTCTCTCTCTCTCTCTCTCTCTCTCTCTCTCTCTCTCTCTCTCTGACTAATATTCATCACTTGCCTTGCCATGTATAACCTTCGCTCACATAACAATACCTAAGGTTATTAATTCAAACATTTCATAATCTCTCTCTCTCTCTCTCTCTCTCTCTCTCTCTCTCTCTCTCTCTCTCTCTCTCTCTCTCTCTCTCTCTCTCTCTCATGCACACCCAGACGGAAACTTAGAAAATTAAGCCGTTCACTCACTCACTCACTCACTCACTCATTCACTCACTCACTCACTCACTCACTCACTCACTCACTCACTCATTCACTCACTCACTCACTGTCCCAACTAACCCTTTACTATTCACTTTCCACTACGTATTTTTTCTCATTATATAATCTCTCCCTTTCTCAATACCATTCACTGAACTCTCTCTCTCTCTCTCTCTCTCTCTCTCTCTCTCTCTCTCTCTCTCTCTCTCTCTCTCTCTCTCTCTCTCTCTCTCTCTCTCCTATGTACACCATCCCCTCTCACCATAGCAAGTGAGGAAGCGACGAATAAAAAAAATGACAGGAATAGAGACGGTTAATTCATGACGTTTTTTTTTTTCCTCAGGTGAAGTCAAATTATCCCAGGTGCTTCGCCAGATTAGTACTAGCGAGCCACATTCATTACGTGTGTGGCAAGCGGGATGAGAAGGTATGTGAGGGAGTAATGAAGGTGAGAGAGGGGAGGCATTCGACTGGGATGGCAGGAGGAGGGGCAGAGAGGAAGTGAAACGAGATAACGAAAGGGAAGAGAAGATACGAAGATAGGAGAGAATGGAAAAATATAATAAATCTGAGGATAGGGGAAGAGAGGGGAAAGAGAGGATAGCAGGAGGGAAGGCTGAGGAGAGAAGAAATATGAATAGGGAAAGAAGGAAGGAGGAGAGAAAATGGATGGATGAGAGGAGGAATGCACGTAGGAGACAGGTGAGGTAAGGAAAGAAGGTAAAAGAGGGTTAAAGTATAAAAAATGAGAGGAGAAAGGTGAAAAGGTGAGAGAGAGAGAGAGAGAGAGAGAGAGAGAGAGAGAGAGAGAGAGAGAGAGAGAGAGAGAGAGAGAGAGAGAGAGAGAGAGAGAGAGAGAGAGAGAGAGAGAGAGAGAGAGAGAGATAAAAGTAAGGTATAAAAGACGGAAAGAGGGGAAGAGAGGGGAGGGAGAAACGAAAGGCCACGTCATAGGAGAGGTCAAGGAGAGAGAGAGAGAGAGAGAGAGAGAGAGAGAGAGAGAGAGAGAGAGAGAGAGAGAGAGAGAGAGAGAGAGAGAGAGAGAGAGAGAGAGAGAGAGAGAGAGAGAGAGAGAGAGAGAGAGAGAGAGAGAGAGAGAGAGAGAGAGAGAGAGAGAGAGAGAGAGAGAGAGAAGGGGAAGGGGAGAGGGGCGGATAGAGAAGGGGAGTAGGGAGCAACTGACAAGCAAATTTAGCTCAGAAGAAAATTAAATTCCAGGGGCGAGGTCTGTGAGGTGGTGAAAAATGAGCCCAACATATTAGCTACAGGTTGGCGGGGAGGAGAGGAAGGGGAAGAGAGGAGGGAGAGGAAGAGAGGATAAGAGGAAGGATGGGAGGGGAGGGACAGGAGAGGTGGAGGGATAAGGGATAAGGGGCATACAGAGCTAAAATAGACAGGAGGGGATTGACTACGGGAAGTGGAGAGGAGAGTCACGAGGGAAGAGGGAGGGGAAAGGGTGGGGAGGAGATGGGAGGGGAGGAGAAAGGGGAAATGCCTCAGGCGGTCTCGAATTAATGATATTTTTAAGCCTCTTTGAAATGCACCAGGAAGAGAGAGAGAGAGAGAGAGAGAGAGAGAGAGAGAGAGAGAGAGAGAGAGAGAGAGAGAGAGAGAGAGAGAGAGAGAGAGAGAGAGAGAGAGAGAGAGAGAGAGAGAGAGAGAGAGAGAGAGAGAGAGAGAGAGAGAGAGAGAGAGAGAGAGAGAGAGTTGGAAGAATAAAGCAGGGAAAAAAGGATGAAGGTGAAAGAGAGGAAGAAAAGACGGACTGTATAAAGATAATGAAGAAAGGAAGGAAGGAAGGAAAAGGGAGAAAGTAAATATGAAGGGATGAGAGAGGAAATTATATTGGAGGGTAGGAAAGGAAAGGAAAGGAAAGGAAAGGAAAGGAAAGGAAAGGAAAGGAAAGGAAAGGAAAGGAAAGGAAAGGAAAGGAAAGGAAAGGAAAGGAAAGGAAAGGAAAGGAAAGCAAAGCAAAGCAAAGCAAAGCAAAGCAAAGCAAAGGAAAGAAAGGGAAAGGAAGAGAAGAGAAAGGATGGGATGGGATAGGATGACATGCGAAGAGAAGGTAAGGGAAAGGGATGGAGGATGAAATGGGATGGAGAGAGAGAGAGAGAGAGAGAGAGAGAGAGAGAGAGAGAGAGAGAGAGAGAGAGAGAGAGAGAGAGAGAGAGAGAGAGATACAAAACTACAACATAATGGAAACTATAAAGGAATCTGATCAGGAAAAAAAATGAATACAAAAAACAAACAAATCTCTCTCTCTCTCTCTCTCTCTCTCTCTCTCTCTCTCTCTCTCTCTCTCTCTCTCTCTCTCTCTCTCTCTCTCTCTCTCTCTCTCTCTTCCTGCAGTGCTCACAACCAACTAACGTCTACATTACACCTGATCTACGGCTACGAGATTCCTCCCCAGGCAGCTTCACTTCAACGACCACATAAAAATAACAAGGATGTTCCGCCCTTCCTATTCCTTTCCCCTACTCCCTTCACAGCACACAGCCCCGTCACTCCTCCTCCGTCTGATCACCTCTATTTCTATTCCCTCTTCGAAGATATCTGGAAGGGAGTTATTTTTTTTATTACTTTTTTATTATTATTATTACTGTTATATGGGTTGTTTTTGTTGTTGTTGTTGGTGGTGGTGGTGGTGGTGGTGGTGGTAGTGGTTTTGTTTTTATCATTACCAGTAGTAGTAGTAGTAGTAGTAGTAGTAGTAGTAGTATGAGCACTTCAGTAGAAAATGCTCATTAAATCATCAGAAAATCAGTATTTCCACCTCCCAGAGTAGCTGATAATCTCTCTCTCTATGTCTCTCTCTCTCTCTCTCTCTCTCTCTCTCTCTCTCTCTCTCTCTCTCTCTCTCTCTCTCTCTCTCTCTCTCTCTCTCTCTCAATAAACGTCACATCCTTTTTTTCCCTTTACAAAAATGATACTCTTTTCAAAATCTGCAGTTTATAAGAAAAGGGAACAGAAAAGAAAATGGTGATGATGGTAGTAGTAGTAGTAGTAGTAGTAGTAGTAGTAGTAGTAGTAGTAGTAGTAGTAGTAGTAGTAGTAGTAGTAGTAGTAGTAGTAGTAGTATAATTGTGATAATGATAATGCTGACGATAATAATAACAACGATAACGGAAATTAAAACCAACAAGAACGAGAGAGAGAGAGAGAGAGAGAGAGAGAGAGAGAGAGAGAGAGAGAGAGAGAGAGAGAGAGAGAGAGAGAGAGAGAGAGAGAGAGAGTCACTTCGATAACACATTAATCGAAAAGGAAGAGGAGAGTGAGAATGAAGAAGACATGACAGGGGCTACACGTGGAATTGGTGACAAGGCCTCGATTATTAACCCGTAAGGAGGAGATCGTGGAAGGAGCATAAAGAACCTCGTGGAATATTCAGTCGAACAGTGCAATAGTGTATAAAGAGTGTTACTGCCCATGTTAATTACTCTAGAGACATTTCAGTTTATTCTCTCTCTCTCTCTCTCTCTCTCTCTCTCTCTCTCTCTCTCTCTCTCTCTCTCTCTCTCTCTCTCTCTCTCTCTCTCTCGTGCGTGTGATAGACAACTATTCAATCACAAAGCGACTCATTCTCAAAAAGGGAAGTTATTTACTAAACGACACACACACACACACACACACACACACACACACACACACACACACACACACTGAAGTAAGAGTTCTATGTAATCAATGCACATGAATATAAAACAGTTAATAAAAAAAAAAAAGACGAAACTTTACGATCTGTGAAAATCCAAGCAGGGAAACGGATCAATATGTAAACAGACACACGTACGTACTTTATTTCTTCACTACTATCAATACAAGTGAAGTAACAAAAGAAGAATAAATAAATAAATAAACAGAACAGTGAATATGTATACAAGTTCACGGATCTATCTTCAAAGGAATAGGAGAGAGAGAGAGGAAGACGGAATGGATAGGACGGAGAGAAATGGGTCAGTGGGTAAACAGAATGACGTGGTTGAAGTTAAAACCAGACTAAGCTAATGGAACAAGATTGGCAAGACGGAAGGAAGGAAGGAAGGAAGGAAGGAAGGAAGGAAGGAAGGAAGGAAGGAAGGAAGGAAGGAAGGAAGGAAGGATTGATGTATGGGATGGATGAAAGGAGGGAAGGAAGGAATTGATGTATGGGTGGATGAAAGGAAGGAAGGAAGGAAGGAAAGAAGGAAATGATTCATCGATGGATGGATGGAAGGAAGAATGAAAGAAATGACAGAAGGAAGGAGGTTAGAGAAACCAAAGGAACGAACTAAAAAAAAGATAAGGAAAAAAAATAAGGAAGGCAGCAAGGAAGGAAGGAAGTAAGGCAGCAAGCAAAGAAGGAAGGAAAGAAGGAGGGAGGGGCATACAGTGCTCTAAAGTCCGGATGGAAGAGGCTGCTTTATGGGGCTGAGAAATGGCAGGATTAGTGTAAAAATATATCCGTGTAAGAACGCAGAGTCGTTCGTTGTCGTTCAGGGTCGTTGCGGAGTAATTTATGGGAAAGTGGAAGAGGACGACACGAAGAAGAGGACTGGAAGAGGAGGAAGAAGAGGAGGAACAGAGGTGATGGTTAGGGAGAGGTGGTGGTGGTGGTGGATACAGTTTCTTATGCACAACATTACATGGTGTGTGTGTGTGTGTGTGTGTGTGTGTGTGTGTGTGTGTGTGTGTGTGTGTGTGTGTGTGTGTGTGTGTGTGTGTGTGTGTGTGTGTGTGTGTAAAGTGCGAATACGTATCTGGTTAAATGTCAACGTGGAGGAGGAGGAGGAGGAGGAGGAGGAGGAGGAGGAGGAGGAGGAGGAGGAGGAGGAGGAGGAGGAGGAGGAGGAGGAGGAGGAGGAGGAGGAGGAGGTGACACAACTTTTAAAGAGTGTCACTTCAGTCCTATTCTGGTGTGACTGAGTGAGTGTGTGCAGCGTTTCCAGCACAATAACCTCCACACACTTGACTCACTCTCTCACACAGTATCCAAACAACGTGCAGAAAAAAAAATGCAAGTGGATGCAACATTTGCGTCACGCTGCCTGTACGTATGTGTACCAACTACAACAACACTTTCAAATCTAATGCCGCAGGTAACATGACCATGGACAGAAATGATTGCGAGAAATTAGTATGTCAACAATTTTCAATGCTACCAGTTATGGCGCGTGCAATCTATTAGTAAATTAAAAGGCACGCCACATATAGACTCATAAATCAATGGAATGCAGGGAATATGCAGGTAAAGGTGTCATTCGAATTGTATCTAGAAACGAGGCAGGAAAGGTGAGTGTGGTTCAGGTGAGTGACAAGTGGGGTAAGTGAGTGGGCAAGACAAAGCAAAGGGAAGGCTGAGGAAAAACAACGCACTTAGAACGAAAAAAAAAATTAATTAAGTAAATAAATGAAAAATAATAATAATAATGAATGAATAAATAAAGACAAAGAATTCTATAATTAGACAGACTGATAGATATAGATTAAGAACGAAAAAAATAAATAAATAAAATAAGTAAATGAAAAATAATAATAATAATGAATGAATAAAATAAAGACAAAGAATGCTATAATTAGACAGACTGATAGATATAGATTAATATACAGGTGAAATACAGATAGATAGGTACGCAGATATATAAAATGATAGGCAGACAGAAGCACAGAAACACATAAATAATTAATACGCAGACAAATAGAGCAATAACTAGAATACACAAACAAATAAAAGAAAATAAAAATATAAATAAACAAATACAAAGATGAATAACCAAATAAATGAAATACATATCGGAAACAGAGAGAAAAAAATTAAAAGCACCAGTTAAAGATACGCACCTACATGATATCGAGGTCAGCTGCTGCCGGAAACTACTCTTTCCAATAATATTTCGCTCCCAGTATACAGACAGCGCAGAAAAGCAAGGCAAAAACCACCGCCCCCTCCAGCACAGTGCGGGAAATAAATACTGAGAACATGCTGTCAGTAGGAACATCACCCACAAACATTTCCACGGAACAGAGGGAAGGGGGACGGGACAGAGCATGATTAAAGAAGATTAACTACTCGTATGAGTGTAATGCATAAATGATGAATAATGATGCTGTAATAAGGGGGTATACGAGTAGATGGTAACAATAATAATGCAGTCTACATCGTAATGAAAGATGACAATTTTGGGAGATTTTGTTCTGTATTTTGTGGTTTAGTTATATTAATCGGAAAAAAAGTCGCTATCTTTTTTTCCCTACAAACTAAAAAGGAAAAAAAATCTACGTATATTGCGGCTGGAAAATTCAAACTACCACGCACTTGTACACACTCTTATCCACAAACAAGTCAATATAGAAAGGGACAGTGACCCAAACCAGACATATTAAAAAGATAGTAAAACTTATAAAACCACGATCCTTTCAGCAAATAAAAACAAAACCAACGCAGAACTAAAGAGAAATGACTGACAGATATGAATGCTGTAATATTAATCTCTCTTTTTTAATTTATCTATTTTATAACGATTCAGTTTTTCATATTTCCTTCCCTTTTTTTCTAGGCAGAGAGAGAGAGAGAGAGAGAGAGAGAGAGAGAGAGAGAGAGAGAGAGAGAGAGAGAGAGAGAGAGAGAGAGAGAGAGAGAGAGAGAGAGAGAGAGAGAGAGAGAGAGAGAGAGAGAGAGAGAGAGAGAGAGAGAGAGAGAGAGAGAGAGAGAGAGCGTCTTCATAATATCGCTTTTAGGACAGTGAGGATAATGAGAAACAGACAAGTATGAGATGGATTTAGGCTTTATCACGTGCATCAAAGGACCACATTCTGAAACTCTTCAACGCTGCACCTCCACTACTATCCACAGCCTCTCGTTAAAGTGCCACGTGTTTCTTTCAATGACATTTTTTTTTTAATGGTTCTAGTGGCAGATTAGCAAGATTTCTACGTTATCAAAGGGAGAAACACCCTTGAGAACCCTGCTAACCATGTGACCTTGGAAAATAGCCGTGGTGAAAGAGCAAAGCTGTTTCTGAATAAGGATCCAGGTGCGAGGAGGAAATTGTGCAAAGCAGCTAGCGGAGGTTGCAAGACATGGCTCTGATGAAACGGCTGACTGTGAAAGAAAATAATAAAAAAAAAGGAAGGGGGAACTTGTGTGTGTGTGTGTGTGTGTGTGTGTGTGTGTGTGTGTGTGTGTGTGTGTGTGTGTGTGTGTGTGTGTGTGTGTGTGTGTGTGTGTGTGTGTGTGTAAATGTTTGACGAGTGGATTACAGACATAAGTGTAGCGATAATGCTTTAAAAGTCTTGTACCGACAGAGGTGAAACGTTTTAGTGCAGGATTTTAATATGAAGATAATCTTGTGAGAGAGAGAGAGAGAGAGAGAGAGAGAGAGAGAGAGAGAGAGAGAGAGAGAGAGAGAGAGAGAGAGAGAGAGAGAGAGAGAGAGAGAGAGAGAGAGAGAGAGAGATTGTTTGTAGCTATCTTACTGCATTCATTTAACTAACAAGGATAAGCCTAGTCAGAAAACAGAACAACCTCGGATGAACAATAAC
>NC_087162.1:23487947-23497947 GCF_035594125.1 Scylla paramamosain | reverse complement strand
GCTGTCTTTCCTTGATAATACATATTCCTTCTGTAGACAATTCAGCAGTTATGGACAGTAATAAATTAACACACCACATTCACTTCCACTATGCTTGGAATTTCGTATTAATCCTAAGTTCTCTTACCTAAGAATACAACACTTGCCAGATCTTGAAATGAGACACCAAGCACATCAGAAGACTTTAGAAAGAGAACACAAAACACGGAATTAATGTCTAAAGTTAATCGATTCCTCACCGCCATTAAATGTACTGACACTACTTCAGGCCACTAAGTCATCTGCAGCCCAGGACCAGAAATGCTCAGACTCGTCCATTCCCTCACCTGCCAGAGATTCATATATTCATTAAAGTCAATGTACCACTACAGAAGACCCGGAAAGCCAGCGATGACCGGCAGGTATGTATTAGTGAAAGCGTATCAGATATACCTGTGAGTTGATGACAATGTTCAAAGCAGGCGTAATGATGGTACGTACTTTTTTTTTTTTCGTGTTTACTACCTGAGTCTATATAATTTGTTTGTGATATTATAAAAGATAATAAAGCGCCACGTGTTCTGGAAATCATTCACCTCTATGAATAACAATAAGTGCAGCCTTAATTGAATTGCCTGTATTTGTAATTTATCGTAATTGCAGGATAAATTAATAATACCGCCTCATATTAACAGCGTCTATCATTAATGCCGTGTTACTGTGTGATTTTGTGCTTGTAATTACGAACAGCATCATGGGCCGTTATGAGAGGAATTAAACCTCTGTTTCATGTTCTCACAACAAATAAATGAGAAATAAATACTGTTCCATATTAACAACGACCGTCAAAATACTGTTACTCTGTGATTCTACGTACCTACATAATCGGTACCACGAGTTCTTTATTACAGTGCTACAATACTACAGTGTTTCATATTCTCGAGTTAATTTGTTAACGTTAGATATATACAATGAAAGCTTAATGCACTGTCTTCGTGTATATTATAACAGGAGCCTCAGGTACCCATGTAACGCTTCGTGGAGAATGGTATTATGAATGTTTCTACGAATATGATGGCGTCTGCAACACTGACCTCTTGCTATTTTTATTACGTAGTGCGTCAAGCAACTACCTTCCACCCTACTACTACTATACAACAGTACACCGTATCAGTGATGCCACACCAGCCTTCATGCCACACCTCACCACACACGAGACAAGCATCACACCTCCTAACGAAACAAACACAATTACATCCACTTCTTACGCCTACCCTCACCTCATTACCACTTCTTGCCCATCACACCTGACTACCTTCCTCCTCACACACCTTTCCTCACACATGACAATCATCACGTCTAGCACAACACACCACCACATTCACCTCTGACACCTACCCTTACCTCAACACAACATTACATCACCTGCCTGCTTTTCTCAACACCACATGAATTCAAACTAACATCCTCCATCTTCTTTATTACCACACCTTACCACACTCCTATCTGACAACCTTCCTTCTCACCATGATGCAAACCTATCTTTCCCCGCTTCCCTCAACACAGCATTTCACCACTCCCAGGACCCCCACACGCCCCCAACTTGAGCAGTGTAGAGAAGAGCAGCCCACCACGCCTTCCCCGCAGGCTATCAAGTAATTTCCTTTAAAGACTCAGTGTGCATAAAAATTAGTGTTCTTTCTCTGTAAGTAAGTAGCCAGAAGAGACTGCGCCTTCTTTGATGTAATGGTTCGTTAAGTAAAGCGAGTTATGTTTTCTTTTTATTTTTTTTCTTCGGAATGCAGTATGTAGCTTAACGAGACAGTGTTTTAAAATATGACGTATGTATATATATTGTACAAGTGGTGAGTAATATTTTCTTGCCTTTAAGTATCAATATATACACATTTTTTGATAACTCACTGCATTACCTTTCCAAACATATATGGCCTGACAAGATAAAATGTTCGAAAATAAGCCTTATGAATGTGGATCTATTATACACCAGGTGAGTAAAAACAGGCATCACCTCAAGTATAGATATATAGATTTCTTTAAAAATAGCTACTCAATACATCTACTTTCAAAATCGTACACTTAAAAATAAAGCAGTTATCTTACAAATTATTCAAAAGTCGAACTGTACGAAAATTTAGAAAGAACTGTATCATATTGCTATATGCGTAAAACCACTAACTTATCAATTATACATGTACTAAAAATGGGGTGAAAGGGTTTGTGAACCTTGCATTTTAAAGAGAAATATATTATAAAACACACTAGCCAACACTCCTCCCAGGCACTTCCATGTTTGACTCAGTGTGCAGTGACGCGGCTCGTGCTGTGAGGTCAGAGTCTTCCATTAATTAACAAGTACAGGTCGCCCTTAACTATTCTGGTTCAGGGTTTGGCAATACGCTGAGGGGAATGGAAATGCCTCACACGGACCTGAGATCCGCACGGGTGGACTGGCCGCCTCCTCTACTGTTCAATCCATCTTACTTGATGTACGTGTAGCCAATAGATCTGTTTGTTCTTCCTGTGTGACCCTACGCTCAATCGACACGAGTGACGTACTTTCTGGTCGAGGTCAGGTGTGTCAAGGATGGATAAAACGATAATAATAATAAATAGAGAACCGGTAGTGTGCGTGTTTCTTGGCAATCTATCTTTAGTAACTAGCTTTAAATAGAGGAAATAGGTGTTTTATCAGTATTATACATCATTACAACCCGGTTCCTGTCGCACCTTCAGTTAAATCTATCAATCAGTCTGTAATTGGTGTTACCTTACAGGTCTCGCTTAAACGGTGAATTACGGTAGATTTTCCCTCCATAATCTACTTTTCAGGATACCAGTTAAGGGGCTTTAAATCATTAAATAATTTTTCCCTTAAGAGTATATCATTAACGTGAAGAACAGTCAATACTCCCTCAACACTTATAAATAAATATAGTTTTCCTTAACATTACCACATCGGAAGCTTTTTTCTTCACTCTGACTTCAATCAATCAACCAATCAGCCGCTCAATTCTCTCTTAAGGGTCTATCATGGAAATGTGACAATATATTACCAACCTACCTATTTTTTTTTTTTTTTTATGAGGGAGTGTAGATTTTTCTTGAGGACAACGCCACTTGACACCGTTATTGGTGCGAAATCAACCAGTCAGTCATTCACTCTGTCAGTGCTCCTTTGAGTCTTTCTTGAGCGCAGAAAAGTAGTCGATGTTCACCAAAACTCTAATTTTAATGAGGAAAAGTACTCGTGACAGGTGTTCCCCTGACAACACACGTTCCTTCTGCTATCAGGAGTTCATTTCTTGCCTCAGATTTTTTTCTTTTTGCGAGTAGGAATAAAAAAGTCTTCAGGAAAATTCTCCCCGTGTGCCTATAAATAGCAGGCTTCCTTGGAAATACGTAAAACTCGCTCACCGGCGCAATCTTTTCTTATGAAGTGGAGGGAACGTAATGTGATATGCATGAGTTCGAAACGGTCTGGCAAGTGATGGACGTGAAAATGTAACATCGCATCAATAAAGTCAGAGATCTCTTACAAGACACCAATACCTGAATTATTAAGAAGTGCCACCGCATATTTATACTCCAAACGAAGCAAAGCGGCGCTCACATACAAGAGGAAATAAAATACCCCAAAACAAGAGGTCAAGACGGAGGAGAAAGACAAGGAGAGGAGCAAAGAAGACGATGAGAGAAAGAGCAAATGCACGAAAGGAAGACAGCTTTTAGAATCAAAGAAAGAGGAATATGGAAGAGGAAAAAAGTAACTCAAAGGAAGAGGAAAGAGATGGGAAATGAGGGCGGCGGGAGGAGGAGGAGGAGATGGCGCGGAGGATGGCAGGAGAGGAGAGAGAGGAGGCAACCCAAAGGAAGAGGAAAGTGAGAGGAAATGAGAGCGGGAGGAGAGGATCGCGGGAGGAGGAGTCCATTTACATGTTAATCAGTGGCCTTTGATCTCCCCAGAAGCCAAAATTTAGAGCTACAATGAGGTAAAAATGTTGGCACACTTTTCCACGCCACCATGCAGCGAGCGAGAACAAGAGCGAGAGAGCGAGAGCGAGAGCGAGAGAGAGAGAGAGAGAGAGAGAGAGAGAGAGAGAGAGAGAGAGAGAGAGAGAGAGAGAGAGAGAGAGAGAGAGAGAGAGAGAGAGAGAGAGAGAGAGAGAGAGAGAAATAAAATAAGTAAACCATAAAAGAAGGAAACTAGATGAATAAAAGAACACAAAAAAAAGACATTGCATTATAAAGAGAAAATGATGAAGTCAAGGAAACGAAGAAGACTCCAGGAAGCACAATGGTTTATTTTCCCTTTTCCTTCATTATTTAAGTAACCAAAAATAAATAAATAAATACATTGTGCATGAATTGATGGTACATATGAAACTCTCTCTCTCTCTCTCTCTCTCTCTCTCTCTCTCTCTCTCTCTCTCTCTCTCTCTCTCTCTCTCTCTCTCTCTCTCTCTCAGGCAGGTAATCATCCTCCCCATCACCTATCCCAGGACATTCAAGGAGGTCAATTATACTTATATAAATACCATCACTTTCTTTAACTTTCAATCCTTTGAGTCGAACTTTATCCATTAGTTCTCATAAGACTGATTCATATTTTATTGCTGTATGTGTGTGTGTGTGTGTGTGTGTGTGTGTGTGTGTGTGTGTGTGTGTGTGTGTGTGTGTGTGTGTGTGTGTGTGTGTGTGTGTGTGTGTGTGTGTGTGTGTGTGTGTGTGTGTGCTGAGGAGGGAGGTGTTTACATAATATACATGTACTGTTTATATTTATGTATTTCTATTTATATTCAAAATTTATGTTTCCTTTGATGTACTAATGCTTGTGTGTGTGTGTGTGTGTGTGTGTGTGTGTGTGTGTGTGTGTGTATAAGAAAATATTTAATATCTCTCTCTCTCTCTCTCTCTCTCTCTCTCTCTCTCTCTCTCTCTCTCTCTCTCTCTCTCTCTCTCTCTCTCTCTCTCTCCTTAGCCTTACCACCTACGGACGACGACCACGACCACCACCACCACCACCACCACCACCACCACCACCACCACCACCACCGCCCTAAATTAAGCCACACGCAGCCATCACATAACACACAATTAAAAAGAATGAGGCAAAAAGATGGTTTGTAAATAGCATTATCGATTTTGTCATTAGCCGAGTAAGTGAGGAGGTCGTTTATAGCACTTTTGGAATCTCTTATTTCTTACCGCCCAGTTATCTAGCGGCTGCCCACTCCTACCTCCTACGTCCCTCTCTCTCTCTCCCCCTTTCCCTCTCTCTCCCTCCAACAAAGAGCAAAGGTGATAAACATTTCCGAAGGATTCATTACAAGTTGCTATAATAAGGACCGCAACAGCCACCCTCATTACCTTGAAGGAGAAGGTCGAGAGCGTGAAGGGGGACGAGGAAGGAGGAGAAGGATGAAGCAGGAAAACAAGTGGTAAGTAAAGGGGGGAAGAAGAATGAGAAGGGAAAGAAAAAAGAGGTAAAATAATTAGAGGAGTACAGGATAGTGCGAACGGGGCAAAAAAGTGAAAACAGTAAGGAAGAGAGGAGGACGGAATGCGCAAATCGGAAGAGGTGGAATACAAAGGAATACAAAGGAAAGCCAAACAGCAACAGACCTTTTGGTCCTTGCAAGGCTGTTTGGTAACTACCTCTAACTAGCTACAGGGAAGAGAGACAGGACAGCATAGCAGAAGGCTCCTCCCCAGTCACCACTCCCTCCAGCTTGCGCTGGCATAGAAATAGTTGGGAAAAATACCATGCAGTATGGAAAAATTGACATAGTATTTTCATAGGAAAGGATGAAAGGAAGTTCTACTATTCATCCTACGGTGAACTCTATACGCCTATCTGAAAGTTGATAGAATTTATATTAAAACTAGTGTCTGTAAAATAAGAGTTTATTAATGAATTTAGTAATTATTCAGACAAGAACAGAGCTTGTTAGAGATTTGCTTTTTTAATATTTGTCTATTTTATTTTTGAATGATTTAATAGTATTGGAGCTCTCAAATTCTGCAGGAAGTTTATTCTATATATTTACTATACGATTAAAGGAGGAGGAGGAGGAGGAGGAGGAGGAGGAGGAGGAGGATGAGGAGGAGGAATACAAACGAAAGCCAAACTACAACAGATCTTTTGTTCCTTGCAAGGCTGTTAGGTAACTACTTCTAACTAGCTATAGGGAAGAGAGACTCGATACCACACCAGAAGGATCCTCCCCAAACACCACTCCCTCCAGCTTACGCTGGCATGGAGATAGATGGGAAAAGTACCATGCAGTATGGAAAAACTGACATGGAACTTTCATAGGAAAGGATGAAAGGAAGTTCTACTATTCACTCTATACGGCTGTCCAAAAATGATCACAATTAATAATAAATAATAATAAAACTGGTGTCTGTAAAATAAAAGAGCTTATTAGTGAATTCAGTAATTATTCGGAATTTAGCAATTATTCGGACAAGAAGAGAGCTTCTCGGGGATTAGCTTTTAAATATTTGTCTATTTTATTTTTGAATGATTCAATAGAATTGTTTATGACGACGACGACGACGAGGAGGAGGAGGAGGAGGAGGAGGAGGAGGAGGAGGAGGAGGAGGAGGAGGAGGAGGAGGAGGAGGAGGAGGAGGAGGAGGAGGAGGAGGAAAGAAGAGAAAGGAGAGGAAAACAGAAGAGAGAGTAGGAATAGAAAAAGTAGGAGGTGGAGGAAGAGGGCAACATAACGTCAGAGGAAAGACTGGACAAAAATGCAGGAGACAGGTGAGGGCGCAGGACTGTGACTCCGACCAAGAAAGGCGAGGTGGTGCAGGTGTCGTGAGATTTAATTAACGCCACAGTGTTGCAAAGCCAGACACAGGTATGGCGGAGGAAGAGAAGTGCACGTCACCTCAGGTTAATTAGAAGGCTGCACCTGGGACGGTTGGTAAGAATTTTTTGCGTGACTTTACAGGGAAATCTCCGACCAACCCTCACACACACACACACACACACACACACACACACACACACACACACACACACACACACACACACAAGGAGAGGTGGAGCAGGCAGAGTTATAGCACTGTTTTGATTCTAAATCCTTAACTAGCTCGTAACAGGAAATAAATTGCTAATGATTTTCCCCCTCCCTACCACACTCTTTCCCCAACCCAACGTCCTCCTTTTCTTTCCACTTAGCAATGCCCTCACGCAACGCACACGCAGCGCCACACGAAACAGCAAATGCAAGCGTGACGTGTTTCCCTCAAAATGCGTGACTGTACCTTACATGATACCCAGGTGAGATCAGGTCGTTCGGTTCGTGTGTTAATGTGTTTTGAGTGTGCCTATGTTCGTGTTTAGTTTGTATGACGCGTGGTGGTTATAGAAATGATAATGAACGGGTTAATATGCAGGTAGTGATATGCATAGGTAGGTTAATTGCGCCATGTTAATTGTGTGATTATTAAAGATGTTTGTTTCCAGATTGTTATTGGTGTTATTGCCTTTATTATTATTATTATTATTATTATTATTATTATTATTATTATTATTATTATTATTATTATTATTATTAAGTGTTTACATTATTGGCATTACTGCACAGGTGCCATCGAATCAATACTTATACACTAACAGCACCAACTCTATTGCCAACATTAGCAACATGAGCAACAACAACAACAACAACAACAACAACAACAACAACAACAACAATTTCCTGTCACATCCTCTCCAAATATTAAAACAATTTGTCGTGACCAATTTAACTTTTCACTTTCTATCTGTCTGCTTCCTCTTCAACCTCTTCTTCCTCTTCCTCCTCCTCCTCTTCCTTTTCTTCCTCCTTCCTTCTCCTCATTTTCTTCCTCTCACTTTTCCTCAAATTAGTCCTCTTCCTTCTTCATCTTTACCTGTCTCCTCTCCTTTCATTTCTCTCTCTCTCTCTCTCTCTCTCTCTCTCTCTCTCTCTCTCTCTCTCTCTCTCTCTCTCTCTCTCTCTCTCTCTCTCTCGAAAACAATGCAAGATTCACTCACCTCATTCACAACAAAGAAGAGAGGGCGTCCAAAAATAGATGGCAAATAGACACAGGAAGGTGACAGGCACAGAAATCCAACTCTTAGCTGCAAAAAAAAAAAAAAAAAAAAAAAAAAAAAAAAAAGTGAAGTTCGCATTATTTTGAGTATAAATATATGAAAATTTCACCTTGTTTACATAGTTAATTTTATGCTTATTTTCTTTATGATCTCCCACTGGACTATATGTAAGGATAAGATGTGCATTACAGTATATACAATATTGCAATATAAGTAAATACAGTTTAGGTGCATCACGAATAAAATTAAGAGATCTCCTTACTGGAAAAGCAATGATGGAAAATAAAATCCTTCCTAAAATAGAAGAAAATAAAATAAGACAAAGAACATAAAAAGAAAGGGGAAATAAAATATAATGTTGAACTCAAGAAGTCAAACAGCTTAACTATTTAAAACTTTTCAAGGGTCAGCGGAAGGAAAAAGTGACTCACGCCAGAGAAATAAACTGAAATAGATAAATAGATAGATTGATAGATAGACAGATAGATAGATATTCAGGTAAATAGGTGGACGACAGAAAGATAAATAAACAAATGGAGAGAGATATCGATATACATAGCTACAAATAGATACAGACAGACACAGCTATTGATAAAACGAGTAAAACGAATAAATAAATAGACCGAAAATCAGTATATAAATAGAGTATTGAAGAAGTGCAGCAATAAATTTATGTCGGAGGATAAGTTCCAGATCAACAGGTACACTTGGGACGCGGAGCCGGCGTGTGTCTAGACGTGCGGCGCATTAAGTCATCAGCCAGGTAAACAGTAATTAGTGTAGCAAGGTTCAGGTGGGCGGGGAACACAGAGTATTGAAACTCCACTGATTAAAAATTAAATCCAGTTGTTAATGCTTTGTTCTGAGATTTGCTGTGTGTGTGTGTGTGTGTGTGTGTGTGTGTGTGTGTGTGTGTGTGTGTGTGTGTGTGTGTGTGTGTGTGTGTGTGTGTGTGTGTGTGTATGTGTGTGTGTGTGTTTCCCCTATTCTATTCAGACACACAACATAACAATACCCATTAAATTTTACTAAAGCTTTTTTTTCACAGCTATGAAGGTTATACTATTACTAAATGAAGATTATTTCATTAATAAACACCATATCAAATCAAAGTCTAAAATTAACCATCGAAAGCGCGCGCGCACACAAACGCGCACGCACACACACACACACACACACACACACACACACACACACACACACACACACACACACACACACACACACTGGTGAAAGCACTTGCCAAACAGAGGCCAGACAATTTACAACACTGCAATCATGTATCATGCATGCAGGTGAAACTTATCCAGGATAATCTACGGTGACGGAGTGCCAGATTTCACTTACTGGTTATGGCTTAAAACTCCCTCTGATCTGTATTCTCAACATATTCACCGTTTTCTTAAGTACAATTTATGCTGTAACATGTACTGATTTTCAATATGCTTATTTTTAACATATTTTATTTATTTTTTATTTATTCGTGCATTTTCTATTACTCAGAACATAGACTTCCATCCATGGTTACATCATTCTACTTTGTTGTGGTACATTATAGTATATTGCGTTACGTCTGATTAGGTTAGGGTATAACAGATAAGGAGGAGTAACTGTACATATAACATACAAGTGCAAACTGCGCTCTCTCTCTCTCTCTCTCTCTCTCTCTCTCTCTCTCTCTCTCTCTCTCTCTCTCTCTCTCTCTCTCTCTCTCTCTGATCATTAATTTACTTGGGAAATGTTCGAGTCTTAGGACAATCGAAGATAATTAATCTAGTGAGAAAGAAATTAAGAAATGTGAGGAGAGAGAGAGAGAGAGAGAGAGAGAGAGAGAGAGAGAGAGAGAGAGAGAGAGAGAGAGAGAGAGAGAGAGAGAGAGAGAGAGAGAGAGAGAGAGAGAGAGAGAGAGAGAGA
>NC_087162.1:23480447-23485447 GCF_035594125.1 Scylla paramamosain | reverse complement strand
CACACACACACACACACACACACACACACGAACAGTCTAACTAATACCATAACATAACCAGATACGCGCAATATTGCTCAACTAAACCTAAACTGTATCCAACAAGAATTAGAGAACACGTAACTGGATCTTGCATGAACTCCCTTCCTCCCTCCTTCTCTTTTATCTACTGCGGGAGACTCGATGCTGCAAGGGTCTCGAGTTTCGGTTTATTCAAGTAATATACTGAAATACAACTACTCTAAACACGACCTGCACCCCCTTCTCCTCTTCCTAGAAACTTTAAAAACACGAACGCTTCCTCCTCCTCCTCCTCCTCCTCCTCCTCCTCCTCCTCTTCCTCCTGCTGCTCCTTCGATCCTTTCCCCTCCTCTTCCTCCTCCTCCTCCTCCTGCTGCTCCTTCGATCCTTTCTCCTCCTCCTCTTCCTCCTCCTCCTAGAGCCTTTGTTAGCTGTGAATAGATTGCCACATTGTGTTCATTGTGTTAAGATCTAATTATTGTGTTCAAGGTCATAAATTTCTTGCTACATACGCCGACATCTCGCGTAGCCTTCACAGTGTCCGTGATTAGAAGTTAGCAGTATAGGTGATAGTTAATTCTAGTTATCAGTTAGGAGACAAAGGTCAGTTACTATGACTGGAAGAGGAGGTTAGTAAATGTAGTTACAGAGGTTACGGGTTCAAATGACATGGTTTCTAATATCTAAAATTTGGTAAGGATATGGTTTAAGGTAAAGTTCCGGTGTTTTCGTTCAGATATACGATACTCAAAGAGATTGACTTTGTATTTAATCAGATAACAATTTACTAATCTCGGTTACATTATTCAGCCATTCACAACTATTCACAAACTAACTGACTAGGAAAAAAAAAACCGCCATGTGAAACGGTGGCGACATACCAACACATGAATTAAACTGAAAACAAACGGTCAAATTAAAATTCCTACAGGAGCAATACATCGACACGGAACATTTTTTTTACCATTTTTCACTTTTTTTTTTCTCATCCACGCAGTTATTTTTCAGCGGCGCCGCTCCACTAGCCGTCCCAATCAGCTCACACCCCACAGCCTGACCCTCCATCACCTGCCTGGCCGCCCTGCCGAGCCCGCCTCACCTTTAAGCACCTTTAAAGGTCACCCCTGACCTTCCCTCCCCCGTGGGCCGACGTCCGGACCACCTCGTTACCGCTGTTGTTGTTGAACGTGCTGGAGTAGCGGCGGGAGGGACGAGGCGGGAGGGACGAGGAGGAAAGACCTGCGGCGGCCACACGACTAGGGAGCGGGAAGGAAAGGGAAGGGAGGAAGGGAAGGGAGGATGGCCCGAGGATTGAGGGACTGGGGTGCGGGAAAGGTACTGCAAGGGAGGACGTGTCGAGGACTGAAGGATAAAAGGATGGTTAACTAAAGGTGGTTGAGAGGTGAAAGAGACGAACGGATGACGAAGTAGAAAAACGGAGCCTTGATAAATAAAGTAACAGAGACTAGGGAGCGGAAAAAACGTAATGCAAGGAAGTTTGTGATGCCTGAAGGGAGAAGGCTGACAGGTAGGGATGGGCGAATGGACGGCGAAAGACTGAGGGTTTAAGCTAGGATGGAGAGTTGATCGAAGGAAAACAGGAGAGAGAGAGAGAGAGAGAGAGAGAGAGGGGGAAAGGAATGAATAAATCAACGGAGAGGGAAATTAAAGGATTGAAAGGAGGTTGAAGGAAGGAAAGATGGAAAGTCAATTAAAGAGAAAAGATAGAAGAGAAATGGACAAGCGATGGAGATGGAGAGAAGAAAGTAATGAACACAAAGATAGAAGAACAATTAGAAGAAAAAAGGAAGAATGGGAGGAATGGATGAAAGAATGGAAGGAAAGGGATGGACATGAAGAATAAATGAAAAATAAACTCAATGAGATAACTAAGAATCGAACGAAGAAAAAAATAAAAGGGAACAAACATCTTGGCCAAAGCTGTTCGTAATAAACTGCATTAACTTAAATAGGAGACGCAAAGATAGTAAAAGGTGAAGGTTCCTCGCCATCTACCACGCCCTCCGGCAGCGTCTGTCAAAAATGGAAGAAATAAAGTTGCATGAAAACATTGATTTTAATGCAAACGAGAGAGAGAGAGAGAGAGAGAGAGAGAGAGAGAGAGAGAGAGAGAGAGAGAGAGAGAGAGAGAGAGAGAGAGAGAGAGAGAGAGAGAGAGAGAGAGAGAGAGAGAGAGAGAGAGAGAGAGAGAGAGAGAGAGAAACACAAAGAAACAAGCCAAAGATATAAACAGAGACACGGACAGAGAGACGGGCAGACAGAAAGATTGACGAAGAGATAGACTGCCTCTCCCTGCATTCTCCAGCCTATGAATGACAGCACGGGGCATGATACAGTACACCGACGCTCACCACCACACAGATAATCACCCGTGCCTGTCTGTCCCCGCGCCGTGATTAACACCCTCGCCCCTCACCCAGTTCCTGCTGCCCTGATAACCCATGAGAGAATGTTTTATTACCGTGTGGATCGATGGGGATTCATCACACCACAGAGGAAGAGAGGTGAGGCAACTGGGAAAATATATACACACGCACAGTATAGCACACACACACACACACACACAGGCAGTGGTGGTGATGATGATGATGGTGGTGGTAATGGTGGTGGTGGTAATGGTGGTGATGGTAGTAGTAGTAGTAGTAGTACAAAAAAATCTACTATTGTCAAATAAATAAAGACAAAAACAAATATCCCCCCCACCACACGCAACACACTAAGTCTTCCCTCCCATAAGTGATTCCCTTTTACGAGGCGGGTGATAAATAACACAAACAACCTTCCTTTCACCTTACAAACGGCAGCCTATACGTACACGCCGCTAACCCACCCCATCCTATCCTTCCTCCACGCACACTAATAGCAGCAGTATTGGCCACGCTATACACGCATCACTTATTCACGCCGCCCCGCATTCACCACCTCCGCCGATGAGTCTAAGATGAGTCTAAGTAGAGGGGAAAGATTCACTGTCCAACGCAAATAGAAAAGCAAATCAAGAAATCCAATTGTCTTTTCATGTCTAGTTCGTTTATCTTACTTGTCTTTGTTCTTTCTTAGGTGATTCACTAAATAATACAAACAGAAACGCAAATCAAGAAATCTTACTGTCTTTTCAGGTTTTGTAGGCTTATCTTTACTTGTCTTTTTAACATTACTAAAGATTCGAGACTAAAAATACAATGATTCCAACTCCCTCTTCGTTGTCAAGAAGTATAATCTTAATCTGAGGGATGGTGCGGTTCACTGATTTTGATTCATTTGATTTATGGCGCCGCAAGAGGTACAGTAAAGTACGGTGGGCCACGAGACTCCATTTCCACCGCGAGTGTGAATGATGTAAATGGTAAGTGTGTATATGTGTGGTGCCTTCTCAGTGCCGCGCCTTGTGGGATTGCCGGCCTGGTATATGATTTGTTTACATTTGTTCTCTTAGAAATTCGTAAAACACACACGCACACACACACAAAAAAAAAAAGATCCAAAAACAGACACCAAAGATTTCAACTATTTCTTTATATCTAGTACGTTTGCATTCATCCTCTCCACATGCACTAAGCCAACACCACTACGACGAATCCATTTCATAACAAGTAAGGCGGAGCACTACATATCTTCCCTCTAACTCCTGTCCTCTATAAACCAAAAAGTACCTGTCTTACCGCTTTCAGTACTAATGATACCGCAACACATTTCAGTACACATACACTATTATTGAAAAAAATTTAAATAGACTGAGATTTTTTACTATTCAATCATTCATTTGCTGGTAGTGGCATCTTAACAAATTCTACCCTAAACTATCACAAGACTGATTATGTTAAGCTAAAGGAGAAAACCATAGCAATTAACTGGTTAACATAGGAATCGTAAATACACCTTCTGACATCAAATAAACTCCCGAGAACTTTTACGTATCATTCCCAGATCTTTCCTTTCCACAAATCCCAACATAAACCCAAATAGCCACTACCTTCAGAGTACAGGAAACAAACACAGTATATACACATCTTCCTCCAAATACAAGCAAAACCCACAGAACTTCACCGCAAAATTGACTCTCGTGCTTCTGATTCGATGTTGACTTACTGAGGTCGAAAGAGACGAAAGAACGAAGCTTTGCCGATTTACCTTCACCTTCAACACTCATCACATACCGCACAAAGAGTAACGATATTTCTTTTTATGCTCCCCACTCCCTCCCCTCGCCTACTCCCCAGTGGCGGCAGTCTCCTATAACATTCAACACATATCAGATACAATACAACAAGCAAGACCAACATTTCTCTTTACATTTCCCTCGATTGCTCGCTCGCTCGCTCGCCGATTCCTTCTTTTAGCACAGGATTCATATCGCAGCCCTCGAAATGTTCCTATTGTTGATCCAAGTGGTGCATCCTTCGCCCAGATGTCCAATACCCGTGCGGTGCCGAGATCACAAAACTGAGCTCAAGGATCCATAAGACCGTGCCAACATTTCCCCGTCAAGGAGGATCAATATTTTCCTGTCAACAAAATTAGATAGCCCACCTTGCAAGACCTGACGTGGGTGGGAGAGGGGAAGGGAGAGGGTAGGGAGTCAGGAAGAGAGGGGAGGGATAGAGAGAAGAGCAGCGTGGTGGGGTGTATAGAAGATGAGGTGAGGAAAGGAAAGGAAAGGAAAGGAAAGGAAAGGAAAGGAAGAGAAGAGGAAAGAAAAACATATAGGAAAGAAGAGGAGGAGGGTTTGTTGAGGCTGTCCGAGTAAATGGGAAGGCTGGTGATGGAGAAGAAAGGATGACATGGAAAGAAGTGGAGGCGAAAGGGACGTTGTGGGATGGAGTTCGCGTTACGGAGGACGAAGAAATGAGTGAGTGGATGTGAGCGGCGGTTCGGAGTCTCGCAAATAGAGTGTTTTTTGAGAGTAAGATTGCTGGACTGTTTGCCTGAGTGTCTCTTGGTGTAGTGTGTGTATCCGG
>NC_087162.1:23445447-23477947 GCF_035594125.1 Scylla paramamosain | reverse complement strand
AATTGGGAGTGGGGGAGAGAGAGAGAGAGAGAGAGAGAGAGAGAGAGAGAGAGAGAGAGAGAGAGAGAGAGAGAGAGAGAGAGAGAGAGAGAGAGAGAGAGAGAGAGAGAGAGAGAGAGAGAGAGAGAGAGAGTAGAATAAAAATGATGGGAAAAAAGTAGGAACTTGACAATGGTGATAGAAAGGCGGAAGTGAAGATAAATAATAGGTTATGGAAGGGAAGGAAAGAGATGGTGAGGAGGAGGAGGAGGAGGAGGAGGAGGAGGAGGAGGAGGAGGAGGAGGAGGAGGAGGAGGAGGAGGAGGAGAACATGTGACGTTAGGGAAAGAACAGAGAGACCACGAAAGGGAGATAAAAATGCAAAAAGGATAAACAACAAGATGGCAGGAGAGAAGCCGGGGGTAAAGAGAAAAAGACAGACCAGAAGGTTGAAAAAAAAATGAAATACTAAGCGATGGACGGAGAAAAAGGAAATCCGTGCAAAGAAATTTAGTAAAGAAATTAAACTGGAAAAAAAAACTGAGGGAGGTAAGAAAGTAAGTAGAAGAGGAGAAGGAATGATGGATAAAAAAATGAGAGAAAAATGTGAAAGAATATGAGAAAAATATTACTGATAGAAAAATAAAAGATATAGTTCTAGATTTGAAAAAAAAAATACATAGACTAATAAATAAATATGCATACACACTAACACAGAGAGAAAAAGGAATAGGAAGGGGAGAGAAAGGCAAAGAATAGATAAATATACGATGGCCAAGGAAAAAAAAATTAGGGAAAAAGAACAATAAAAGAAATACAGGGGAAAGGTAAGGAAAGAGGGAAAGCAAGAATGATAGAAGAACAAAGAGGAAAAAATAGGAAATAAGAAAAAGAAAACTAGAAAAAAATACCTTGGAACTGAAAATAACAACAATAAGGAAACATACATGATAAAAAAAAATAAATAAATAAATAAAACGAGGGAGAAAGAATGAGAATGAGAAGAGTAAATCATGAACAAGAAAATGGTTAGCACGTAATGAAAACAAGAGAAAGTGAGGAGGAGGAAAGGAGGGAAGGAGAAAAAGAAGACAAGGACGGATTGACAGGAAACGCAAAAGGAAGGAAAAGACAACAACACAAGATAAAAGACAGATGAAAGATAATGAAAGAAGAAAAGATAGAAGTGGAGCACGAATAGGAGGAAGACTAAGTAATCAAACAATATGAGAGAGAGAGAGAGAGAGAGAGAGAGAGAGAGAGAGAGAGAGAGAGAGAGAGAGAGAGAGAGAGAGAGAGAGAGAGAGAGAGAGAGAGAGAGAGAGAGAGAGAGAGAGACTATAAACAAAAAAGCAAAACCTAAGAAAACGTAGAACAATGGTTAAAAGAAAGAATAATGAAATGGAAGGAAAACGAACACATAACAACAACAACAACAACAATGAGAAAAATAATAACAACAATAATAATAATAATAATAATAATAATAATAATAATAATAATAATAATAATAATAATAATAATAATAATAATAATAATAATAATATTATTATTATTATCATTATTATTATTATTATTATTATTATTATTATGATAAAATAAGCAGAAACAAAAAATAAGGTAAAAGAATGCACAAAAAAGTTAACTAGTAAATGATAAGATTTATGGAGAGATAAACATAGGAATCTCTCTCTCTCTCTCTCTCTCTCTCTCTCTCTCTCTCTCTCTCTCTCTCTCTCTCTCTCTCTCTCTCTCTCTCTCTCTCTCTCTGACCTTTCCCTGAGAACAGAAAAGGTCAAGGCCACGAACCCACGAATGCCCACGCAGGAAAAAAGGGACAAAAATAACAAGGAAAGAATAGAATCAGAGAACTTAATTTTCTTTTGCTTTCTTCCGCTGCTGAGAGGAAAAAAAAAAACAATGTCCAGGAGATGTTTTGGTAAAAGTTTGTTAGGGAAATTTAACACTAGTGGGTGGATGGGAGGGGGAAGAGGAAGAGGAGGAGGAAGGTGTGGATACGTGTGGCTGTGGTTTAGGTTTTTAATCGTCCAAACTCTTGCCAGTAAACTTGAGAAGCGCCAATATTTATTCCCACAAACATTCCAGACTTAGTAAACAGTGCCATAAATATTACCTCTCTCTCTCTCTCTCTCTCTCTCTCTCTCTCTCTCTCTCTCTCTCTCTCTCTCTCTCTCTCTCTCTCTCTCTCTCCCAAACTTTCTTACGCAAAACACGTACACCCTTCTTCCACTTCCTCACCCACACACCTCTATTATTCATTCCACTATAGCCACACTCCACTTCACTCCACCCAATCCACATTACTATTTCTTCTTTCATGTTCCTCTTATTCCACTTTCCTCTTTAATCTACCATAATATTCCTGCCTCAGTCCTTCCGTCTTCCACATTTTGCTAAATATATGACTATACTAACTTTTTCCTGTCCACTTACATGCTCTTCCACTTTGCTCATTCCCTCATCATCCATAACTCCACCTTGCATTTCACTAATCGATCACCTTTCATTGCTCCATTCCCTCTCTCCACCTGTTAGGTTGTTCATTCGTGTTAAATCATCCTGTACATTATTTTCGTCCACTTTCCTCCCCTTTATTTAATCCACTCACCACTTCCAACAAACCATATCACTAAGTTCTTCCACCTGAGCTATCCATCACGCACTTTCTTTCACCTGATTCACCTACTCAACCATCATCTCTAAACTGAGCTAAGCATGCGCTATTTTTTTATTTTTTTCCACGTTACAGATTCACATAACAATTTCCTTGTACATGAAATATCCACTTCACTTTTTTTTCCACCTGATCCATCCACATAATATCCTTTTACATGAAATCTTTTTTTTTCCTGCTGATCCACCCATCCAACCACCTAATTCCACCTGAACCAGCCAGCACCGTCTTCTCTCCACCTGTGGCGGCTCGCTTCCCCTCATCCACATCCACGCCCACACTCCAGGTTTCCACTGGTCGAAGGTGGACACCACTCTATATGTAAATGGCTACTGACTGACTTCCACAGCTATACGTCTCTCTCTCTCTCTCTCTCTCTCTCTCTCTCTCTCTCTCTCTCTCTCTCTCTCTCTCTCTCTCTCTCTCATTTACGTTTCTGCCACTATTTTTTGTTCCGTTCTGCTGTGTGTGTGTGTGTGTGTGTGTGTGTGTGTGTGTGTGTGTGTGTGTGTGTGTGTGTGTGTGTGTGTGTGTGTGTGTGTGTGTGTGTGTGTGTGTGTGTGTGTGTGTGTGTGTTGCAGCGCAGGGATTGTGTTCGCAATTTTGTTCCTTGGGTCTTATTTTTGTCTTTCGGTGTTATTGCTTCTCTCTCTGTCTCTCTCTCTCTCTCTCTCTCTCTCTCTCTCTCTCTCTCTCTCTCTCTCTCTCTCTCTCTCTCTCAAAATACGGTGCACGTAAATCGTGGCGAGAGAGAGAGAGAGAGAGAGAGAGAGAGAGAGAGAGAGAGAGAGAGAGAGAGAGAGAGAGAGAGAGAGAGAGAGAGAGAGAGAGAGAGAGAGAGAGAGAGAGAGAGAGAGAGAGAGAGAGACGGTCCCTCTACGAACAGCAACCAGACCAACAAACTGACTGAGTGACTAGCAAAGAGAGACAAACAACGACACAAACTGACAGACTGACAAACTCGCTGTAGACAAGTTACAGAATCTTTGTCTTCCCCTCCGGTACCAAACTTTCCTCCTTTCTTTCCTCTTTCCATCACTTTTATTCTCCTCCTCCTCCTCCTCCTCTTTTCTCTTCTTCTCTTCTCTTCTCTCCGTCCGAAACACATTTTCTTTATCCAACATCGTATTTTTTTTTTTTCTCGACCGTGTTCTTTTGTTACAATTCGCACCTCATCACCACCTCCACTCTCTTCCCTCTATTCCTCCACCTTACCTTGACACCGGCACTTCTTCCACTTTCACCAGACACCCGTTTTCTTTACTTTTCACCAACCAGCACTCAGAACCGCACCAATTCCTGCACATTTTTCAACATGTAGCCATTCTTTCGCCTCCTCCTCTTCCTCCTCTTCTTCAAAGACCGTTTTCACCATCTCGTCTCTCCTTTTTTTTTTGTTTTGTTTTACTTTTTCTTGTTCTTAACCTTTTTCTATTATTTTGTTTCTCCCTGTCACTGTTTTTGTCTTCTTCCTCCTCCTCCTCCTCCTCCTCCTTTTTTTCGTCTTCTATTCATCCTTTTTTTCCTCTCCCTCCTCCTCGTCTATTTCCGCCTACGCCTTGTCCTTGAATTTCTTCCCACCTTCATCGTCCTCCTCCGCTTTCATCATCTCCTCCAATTCTTCCTTTATTCCTTTGTTCCACCTTCACTAATTTATTTTTTTCTTTACCGGTCTTCCTCTGTTTTTCCCTCCTCTCCACTAACCATCACTACTATCATAACCACAACCTCCACCACCACTATCTACGTACGCCTGTTATTTTACAACAAACGAGGCTGAGAAGAACGTTGGAGACGGACAAGTAGAACTGAGCACTTTTTCGAATTCTTCCACCACGGCCTCATTACCGTCACCTGCTTTCACTGCCGCCCCCGCCTTGACTACCTCAGGTGACGCAGGTGACTCCCTCCTACCGCTGCTGGTGACGCATCAAGACGTGCACATGAATTCAAGAGACTCCGCCAAACAGGACTTTCTCTGCAGGTACGGATCATGAAGAATGGAGGGAAGGAAAGGAGAGGGATCGAAAAAGAGATGGGAGGAGTGAAGGAAGAGAAGGACAGAATAGTTGCGAGGAATGAGTAGGGAGGGAAAAGAAGGGAAGAAAAAGAGGGGAAAAGGATATGGAGGGATAGGTAATACAGCGAGGAAGACAGAAGGAAAAAAAAAAGATAAGGGAAAGAAAAGGAGAGGAAAATGAAATGAAAGGAAACGAGAAGAGAAGAAAGGAAATAAATGGAAGTTAAGTGAAAGGGAAAATAGAAATGTACAAGTAGGTTCGAGTAAGCAAGGAGAAAAAGAGGAAGAAACTGACTGACTGATTGATTGACTGACTGACTGACTCATTGGCTAATTGTTTAAAGGTAACTGGAAACGCAACAAAGTCATATGGAGCTAAGAGGAAGGGAGAGAGAGAGGGAGGCAGGCATCAGGGGAGTAACAGAGGGAGAAAGAACGATAAGAAATGGTGAGGAGAAACTAAGAAAGAAATAAAGCAGAAATTAAAATGTTTGAAAAAAAAAATAGGTAGTTATAGCCAGATAAATCATTAGAGGTGAATATTTGTGGTGATTCTCTCTCTCTCTCTCTCTCTCTCTCTCTCTCTCTCTCTCTCTCTCTCTCTCTCTCTCTCTCTCTCTCTCTCTCTCTCTCTCTCTCTCTCTCTCTCTCTCTCCAACTGAAACCTCTCATTCCTGGTGGCCAATCAAATTTATTTTTACACCTTCCTTCGTTCGATTCTTTTATTCTATTTATTTTTAACCATTTTTTATTTATTTTTTCCAGGTACCTCGCTATCCACCTACCCAAAGGTAAAAAACATTGGTATGTGTTTTGTTATCTCTCTCTCTCTCTCTCTCTCTCTCTCTCTCTCTCTCTCTCTCTCTCTCTCTCTCTCTCTCTCTCTCTCTCTCACACACACACACCTTGCTTCTCTTCCTTTACGTATAATTTTTCACTTCAACAGAAAAAATTTTCCTTTACTTTTACATTTTCTTTTTAATCATTGTATCCTTTACCTGAACTCTGTGTCCGCTTCTTTTCCTCTCTCTCTCTCTCTCTCTCTCTCTCTCTCTCTCTCTCTCTCTCTCTCTCTCTCTCTCTCTCTCTCTCTCTCTCTCTCTCTCTCTCTCTCTCGTTTTTCCTTAACTCATTTTCTCTCGTTTTTTTTTTTATTTAAATCTTTATGAACAAGAGATCTAGTTAGCGTGTCTATCTTTTACAACACAAGATTTATCTGACACACACACACACACACACACACACACACACACACACACACACACACAGTTTGATACTTTATTGGGAGAAAAGTACATAAATGGGGGTAGAAAAACAAGAAACGGGGGAAGTGATGGAGAGAAAGGAAATAAAAAAGACAGAGTGGCGTATAAATTAAACACACACACACACACACCTCACACGGCCTAACCCCCACAGCTCATGCCATCACGCACACATCAATCACCGCCAGCGTACTGATGGAAGAAACCTAATAAGTAAAGAAAAGTAGCACTAGATAACAAAAAATATAAAAGTGACAAAACCATAACGAATAAGAAAATATTAAGGCGGAAAACAACTTTTTACGTTTGCATTTTTTCTTGATTATTATTATTAATATTGTTTTATTTTTTTATTTATTTAATCAAGGTATTCTCACAGATCTATATAACAGATGACAGAATAGCAATTAAAGAATAGCCATAATATTTCTCTTTTGCATTTGCTGTTTTCTTAATGATTTTCCTTTTATTTATTACGGCATCTTATGGTTTTCTCACAAATCTAAACAAATGACAAACACAAGATTAACAGAGACACTAACAGGTGAAACAACACAGCAAGAACACAACAGGACAGGTAAAGGACATGAACAAGGACGCGTCCATGAGAGACAAAGGTAAACAAGCACGTGATACGAACACAGGGAGAAACAGGACAGTAAGTGACAGATATGACTCGGATGTGGACTTGTAAACTGAGAGCTACATAAACACACGAGGGAGAACAAAGCAAGTAAAGAAATAAAAGACCAGTCCACTTATTCTTTTCATAGTGAGAACCAACAATTCATATACTAAAGGCACTATACAAGATGTTTACAAGCACGTATAGAAAGAAAAGAGGGAATAATGAAGCTTTCCAGTGTCTAGTCTATATTATGATAAGACACGACGTTACAACAAAAATAATTATCTCGAGTGGTATACGATTAAAATAAGCTCTAACAAATAATGGTCAAAGGATTAACGTAAACTGTTAGCAGTATAAAGGTGGAAAAAATAAATAAATAAAAATGCGCTAACATTTGCTTAGAGCTAGTGCACCTGGGAATGGAAGAGAACGGAGTGAAGTGAGGGATACAATAGCGTCGCCCTCGCAAACAGTCTGCAATTTTATCAGTTTTCAGGGATAATCATCATTAAAAACTGTCTCCTTTTCTTAATTTTCATACAAAAACTAGAAGAGTCCAGGTGAATTTCGGAGCCCACACGTCCTGACAGCACAAAGGCAAACATATCAACAAGTGCGTGAAAAAAAGGTAATAGCGTTAGTCAATTTAAAATAAACTGGTAAATGTATAAACATGGAAATACAACACAAACATTTACATAAAAAAAGAAATGCACCTGGGGATAGAAGAGAAGGTAGGCGAGGTAAATAATGGCGTAACATTAAACAAACTGCCTGGTTTTCCTTTTTTTTTTTCATCGAGATGAACTCTCATTTCTTTTTTTATTTTCACACAGAAAAAAAAAAAAAAAAAAAAAAAAACAGAAAAAGTTAAGGTGCATTTCAGGCCACTCGCACCCAGGCAGAACAGAGGCAATCACAGCAACATATGCGCCACGCGATCATGAATAATTTATCCAAGCAAATAATAAATAAATGGATAAGTGTATATATATATATATATATATATATATATATATATATATATATATATATATATATATATATATATATATATATATATATATATATATATATATATATATATATATATATATATATATATATATATATATATATATATATATATATATATATATATATATATATATATAAAACAAATAGAAAATACATAAATCACCTAAAAAATTACTTGGGAAGTTTGCTTATGAAGGCGACAAGATAAATCAACTTTATATATTGGACTCAGGTAAGGGGAAGACAAACTACCACGTAAACCAAGAGAATAAGAGCAAAAAAACATTTGGGACGCAAGAACATGAACACATTTTTACAGTTTACGGTAAAACTAGGATAATAGTAAAAAAAATAATTAATTAATTAATTAATTAATACATAAAAAATACCATGTACACAAACACACAAAAAGGAAGGTGGTGTTACGTTACGAGTTTTTAAAGCAATGTTAAGTAAGGTAAATAAAACACCGGTCTACATAAATTTCGCCCTCTCAGATAACCCAAGGTAATACTCGAAAATATGAAAATATAATACTATGTACACTCGCCCGAAGAAGTGATGAGATATTTCACCAAATGATTCAGACAAAAAATCAGCAACAGACGAGAACCTTCACCTGACTCATCTCTATTTCTTCTTGGTCTTTGCAGAAACTCTTTAATCATTTCACTACCTGTTATAATTGTTACTACCAAAGTACTACTTGTCATTCACTGCTTCATGTATTGGTTTATGTATTAGTTCATACTAGTTGATTTCGGAAGCTTCTCTCTGTATGGAGCCAGTTCAGCTCCAGCCGGCAAGCGGGTAGCCGCTCCTTAATACATTGCTACCCCTGGAGTCCATCTCTTACTACGTCTCAATCCTGCAGTTATTACATTGGCGACGAGGATGGGATTTATTGGCAAAGTAGAAGAATTTAACCAGGATGCCGAGGTGTGGACTCAATATGTGGAGCGGCTGGAGCATTTTTTTGAAGCCAACGACATTATTGAAGAGAAAAAAAGAAATCTACTTTATTGGCTGTTTGTGGAGCAAGAACCTACGAAGTGATAAGGTCACTCTGCCTACCAGAGAAGCCAGCCGACAAGTCGTACAGTGACCTCAAAGTGCTGTTGGAGAATCACATGTGCCCGAAACCGTCAGTAATCATGAAGCGCTTCAAATTCAACTCACGATTCAAGCAACCAACTGAATCTGTGTCTTCTTACATTACTGACCTTCGGAAATTAGCGGAGCACTGTGCGTACGGAAACCAACTACCTGACATGTTACGAGATCGTCTGGTGTGTGGAATTGACGACCGAAAAATACAAGCAAGGTTGTTGGCAGATGGGAATTTGGACTTCAAGAAGGCAGAGGCAACTGCTCTGGCTATGGAGGCTGCGGCAAAAGACACTGAAGACCTACAACAGGCTGGGGAGTACCGCAGCAGTCAAGTGAACAAGATTCAGGAGAGGCGCGGGGAAGGAAGAAAAATTCAAGAGACACCGTGGGTGCGAACGAATCCTCGACCACAGTGCTACAGGTGTGGGGGTCCGCATGTGGCTCCTAGCTGTCATTTTGCACGTGCTACCTGTTTTAAATGTAAGAAAGTGGGACACTTGGCAAGGATGTGTCGAAATAAAGCAGACATGGAAAGGAAAATGCACAAGATTGAGGGTGAAGAGGAGGACGGTGAGACAACTGGGGAAGAATACACCTTGTATACAGTGCGGGGGGCTCGTGAACCACCTGTGATTGTTCACCCAGAAGTTAACAAGGTGGCTATTCCCATGGAAGTGGATACTGGTGCTGCGGTGTCCATTATAAGTCAGAAAGTGTATGAAGAAAGCTGGAAGGATACGTGCAAGCCGGTGCTCGAGTATTCCGACGTAGTGTTACGCACCTACAGTGGAGACTTATTGAAAGTGATGGGGGAAGTGAATGTGGAGGTTAATTATAACAACCAGTCGAAAGTTCTGCCGTTGGTGGTAGTGGATGGAGACGGCCCGAGTTTGATGGGGAGAAACTGGTTGAAACAAATTAAGCTAGACTGGGCTGCAGTTTATAGTTGTCGGTCAGAGTGTGATAAGGTCATTCGCAGTTTTAGTAATGTTTTCAAAGAGGAGTTGGGTCTCATCAGAAACACAAAGGCGACCCTACATGTGGATAAGGAGGCACAACCCAAGTTTTTCAAAAGCTCGCCCGTTGCCCTACGCCTTGAAAGACAAAGTGGAGCACGAGTTGGAACGGCTAGTTAACGATGGAGTAATTGAACCTGTGCAGTTCTCAGAGTGGGCGGCGCCAATAGTCCCGATAGTTAAGGGAGACAAATCCATACGTATTTGTGGGGACTACAAGATGACTGTGAACCGCGTGTCTAGAGTGGACAGTTACCCGATACCGAAGGTTGAGGATTTATTAGCAAATTTGTCAGGAGGGAAGACTTTTTCAAAATTAGACCTGTCACATGCTTATTCACAACTACCACTGGAAGAGGAATCAAAATATGTAACGATAAATACACATAAGGGGTTATTCGTATATAATCGCTTACCATACGGAGTCTCCTCGGCGCCAGGAATATTCCAGAGAGTTATGGAGAACTTACTGCAAGGTATCCCTCACGTGGTGGTGTACTTGGATGATGTATTAGTGACAGGGAAGACGGAAAGGGAACATCTGAGTAACCTGACAGAAGTTTTGAGGCGTATGGATGACGCGGGGGTGAAACTGAAGTTAAAGAAGTGTGTGTTTCAGGCACCAGAAGTAACATATTTAGGACATAAAATTAATGCGGAAGGGCTGCACCCGTCCGAGGACAAGGTTCAAGCTGTTATAAAGGCACCCACACCAAGCAACATCACTGAACTAAAGGCGTATTTGGGGCTTGTTAATTATTATGGCAGATACATTCCTAATCTCTCCACAGTATTTGCTCCCTTGTACAGATTACTGCAACGGGACGTGGAATGGCAATGGGGACCAGAACAGCAGCGTGCCCTTGCCACATCGAAACAACTGTTGGCGAGCTCCAAGGTGTTGGTGCATTATGACAGCAGCAAGCCCCTCCTGCTCACCTGTGACGCGTCACCATACGGATTGGGAGCAGTCCTTGCACACCGTTTGGAGTCTGGAGAGGAGAAACCGATTGCTTTCGCATCCCGATCCCTGAGCATAGCTGAACGCAAGTATGCTCAGGTAGAGAAAGAAGGTTTGGCAATAATATTTGGTGTTAAGAAATTTCATAATTACTTGTATGGCCGCCATTTTGAGATCATTTCAGACCATCAGCCACTTAAAAGTCTGTTTAATGAAACTCGCCCAGTGCCTGTGATGGCATCAAGTCGTATCCAACGCTGGGCGCTAACACTATCGGCGTATGAATACACTATCACCCACAAACCAGGGAAAAATATAGTACATGCTGATGGGTTGAGTCGCCTTCCTCTCCCTGAATTCCCCAAGGTGACTCCAGTCCCCGGTGATGTGGTATGCGTGTTGGAGAGACTAGACCAGACACCCGTCACGTCGAGAGAGTTAAGGCAATGGACGGATAAGGACTCAACACTCTCGAAGGTAAGAGATCACATTCTGTACGGTTGGCCTGGACATATAGCAGAGGAAACACTTCAGCCTTTTTTTAGAAGGAGGCACGAATTAAGTGTCCAAGATGGAATAATTTTGTGGGGATCAAGAGTGGTGGTGCCTCAGATAGCTAGAAAAAATGTGTTGGCTGAGCTACATGCAACGCATCCAGGAGTCTCGCGCATGAAAGGTATTGCGCGTAGTCATGTGTGGTGGCCCAATATAGATAAAGATGTTGAGTCAACAGTACAACTATGTTCACAGTGCCAACAAGTGAGAAATCTTCCCCCAGACGCTCCTTTGCAGCCATGGGAGTGGCCACTAAAACCCTGGTCCAGGTTACATTTGGATTACGCTGGGCCGTTTATGGGTGCAGTTGCTAGATGGGAGGACTGTACGACGTCATCTCGACTATGTGAGGAGAAGAGTAAGCATAGAGGGCGAGACGGTTAACGCAGATGATGCCATACCACCTCCCATGGACCTCACAAATGGAGCAGGAATTCAGAAACATGGTTCGGCACCGGCAGGCAGCGTGTCGCCCCTAAAGGCAGGAGTTTCGAAGCAGTCCGGAGCACACAACAGCAACGCGCCGGATCAAATTCAAGAACGAGAGTTAACCTCAAGTCAAGAGTTCGAACCTGGATTGCCGCCACAACAGCAGCCGTTGGAGAGGGAAACACTGCGCCGTTCTGAGAGACTGCGCCAGAAGCCAGATCGTTTGCAGATAGCTTGGAAATAAAATGTTAGGTCTCTTGCTTCACTTGTGTTAACTATTTTAATTGTTGGAGTTTTGTATTACTTTTGCTAGTTTTAGTTACTATGTTTATTTTGTTTTTTGTCTCGTGTTTGCGGGTTTTAGCGTTTCTTATAACTTGTATCGAATATTTTTTTTTCTAGTCTTTCTAATTGATAAGTTTTAGTATCTTCTGTATCTTTTTTAACATTTTGGTTGTAAACTTGATTTTATGGTTTCTAACCTGAGTTTTTTTTTTAAAAAAAGGGAGGAGTGTTATAATTGTTACTACCAAAGTACTACTTGTCATTCACTGCTTCATGTATTGGTTTATGTATTAGTTCATACTAGTTGATTTCGGAAGCTTCTCTCTGTATGGAGCCAGTTCAGCTCCAGCCGGCAAGCGGGTAGCCGCTCCTTAATACATTGCTACCCCTGGAGTCCATCTCTTACTACGTCTCAATCCTGCAGTTATTACACTACCTTTTAGTACACCTTTCATTAATTATTAACCACTCCGAGGCATCTTTACTTATTCTACTGCTACTTCCAATCATTAAAGTGACTACAAATTGCAAAAACTATTCTTTTTAACCCCTTCCTTTCCTGTAGGTGCTTAAAGTTTTCATTCATTACCTATAGTGTTGTTTCATATGGCACTGAAAGGGTCAACATAAAACAGCCCATTAATCTATATACAAACTTCTATGTAATACGTAGTCACAGAATTGCCTGGACTTTGCGACATGAGTACTTGGGTAACTGCAAAGAACAGAAGACCCACGAAAGGAAGCAGATAAGATAAATGAAAACATAAATCTACTTAATATTCGCCATTAAAGTAAACTAAGGCAATAACAGCATCGGGAAAAACACCAATATTTACATCAAACTATCCATATTTTTCTTTTCCTACTTAAATTCAAGTCAAACTAAAATAAAATAGACGAACAATAACAAAGAAAGGAAGGAAAGATTATAAGTTTTACATTTTCCTTCATTTTCCCGTTTTCATTAATTTCCCATCACTAGTGTAAACTTTTGACAAATAATCACGAGAGAGAGAGAGAGAGAGAGAGAGAGAGAGAGAGAGAGAGAGAGAGAGAGAGAGAGAGAGAGAGAGAGAGAGAGAGAGAGAGAGAGAGAGAGAGAGAGAGAGAGAGAGAGAGACGAGAAGAGCACACGAGAAAAAAAAATGTGCTGGGGGAGGAAGTTGAATTGCACAAGACGTGTTTTGTATCTCTCTCTCTCTCTCTCTCTCTCTCTCTCTCTCTCTCTCTCTCTCTCTCTCTCTCTCTCTCTCTCTCTCTCTCTCTCTCTCGTACATCAAATCCTCCATACTCTTTGTCCCGAAATCCCTTGAATCCTCCGCCCCACTCCAGCCACTTCCCATCACCTCCTGAACGCAAATCCCAACCCAGTTCATATTGCACAACCCGGCACGCCCCTCCGATATCCAATACTTTAATGGGTCGGTGGCGGAGGGGGAGGGGAGAGTGAGGATGGGGGAAAGGTAAGGGGAGGAAAGAAGGGGGTAGGGAGTGAAATTTATAGAGGCGATTCCAGCATTGATTAACACGACTTGCTCAACTCTAAACGGACGGGGAGGTGAGAGAGAGAGAGAGAGAGAGAGAGAGAGAGAGAGAGAGAGAGAGAGAGAGAGAGAGAGAGAGAGAGAGAGAGAGAGAGAGAGAGAGAGAGAGAGAGAGAGAGAGAGAGAGAGAGAGAGGTTCGTTTGTTCTGACGGTGGAAAGGAAAAAAAGAGAAACACACAGGGGACCTTTTATTCTCTCAAAAAAGGTACTGTGAGTTTTGATGAACGAGAAAGGACGGAGAGAGAGAGAGAGAGAGAGAGAGAGAGAGAGAGAGAGAGAGAGAGAGAGAGAGAGAGAGAGAGAGAGAGAGAGAGAGAGAGAGAGAGAGAGAGAGAGAGAGAGAGAGAGAGAGAGAGAGAGAGAAAAAAAATGATACACAGGCACGAAGATAAAAGATAGAGATACACATCCTAAAAAAGTAACACAAAAAGGAGCAAGGCAGGAGGGAGGCACGATCCACTGGCAGCCCGGGCACCAGCAGCAGTAGCAATAGCAGTACGTAGTTTTGTGTGTCTCTGTATACACTCCCTCCTTCATCAAAAAGTATATGTTATCCTGTAGCTGTAGCGGCTTGAATTATGGAGGTCGACAGGAGCAGGAGGCACAGAAATAGAGTCCCTTGGGAAAAAGAGAAAGACACATTGAGATAGAGAGAGAGGAGACGTAAAGAGTGAGACACGAAAGCACACGAAGAGACCTGCAGTGTTTGAGGAAGAGAGACGGATAGCAGCAACAGGACAGAGGAAATGATGAGGAGGGAAACAGTCCATGGTGAAAGAGACAGACAGACAGAGAGGCGACAGAGAAAATGATGTGGAGAGAAATAGTGCATGGTGAAAGAGAGAGAGATAGAGAGGAGACGGAAAAAGATGACGAGGAACAGAATGCATGCAAAAAGAAAGACGAATAGAGAGGAGATGGAGAAAAGGATGAGGAGGAAAAGAGTGCACGAAGAAACAGACAAACACAGAGGAGACAAGGAAAAAGACAAGGAAAGCATGACTGAATAAAGACGAGACAAAGGAGTGAAGTTAGAGCAGAATATGTTAGCTACGGTAGTCAGTAGTTTGTCACTGAGACAGTTAGTTAGTCAGTTAGTTAGCTAGTTAATTACAACAGAAGAAAATAAGGGAGACAGCGAGAACTCAGGAACCCTACATGTGGTAAGGTTAGTTTACTTATATGAAACATCGGTACTGCATAGAGTAGGAAACCAGATAGGAAAGAAATGAAAAAAAAGGGGGGAGAAGATAAATAGGGATGAGAGGACAGGTAGATAAGGAGAAGAGTGAGGGAGGGACGGATGGGAGTGTAGAATGGGGGGAAAGGGAGTTCTAAAATGTAGTAAGGGACGGAAGGAGGGGAAGAAAGGAAGGGTGAGGAGGTATTATTAGAAACCACAGTAAAAATAGACCCCCATGTGCTTTCATATTTCCAGAACCGCAATGGCAGACTTTTAAAATTCATTACGAAACTTGCAAATTACAACTGGAAAAATATTTCGGGCAGGATGAATAACTTCTTAATGAAATGTAGTTCACTGAGAGAGAGAGAGAGAGAGAGAGAGAGAGAGAGAGAGAGAGAGAGAGAGAGAGAGAGAGAGAGAGAGAGAGAGAGAGAGAGAGAGAGAGAGAGAGAGAGAGAGAGAGAGAGAGAATTATCTGAAATGGAGGATTCTCAAGTTATCGGTCATGTTCTGAACAAGTATAGATCTCAGTGGTAATTTTCTCTCTCTCTCTCTCTCTCTCTCTCTCTCTCTCTCTCTCTCTCTCTCTCTCTCTCTCTCTCTCTCTCTCTCTAGCTTCCACAACTTCTAACAGCTGAAAATTTCAATAGAATTTCATACGAATATGTGATACGGAGAAAAGCACTTTACTTTCAATACATTTTTCCTTGAGATCCCCAAAACAGTTTTTTTTTTTTTTTCTGGTATTCTCCCTTTTTCCACAGAGAGCGACTTTAACCAGTTTCCATTTTTCGTTAATAATCTTAACAATTTTGATCAGCAATTACATTTTCTTAAATTCTCAAGTCAACCTGAGTCTGATTTTTGTATCTCAGTAATATTCCATGTATTATCAGTATTATCAACTTTTTTTTATTTGACTTTATTTGCTATAATGTAAGCATACTTAAATTCTACATCATAAAAATGTTCACTATCATAGACATATGCTATTTTTATTTTCTATTTTGCTTTCTATAATTCTACTAACTCATAAATTCACTAATCTAACAATACAACACAGAGCTCCTACTTTCATTATACTTTCTATACGTCCGGACATAAGACAGTAATTTTTTTTCACTTTTTTTTTTGGGGGGGGTTATAATCCTTGCATTAATCTAGTATTCACGAACCCTCATCCAATTCTCTCTCTCTCTCTCTCTCTCTCTCTCTCTCTCTCTCTCTCTCTCTCTCTCTCTCTCTCTCTCTAAGTCAAGACACCCACGATCTTTTCCGTCTTCATATTCCATCAAATTATTGTACATACACATAAAAACAAATAAATAAATAAATCAGGCTTCCTTCTACTCCCTCATTTTTACTTTATAATTTTCCTGACACGTGCAGTCCAATTTTAAATCTAAATTTCTCTCTTTCCCTAATCCTCCTAATATCTGATACTGCCAATCTGCCTTCGCAATGGACTAAAATAAAAACAGGTACTATTTTATAACGTCATCTTCCATTCCTCCTCATACACACACACACACACACACACACACACACAATACAAATGTTTATAATTCAATTTGGTTTCTAATCTTTTAGCTTTTTTTATTAATGTTATATATTTTTTTCTTCTTTTGCTGTTTTGCTATTACGATGAAAATTGTTATTATTATTATTATTATTATTATTATTATTATTATTATTATTATTATTATTATTATTATTATTATTATCTCAATTATTTACATTACCGCATTATCACGTTTCATTGCTACTATACGTATTCCTATCATATATTTTTTTCTATTTAGTCACTCTTCTCATTATTATTCCTATTCTTATTATCATCATCACTATTACGTATTATTATTTATTCTTAGCACAAATCTTTAATCACTCATTTTCTTTTCTTATTTATTATTTTTCAAGCACATTTCCTTTTTATTTTTTTTCAACTCCCCGAGAGCAAGCACGCGCCCTAATCCATTATCCGAGTCGGTCCAGTGTTTGCACAAATTACTCCGTCAACCTTCTAATCATGAAGGCGAAAACTTTCCCTTTGTAAAAATTTCCTTCCTTTCTTATCTCTTGGTCCCTAACATTTTGCGTGGGAAACTTTCGCCGATTTTTTCCCCTTATCAAAGCAGCAAATAATGAGCCTGGAGAGACGAGAGAGAGAGAGAAGAGAGAGAGAGAGAGAGAGAGAGAGAGGAGAGAGAGAGAGAGAGAGAGAGAGAGAGAGAGAGAGAGAGAGAGAGAGGAGAGAGAGAGAGAGAGAGAGAGACGAGAGAGAGAGAGAGAGAGTGTTTTATTGAACATACCAAAGAAATACAAAATTAAGGTAACATTAACTAAGGGACAAATCATCAGGAGACGCAAAGATTAAAAAAAATATATATATAGTAAAATAAAAAGTATAAAATTGCACAAGCATCTCCACTTCTCATTGCACACACACACACACACACACACACACACACACACACACACACACACACACACAACACACACACACACACACAAGCGAAAATATGACAGAACAAGGGAACATAAAATAAGAAAGATGCGAGAGAGACAAAGGAAGAGAGTGAAGAATGGAAACAAACAGGAAATAAAACACAAGAAACAAAGATGCAGACAAAGGAACATGAGAAAGAATGAAGAAAACAAGGAAGAGAGAGAGAGAGAGAGACGAGAGAGAGAGAGAGAGAGAGAGAGAGAGAGAGAGAGAGGAGACGAGAGGAGAGAGAGAGAGAGAGAAGAGAGAGAGAGAGAATGCAAAATAAAACAAAGGTAGAACAAAATGACGAGAGAAAAATAAAGAAAACAAGAGGAAGGAAGCAGAAAAAAACTGAACAGAAATAAACCATCCCAAAAACACACAAAAAAGAAGAAGCACATGCCGGCCAGTATTCTTTTTTAACTCCTTTTTTTAAGCGATGTCAGAGAGCAATTTATGGAGGAAGCTGACCGTGTTCGCTGATCAGAAAACATTAGAGCTTCTACTGCATTATGAAGGCGATGCGGGGCGACGGCGGATGGAGGAGGGCAAGGAAAGGCGTGGGAGAGGGAAGGGAAGGGAAGAGAAGGCGTGTGTGGGATGGAACAGGGACAGACAGAGGGGTGGAGAAGTGAAGGAATCAGATGGAAAAAGAAGAAAGGACAGGATTTTTAGAAAGGAAATAGACAGAGGGAGGAGCAGAGAAATTAAGGAATTGAAATGAAAAGGGAGAAAAGAAAGGACAGGATGTTTAGAGAGGAAATAGACAGGAGGAAATAGACAGGAGGAAAGAGAGGAAAAAATAACTGAAGGAATCGGATGGAAAAGGAAAAAGGACAGGATTTTTAGAGAGGAAATTGACTAGGAGGAGGAAAAGGAACGAGCAGAGGAAAGGAGAAGTGAAGGAATGTATAGAAAAGAGGAAAGAACAGAATACTTAGCGAGGAAAATGGACAGGAGAAGAGACAGCGACAGGCAGAGGAAGGAATGGTATGGAAAAAGAAGGAAAAAAGAGGAGAAGAACAGGAAGGGATGAATCCGTATGGGAAGAGATACATAATGAAAGAAATTAAGGAGAAAAAGCGATATGATAGAGCAGAGTGGGTTACAGCCTGATGGGAAAAGGAGGAAGTAACGCAATAGAATGAAACGTAACTTAAGGAAATGGAAAAGAAGGGAAGGGGAGGGAAGGAAGGGAAGGGGGACAGGAAGAGAAAATAAGGGATAACATGTAAAGGAAGGAAGGAAGGAAAGGTCATGAAAAGGCAAGTCGAAAAGGAAAAGAAGGCAAAAATGTGAAATGTTAAGAAAAGACACGTCGTTGAGTTGAAAGAAAAATAAAGCAAGAAAAGTGACATCAAATCAAGTCTGCAAGATGGAGGTAAAAAGGAAACATTTCAGTTGCGCTGTGAAAGGAAGGGAAAAACCTAATGGAAGGGAAAGGAAAGAAGAAAAGTATAGAAAGAGGGAAAAAATGTAGAAAAAAAAGGCAAGAAGGTTAAATATAAATGAAGAGAGGGAAATGTAATAGCAGAAAACATGAAAATGATACACACACACTCACGAACACATGGCAGTAAAGTATTTGGTGATGCAACAGAAATCTATGACGTTATGTTTGCAAGGTGATGAAGAGGAAGAAAAGGAGAAAAAGACAGTATTCTTCAAATACTTGTTCCCTCATTACACTCAACGGCCAATTACCAGGATTTTCATGTGTGTTTTTCCCCACTGATAATATAGAACCCAAAGAATTTATCACCAGAATCGTGAAAGCACCCTTGAAAACCCTTGTAACTTCCACCAAAACGTGTTAAAATGTAGTGAAGATACGTAAGAGCGCTAAACTGTTCACCGATATGGTCTCTACTCGCGTGCTGGTAAGAAAAAAAAAAAATATTAAATTAAAATAAAATAATAGGAATTCTGAATAAAGCAGTTTAAACTCATTCTCGTAATCTAGATAAAACACTTCAGTGGAAAAGATGGATCATTAACGAAACGAAATAAAATGGAAGAAGAAGAACGAAAAACGGAAGCCATTTCAAGAAGTAATCACGTCCATCCAGACAAAGGTCATCAAGTGTTGGTAAAAACATGAACGACTTGCGAGTGAAAGGCACCCTGCGTCACTCAAGGGGGAGTCTGCGCTAAACACTTCAGAACATCACCCAACAAAATTACAGGGGGAATGGTTTGGGAGGGAGGGAGGGAGCGAGGAAGAGAGGGAGGGCGGAGGGGGGAGGTAGGGAGGGAGAAAGAGAGAAGACGGGTAAAGGAATTGAAGGAAGAGAAAAGGTTAGGGACGGAGAGAGGGAGGGAGGGTGGGAGAGAGAGAGAGAGAGAGAGAGAGAGAGAGAGAGAGAGAGAGAGAGAGAGAGAGAGAGAGAGAGAGAGAGAGAGAGAGAGAGAGAGAGAGAGAGAGAGAGAGAGAGAGAGAGAAACTACTACTACTATTACTACTGCTGCTGCTACTACTACTATTACTACTGCTACTACTACTACTACTACTACTACTACTACTACTACAAGTGATGACGAAAATACTATCGACGAAAAGAGAGACAGAATAATAGTAATGATAAAAATAAGAAAAAAAATATGAAGACAAAACATTATTACATACAGAAAAAGAAAAGTTAAATAAGGAGGAAGAGAAGAACAGAGAAAACAACATCAACAACATCAACAACAACAATTCTTCCCCTTACTTCACTCCCCTCCAAACACCCAAATTATGGAAGCAGTACCAACACTTTTAACTTCTCCAACCTCAAACCTCCACTCCCCACCCCAATCTTTAGCTTCCCCCATCAACCCAACTCCCAACCCTCACCCAGCCGCGCCCCCGGAAGCACGCTGGTTAAAAAGTCTCTGTAGCAGCTGGGAGTGTGAAAAACGCAGCAGGAAGGCCAACAAGAGGAGGAAGAGGAGGAGGGATGTGGCGATGGAAAAGAAATGAGACGAGAATTTTGAAGGCAAAGAAAGGAAATGGAAGGTAAAGTAAAAGAAGGAAATGAGAGGAAAAAGGAAAAAAAACGAAATAAATACTTTTGAAATATATGAAATGAACTAAGATGTACCGTATTAAGTCAAGTGTTACAGTATTCATTAAAACACTGACTACTGACAATATAACGTCTATTGAGTAACACTTATTTTACTGAACATTTAAGTCAAAATTTTAAACTACTTCACTCCTTTTTTGTCAGCGTGTGAATCTTTCGAAACCGAAAACTCAAACACACTGCATTAATCTTGAGGAGAACCCAAAGCAGTCAAAGGGTTAAACATGACTATCATTACTAATGCCACCACCAACACCACTGCCACCACCAGCACCACTGCCACCACTATCACCACCATCACCTGTGCAACAAAGACTGGCTGGTGCGCTGCAGAATAATGGCCTATCGCAACTTTCTCCACTCATCTCAGTCTGTCTCTGTCCGTCTCTGTCTGTCTCTTCCAGTCGACTCCAGCGAATTTTCGGATCTCATTCCTCGTTTCTTGTCTTTTGTCCACCTTGCCTGCACTCTCCTCTTGTGGTCTTCCTTCTTTTTTGCCGCTCCCTACTCAACGTAGTTTCTCTGTCTCTTTGAACAAGCATACAAATGCATAGTCTTCTCTCACAATTCACCTCTCTCAAGATTACCGTCTCTATTTTCTGCTATTTTCTGGTGTTGCAGACTTCAATCCATCCCTTGCAAGCCTTCCACATTTGTTTCAATCTAGCTTTCCCAAGTGTATCTTGCACACCATCCCAGCCATGCACGCCTCTCAATCCATCTTTCTCACAATCAGATTAACCTTTCATTTGTTTTCAGTCCATCACTTCAAACGTTATCGTCAACATATCTTACATTTGCACATATTTCTCATCCTACCTCTCTCATATTCATCGTCCACTATCTGCATTATTTGACACTTTTCTTAATCTATAACTGTGAAAAAGTATCATGCACGTTAACCTTAATCTTGTCATTTTATCCCACCTCTTCTTAAAATTATTGTCAATCTATGCCTCAGTTCAACACACACACACACACACACACACACACACACACACACACACACACACACAGAGTTGGAGAACAGACTTGGCATGGTTCCGGACAGAAATATAAAGTGCATGAGATTCTGGTGATGGAACGCTCAAGTACCTTTTGTGGGGCACCTCTCTATCATGTATAGCACGAGAACAGGCTGTGTTAAAGGTTTGGAAGGTTTAGGTCGAGAAAAAGAGTGAGGAATGTAAGCCTCCATGCCAGAGACACACTTATCAATTACAAAATCAATTCAAACCAAGGCACCGTAACCTTATACTTGGCCAGTGTTCAAAAAAGTGACAAAAGGCGTCTCCCTTAAACACACAATGCAACATTTCCTTTATCAACATGGCCCATTTTTTGTTATTTTCAGCCGTGAAAGTGAACTCAAAATATCCCAAGCTAAATAGTAACTAAATACTACACGAAAATTTACTGGGTTACTTTTTTTTTTCAGGCAGTGTTTATTTCGCGTCCAAAAACACACACATTTGAATAAAATAAACACACACACACACACACACACACACACACACACACACAACGAAACGAAAATAAGAGCGGACGTGTATGATCCACCCTTAATTCCACCCGTGATCCACACCTGCCTGGCTGTTTCGGATACGCTTCCACATTGCAAAACGATGATCACCAGGCCTATTTTTCACACACATCACCTAAGCCCCCCCGTGGGTAACTTTTCACAATTAACCCTCCATCCAATATATCACGCTGGAAACTCACGCTTGTCATTTTCCCGGACGTATGTATGTATCCCCCTACCCCCCTCAAAAAAAAGTGTGAAAAAAGGTATGAAATCAGAGCTGTATGTGTGAGTATTCTGATGGTGCGCGCGTCCGTTCCAATTTCTCTTTCTCTTTCTCTCTCTCTCTCTCTCTCTCTCTGGTCATGCACATTTACTTCAGAAACTCCATACTTTAAATGAATGTGCAAATGTGAAAATAGGTAATGTTGACAGTGTTGTATTTCCTTTTCTTCCCTTCTTCCTGTACATCACCATCAATATCTAACTCTGAATGTGACAGTCCAGGGAAAATCCATCTCACTCACTTTCCACTGTTCCCATTAACAATTATCCTCTCACACGTACCCTTCTCTAACAGCTATCTATTCGTCCAGTGATCCACTACCGACCATCTCTTCATCCACCAGCTCCACTAACAACCATTTAATCACCTAATCGCTCCATCAAACCACCATCCATTCATGCAATCGCTCCACCAACAAGCATTCATCATTTATCCCCCATCTCCACTAATAGTCATTCATTCATCACGCATTAAGACTTATCCATTCCTCTAACCTAATCAAACATCCACCAGCTCAACCAAACATTTATCCACTCGTTCAACATCCACATTTTCTTAAACCAAATGCAGCATCCCAAATCAAACGGTTCCCTCGGAGTTCAATAATTCACAATGCACGCTGGTAATCCTTCTTCATCCAATCAACCAGCAAATCTTGTTCTAGTATTCTAAGTCCTATTCTCTCCTCTCTCCGCACAGGTACTCCTAAATAACTAACAACAGGGTATTGGTTCTTCTCTGGTTAACTTTATTTACGATTTTTATTATTGTTGTTGTTATTATTATTATTATTATTATTATTATTACTATTATTACTATTATTATTATTATTATTATATTTTATTGATTTACTATTATTTTTTTTTTTTTGGGGTAGCGGCAAATTGATTTTTTGTATTTCTTGCGTTCTTTGTATCCTTGACCGACCTACTTCAAAATATGTGAATAGAAACCAAACGAATGAATGAATGAATGAATGAATAAATAAATAAATAAATAAACAAACAAACAAATAAAAATTAAGCATATACAATTGTTACTGACCAAATGAATATTCAAATATTTATTCTTCCTTTGCAATCCTACACAAAAAAAAACGAAAAAAAAAACACGTGGGTCTCAATACTCCATCCCACACACAACAATTCTGGCATCAAGAGCCATCCCTTTACCCACTCGTGCAATCATCCAGCTCGGAGCCCACTCCCAGCACCCAATCCATCCCTCAGACGGAAGACTCGCCTCCTCTCCCACCTCCTCGGCACACAGGCATGCCATCCTGAGGGAGGCGCCGCAAGCAGGAGGAGCGTCTAATGTGATTGCATACAAGGATATACACAATGAAGCTCCTGTACAAGCCACGTCATTACCAACGCCAAATACACATAATCGCACGTAATACAACTGTTCTCCGAGACACTCAGGATGTATCCTCCTTGCAGATACGTTTATGTTTAGTCACAAGACAAGGTGTGCCTTATAGCAATACATAGATTTAAAGCTTCCATACATACTGGATTTAAAAATGTATGAATCCTTCAAACATTTTTTTTTTCCTTTTTTTTTCAATCAATTTTACAAGCACCTCTCGGCTCAAAACAAGATATAATATAAAGACTTTTTAATAATAATACGCACATCCGTAAAATACTTTTTGGTACACTCATGCTTTTTTTTATGCTTTTAAAATGTATGACTCCTGAAATTAAGATATCTTTTTAACACACGCTTGCATACATACGTTTACACACTGAAATACTGTGTATTACGTATAAGCTGCCTGGGTTTACCTTAAGTAAAGAACATACCTCTATTATCAGGTAAACATTTTGACTGACATTTTTTTTCACTATGTTAAGGTCCGGACCTGAAAAAAAAAAAAAAAATGCGATACAAAAGCTTTTCTCAAAACTGCAGAATTTTGCCTCATGAAATGTAGAAGTAAATTATGCATATACAAAGTCTATATCACTCAGTAAAGTGTAGTTTTTCTTTCTTTGTAAACTTCGTTGAGAAGTGAAATATTTCTAAAGTTAAATAATATTGCCTTCCCATCGCTCCTATAAACAAAAAACATACTCACAATGGGTCTCCTTTAAGCAAGGAACATACATCTATTAATTATCGGATAAAAATTTCACGATTGAAATTTATTTTCATTTTTTAAGAGAGACACATTGTATGATTTGTGTTCATAGGAACGATGGGAAGACTATGATATTTAACTTTAAAAATATATAATTCCCAAACCAAGTTCATAAGGACCGGACCTTTTGCCTATTTAACTTTTGACAGAGGGAACAAGACTAAAAGGTTATGATTGTTACCATTGCTACTGCTGCTGCTGATACTACTACTACTACTACTACTATCACAATAGACACACTCAACTTTCTCAGTTCCAAGAGCCTTTGGAGTTGAAGACTTGGTAACACTCTCTCTCTCTCTCTCTCTCTCTCTCTCTCTCTCTCTCTCTCTCTCTCTCTCTCTCTCTCTCTCTCTCTCTCTCTCTCTCTCTCTCTCTCTCTCTCTCTCTCATTCTAAGTAATGGGCTTTTCATACGTCCAAATGTTTTTTTTTTGTCTTTTATAATTTTCTCTATTTTAGCTTCCTCTTTATTCCTTTCTTTCTTTCCTTCTTCATTTCTTTCTTTCTTTTCTTTCAGATTTCATGATATTTTTGCACACACAATATAATCTCAGAGGTGGAAACAAAATGTGCTAATCGTATTTTTGTAGTGTGTGTGTGTGTGTGTGTGTGTGTGTGTGTGTGTGTGTGTGTGTGTGTGTGTGTGTGTGTGTGTGTGTGTGTGTGTGTGTGTGTGTGTGTGTGTGTGTGTGTGTGTGTGTGTGTGTGTGTGTGTGTGTGTGTGTGTGTGAATAGTTACCAGCACCAGGCGTATTCACAACACTTTTTCTTACCTGCAAAAAATAAAAAAATAAATTAAATAAACTAGATTAAATGCATAGTATAACACACACACACACACACACACACACACACACACACACACACACACACACACACACACACACACACACACACCTGCCTAATGAAAGCTTTATTACATTCCTTATTCCTTATTACATTTTTACCCAAACTGACGCACTTTTCTTTTCCGTAATTTCTTTTAGTAACTCGTAGTGTTGGGTGTTTTAAAAGGCGAAAAACACGTACACATGCTCCTCCTCCCCCTCCCCACCCTCCCATCTATCCCTCAGGTCTCTGGTGGATGTTTGTCATAAAATTAGTATATAATATTTTTTTATTAAAACATTCCACGCAATAATATCCAAAGAATATTCATTACTCATTTTGTCGAATAAATTTTTGACTGTAGTGCGTGAGTTCCTGATGCCTCGGCAACTTTTAATGAATAGGTGTGTGTGTGTGTGTGTGTGTGTGTGTGTGTGTGTGTGTGTGTGTGTGTGTGTGTGTGTGTGTGTGTGTGTGTGTGTGTGTGTGTGTGTGTGTGTGTGTGTGTACACCAGGCTGCCAGTATGTGTGTTTGTACAGTGCTTGTGTACAGTTACTGTGCTCTTGTAGGCCAAACACTCATCAACGTGCAATTACAAACTGAAGTAAGTAGATTAATGTACTCTCTCCCACAGCCTATGTATGTGCTAACCTGCTAATGTATGTGTACTGTACTCGTGCTCAACCCAATGCGGTAGCTCTGTTCTGCGTATGATTAAACCAGTGGAAAATGTCAACTGATGCTGGTGCAGTAATGACTACCTTTCATTACTCATGTCCGTGCCTCAGATCTTTCAGCTTCATCTCAACCACTTTTAACAGGTTTTAATTTACGTTATTGGGGTTGTCAAGGGTGTTTTCAGGTTACTAGTATTAGCTACTTTGCCAGTCACCCATGAAAACCTGACTAATGATCTGTGTGACCCCTGAAAATACTCCTTAAGAAAACTCGAGGGTTTCAGATTAGGTGCCGTAAAAGACAGGCAATCATAGAACCTTTGACCTTAACTTCCTTTACAGACAGCAACAAAACAGTATTCTTACAAAGAACGATAAAAATATATGTACCTGTATTTGTCTCTCGTAATTATAAGCATGTGCAAGCAGTTAAAAGCACAATTAAGTCAATTTTTGTACGCAGTTTCTGAGGATGTATCGTGGTGGTGGTGGTGGTCGTGGTGGTGGTGATGGTGGGTTGTGTAACCTGCCTCAAGGTAATCACACCTATTAAGGCAGAGGATCCCGGCATCAAAGTCACACACGCTGACCATCACGTATTCGTATAGTGTGGCACGTTAACATTCACACCGCTGCCCACGTGAGACTCTAAACAGCTGCCTTGGAAACAGCCGCCGCATCACGGGCTGCAGGGAGTGAGTTACCATGCGCACTACTGCTGCCAGTATCTGCCGTGGTGGTGTGTTAAAGCAGAAGGAACATAATCACTTGCAGACGCATCCACCAGTCTTCCTAACATCCATCAGTCAATGTAAACTTCCTATTGTCTTTCAATACATGTTTATCTTTTATTCCGGGCACCATTACGAGATTAAATTTAATAGTGTCGTAATGAAGGCGTTAAAAATCATCTGTCTGCTATTTACTATTATATCTCTATTTGATATTTACTAAATTTCCTGACTAATCATACACAGATGATTTTCTGAAGCCTGAAAATTGGGAACTTCCATCTCAGTATCTGTGTGTGTGTGTGTGTGTGGTATGGAGTGGAGTGGAGTGGAGTGGAGTGGAATGGTGTGGGGTGGTGTGGTGTGGGGTGGTGTGGTGTGGGGTGGGGTGGTGTGGTGTGGTAAGAACATACGTGTGTGCGTTTCAGCAATCTGGCTTACCTAAATGCGGAACAGAATTCTTCAGTATTAGTGAATAATTTACAGAACTATATATGTAACAATTTCTATTCACGACGCTCTTGAATGATCATCCGGTGCTTATTATTTTACAGTCATTTGAAATTCTTCATATGTATTCACGATCGTGCAGCAAAGTGAATCGGTAACTGCCACTTTCCAGATTACATAATGCGTCTTCGTTTGTGTCCGTGGAGTTACAGTAAGCTGGCCTTTTTCTGGACACGTTTCATAAAATTCTGACATTAATAATTATTTTGCACGGATGGAAAAGATGCCCTGACAAAGAAGATGAAGTAGAATATGTAATGACGGTACATGAAAAGTCTTGTACACCACATTATATTTCGAGCTACAAAACGTGAGAAGCGAAGGGAACGAAGAGCGTGTGTTTTGATCTGCTGTTGATGGCTACTGAATTATCTTACACGACAAAATGCATGTACACTTTAAAACACAGAATTTACCAGTAAATGTGCAGTGCAAGCAGGCTCCCTTCCCTCGCCCCCACCCTTCTACCTCCTACCCTCCTTTGCCGTGACTTCCTGCTGTAGTGAGGCGGCAGACGAACTCACGAACTCCCTTCATCAGTATTCCCACGTACTGTTCTCAGGCCGCCACTCCAGACGCCCCTGTGCAAGCCGAGTGCCTTGTAAGACTTGTATGCAGGTAGGGACAGCAGAGATGATGGCAGAGTGAATGTCTAGGGCGTGCGACTCATGTTTGCATACGGTGGCGCTTCCAGTAAGGCAGTATATGATGTTCGTAATATATATTTTACATAGAAATGTATAATATGCATAGGGAGAAGTGGGAGGGCAAAGAAGGGGAATAGAAAATAATAAGAAAGAAAGAAAACTTACAAGGAAAAAAAAAGAGGGGAAGACAAAAGAAATAGACAAGTGGCTTTGCGATACGTTAATTAAGGAATATTTATGTATTTATTTCCGCAATCTTCACGTTCCATCTATTTTATTATTCATTCTTATGAGCTCGAAGGTAAAAAGGAGACTTTTATATTTCTATTCAGTGCAGATAGATTGGTAGATAGATATAAATAGATACTTACAGAGAGAAAGATACATTCTAACGTCATCCAAGGCGCGGAATTTCTCCTTTACATAAGCGAACACATTTGAAAGCACTGCATATTCCTAAAGCCACGACAACACGCCAACATACCGCCGCGCCATAAAACCCAAACATGAAGAAAATAAATAGACAAGCCATAACAATTTAGACTTTGGCGAGGACCTTGGCGTTGCCCTGACACGCTTCACTTGCATGTGTTCAAGTTGTGAGGCAGAGGTGAGACTGAGGGCGACAAGATGCTCCAAACTTTCCCGCGGCAAGGAATACATTAATAGCGCTGCTGGTTACTGCACACGCAGGCGGAATGGCGGGGAATGGTAAAGCAGGCGAAGTGAGCAGAAGGAATGAGAAAGCACTTGACTTCTTATAACAAAAAATAATCAAGTGGAAACATAAAAGTACATTATAGGCCAAGTGAACAGAAGACGAGAGGAGAAGAAGGAAAGAAAAGGCTGACAAAGGAAAAATGTGAAAATATCGAATAATTAAACAGATACAGATAAAAATCGAAGTCATACATTTGTTACAGTAGTTTTGATAGAATAAAGAATGCTGACAGGGAGGAAGAGGAGGGAGTGATAAAAGAATATCAATCCACCGAACTCGTATCGAAAAAAATAAACCTGTGTAAATATATCAATACTGAAATAAGAGAACATTAATATTAGAAATAGACTACTGTAATTTTGACGTATTCATGAAAAATGTTGACAGGGAAACCGGTGAGGATAAAATAATACCAAGCCACCGAACTGATGATGATGATGATGATGATGATGATAGTAATAACAATAGTAGTAGTAGTAGTAGTAGTAGTAGTAGTAATAATAATAATAATAATAATAATAATAATAATAATAATAATAATAATAATAATAATAATAATAATAATAGTAATAATAATAATAATAATAATAATAATAATAATAATAATAATAATAATAATAATAATAATAATAATGATAATAATAAGGCCGAAAATTATAAAATAAAAAAAACTTATATACTCATGCTAGAAATATAGAAGTTTTGATGCATTTCTGAATAACGGTGACAAGAAGACGAGACAGGGATAGAGAACGGGATGGAAAAGGAAAGATAAACCCACGAAAAAGGATACGTCCGTGGAAATAGATGAATACAAGTTAAATGTTAGTGTCAGAAACAGAGTAATCTTGCTGCAATTCTGTGAGAGGCTGATGTGGAGGGAGAGAAGCGGCGATGGAAGTGAAATGTTACAGCTTGGGCAACTGTGTGAGTTAAGAAAATTACATGAACGATTTGCAACTTTCCAAAAACCAATTTCCAAAACGCAATTTCGAGACAAACAAGATGCGATGTCTCGAGTTTAGATTTTATAAAGTGAACACCTTGCGTGGGAAGCAGGGCAGAGGGAGGAGAGCCCGGCGTCGTTCAGGAGTTGATGCGAGAAATACAGACAGGGGAGGAGTTGATAGGTGAAGAATTTGAGTTCTGAGGCATTGAAAGTCACCGGGTTTCCGAGGCCCATTCGAAAATAATGAAGTCGTCACAAGTTGGATGCTCTGTGCTAACTTTCCAAATGTTCTCAAGTTTGTGTTGAGGAAGAAGTGTCAAAAAGTAGAAGAAAAAGTGTACAAGTTTAGGCAGTGGGGGGTGAAAGTAGATGTAGAAGGAAGTAGGTCAGTGAGAACGTCCGTGACATTCCCGATAAAATACTGTGAAGCTAGTAACGGAGAGGAATCCTGCGTGGGTGCTTCTAATATTACACATTCTGAGGAAGAGAAGAAAAAGAAAGTTGGGGTACCTGGAGGAAAAAAAAAAGACAAATAACAGACCCTAGAATCCTGGAAAGTGGGAGGAGTGAGTGGTGGAGAGGGATAATGAGTGAGCACTTCTAACATTACGAATTCCGAGCAAGACTAAGAGAAGAAACCTCGACATACCTTGAGAGAACAAAACATAAAACGGAAAGAATTTGTATCCTTGACGAAACAGTGGGGAGGAAATCTGCGTGGGAGCTTCTGAAATACCACGTCTTAAATTGGAATAGAAAGAAAAGTTGAGGTGGTGATATAAAAAGAAAAGGTCGAGGGACAGAATCTACAAAAATTATTAGAGAAAGACTGAGCGGCAGAACAGTCTTATGAAGCGCTTGCATAATATATTTTGAATTAGAGAACAGAGTAGGAAACTTTGAGGTAGCTGAGCAAAACAGAATAAGATAAAAAGAAGAAAAAAAAAATCCTGACGAAATAATGAGAAAACTGACTTATGGAGAGGAAACTTGCTTTGGAGCTCCTAACCTAACACAGTCTGAGTTGGAATAACAAAAGGAAGGTTGAGGTATCTGGAGAAAATGTAGCAGTAATACCAAAAGAAAGGAGTGAGGGACTGAACCTACAAGACTGATGAAATAGAAAAATAAATAAATAAAAAATTGAGAGCAGAATGGTCTTGGGAAGCGATGACAACACATAAGAATAGAAAAAAATATTGAGTTATCCGAAGAAAACTGAGTAAGATAAAAAAAAAATACAAATCACAGAAATGAAATTCTGAAAAGAGAGAAAGATAACCTGCGTAAGAAGTAACAGAAAACTTTTCGAGCTTGAATAAGAAAGAAATGTCGAAACAAGTTGAGAAAACGGAGTAGCAAGTTAAAGAAACGGGAAGCAGACAATCACACAACACATTGAAACAGAGCGGAAAAATAACGTTGAAATAGCTAGACAAAAAAAAAAAAAAAAAAGGACCCCTCAAAAAAAAAGATGCAATATACAAGCGGGCACTGATGAACTAGAAGAAGAAATGAATGGTGCAATAGAATCCTGGAAAGCGCTCCTAACCTAACACATTTAGGACTGAAAGACGATGTCGAGATAACGTTAGCATATAAGATCAATAGACACGGAATCTACAAGTGAACAGTGAACAAGAAGAGAAGTGAGCGAGGGAATAAATTCATGCGGAGCGTTCCCAGCATAACACATTTAGGGCAAGAGAGGAATGTTGAGATAATAGGAGGGAACGGTGGCTTACAAGATCAAAAGATAACCATGATAAACTAGAGGGAAGAGTGAGTAGTAGAGAATAATCTTGTGCATCGCTCAGAGCAGAACACATAGCGGAGAACATGATTTTAGAGATAACGGGAGACGTAATATTCAGTGGGAAGGAATCAACGCATCCAGCATTACACGTTTACACCAAGATGCGGAAAATTGTGGAAATCAACGATGGGGTAAGATCAAAGGCTGTAGAAGCTCCGAACAGAATACACACGGACGTCACCCAGGATTTTAGTATTCCTGAGTGAAAAGGTTAAGGTGACATGGAAAGAACACACATATTGCCGTTGTGTTAAGCCATCATAATTATAATGAGTCATGTAGCATCGCATACAAAAAGGTAAGAATTTCAGTTATACAAAATGAATAAAAAAAAAAAAAGAACAAAAATGAAGACGACGACGATGACAAAGTGGCATAAAATCTACAAACATAACCCCCCCAAAAAAAAAAAAAATTATAATCATATACTCGTACACTCTGTCAGACACCTTTAGAAACACATTAATCAACATGCCCCCTGGAACCACGTCTGCGCCAACGACCTTTACGTTACGGGGGGACAAGATAACCCAAGGGAGCAAATGAAGGGTTTGCGATGATGAAGCTTTGAGTGAGCCTCCACAAGACGCAGCGCGAGCCTTCCTCCTATTGACACGACCGGCGGGCGCGTGCTGAAGCATAGCAACGGGGGATGTGGAGCATGTAGAGAATGTGCTGGTAATGAACGCCTCCACGCTCCAAGCTGCACCACCATCACGGCTGGGATAGCTGGAGGAGGCGCGTGGTGTTAGTGAGATGGGTACTGGAGCGTGGGAGGGTGTCACTAGCCCAGCCTTCTACTAATCGTTCCCTCCAACCAGACACACGTACCAAACAATAGTAGTAGCTTACGGAAAAGTTAATATAGATTCCTGGGAAATGGAGGAGAAAGTAATGTAGGTTGGTTGGAATGAAATATCTATTAAAAATTATTAATACAGCATAAATTTGATCTACCATGCAACCACCCACACACTGATACATCTACACACACACACGCACACACACACACTCACCACCACTACAAACAAGGTACAGAGACGCGCCACAGCAAAGTATCTATCTCTTAACTCCTTACACTCGAATCACAGACAACTGCTCCTCCACTATTCCAAATGTTACTACTATTCCTCCATTTAAAACAACAGGACAACGAATACCCGGCATATGACTGAAAATTATTGTGTGCCAAAATAAAAAAAAGAAAAAGAAAAAGAAAAATGATGCACTGAAGATAACTAACCCAGTGATTCAAGGCAAAGGAAAAGACAGGATCTAAATTATACCCTTTTAATCTGAACGAACTATCGTAACCTAAGCACAATCAGCAAGTCGATCACCACAGGTAAATATCAAGAGTATACGAAAATACGCCTTGAATTACGTTGAAAGGTAAATTAAAGTA
>NC_087162.1:23432947-23442947 GCF_035594125.1 Scylla paramamosain | reverse complement strand
CTCTCTCTCTCTCTCTCTCTCTCTCTCTCTCTCAACCCAAACACTCACACTGTTGTAAGGAAGCGGAATAGACCAAATAAAGAGTGAAAAGAACGGTGCGAAAGGAGGAGGAGGAGGAGGAGGAGGAGGAGGAGGAGGAGGAGGAGGAGGGGGGAACAGCAATGAAAATATAAAACCCTTCTCTCTCTCTCTCTCTCTCTCTCTCTCTCTCTCTCTCTCTCTCTCTCTCTCTCTCTCTCTCTCTCTCTCTCTCTCTCTCTCTCTCTCTCAGTTGGACTGATACATAGCTACACCTTAATAAAATTCTATGGGTGTCAATGTGTTAAGTAGAGGAAAAGGTAATACAGAAGTTGTATAGCTTCATGTACACTGACGGGGGGTGGAAGTTGCCTTGTGAGTGGGTATTGGTGGTGGTGGTGGTGGTGGTGGTGGTGGTGGTGGTGGTGGTGGTGGTGGTGGTGGTGGTGGTCGTAAAAGTGATGGCGAAGGTTGAAATAAAAGCAACAATAACAACAAACACAAACAACAGCAATGATGAAAAAATAAAAAATTCCCCGCCTTAATAATTCCTTTATACCTTTCATATTCTTCATATTGTTCCCTATTTCTCATCATTTTCAAACCCAATCAGGAGGCTCAAACCGGCGAGGATATCTGCAGGAAGAGTGAGGCATCATCGTGTCCCCAAGAGGTTAGGGAAAGATAATGTGGAATCCGATATCAAACAGAATTTGCAAGGAATGCGATCCTTCCAGAGAGAGAGAGAGAGAGAGAGAGAGAGAGAGAGAGAGAGAGAGAGAGAGAGAGAGAGAGAGAGAGAGAGAGAGAGAGAGAGAGAGAGAGAGAGAGAGAGAGAGAGAGAGAGAGAATGATGACTATAAATATACAATTATCACCGTGGTGTGTGTGTGTGTGTGTGTGTGTGTGTGTGTGTGTGTGTGTGTGTGTGTGTGTGTGTGTGTGTGTGTGTGTGTGTGTGTGTGTGTGTGTTACTCTAAGTCCTCATCACTAATTACACAATAATAGTTTACTTAATTCCAATGTGGAAGATAAAGGAATGTGTTTTCCATAACAATTTTCTATCAACACGGAAATATAACCAATCTATCTTGTTTAGAATATTCATTGTACATGAGAGTTAACAAATTATCAATATCTAACTATCTGCCTGTTATCTATCAGTCAATCTATCAATTTATATTTTTCCGTCAACCACTCATTGTACCGCGAGTAAGCTTGAGCAGCAGTCAGCCAGTGAAACGTGACAAGCTTGCACCGTAGATTATGCATGATAATTTTTGCCGATTTGTGTGCATGATACATGACTGCAGTGCTGTAAATCGTCTGGATTCTGTTTGCCTGGACCGCTCAGTAGTGTGTGCGTGTCATGGGGGAGGGGGGGAAATAGATGTCTATATCATGTGGACAATCTTTTAAAAGGAGGAACTGATTTTTATTTGAGTAGTTTTTTTTTTTTTGTGTGCGTGTTAGAGATGAACTGGATGTGAAAATATATGAATAAAATTAATAAATACATAAATGACAGTACAGCATATCTCTTAACAGACTTATTTACCTTAATGTTTTCGTAATTTTATATTTCAATCAGGATGTAATGCATAGTTTGTATCTTTCTCATAGGGTATAGTGTATATAACATAGCGTATGATGTTTAATGAATCCTCGAGTATTATGTATGGTGTTTCTTGTTAAATTAAATACTGTGAAAATACATATACCTTTTTAGTTCCTACCTGATTTCCACATTACAGAGGGACAAGAGAAGAGCAACAAAACCTTCCAATACAGTACATACATTGATCTAAGCTGTAGAGACAAGAGCAAAGATCTTAAAGGAAAAGGAAATTTCACAGTCAGACGAACTTAACGCAGTATCACATAAAAGCCTCACTGTGCAAAGGAAACAAAAACATCGATAACAATTTTATGCTCCTTAGAAAGCTTCGAATAATCTTTCAAAAACTGAGAAAACAAAAATAATTGATAAAAAAAAGTTAACTTCAAGGTAAAAAAAAAATAATAATAATAATACAAGCAGCAAAACAAACTATGAAAACAGATGGTTCTACATGTTTTTTGATGTAGGAGGGACACCGGCCAAGGAAAAAAAAATAAATAAATAAAAACGCCCAAGACGCCGGTCCCCAAACAGGGTCTAAAGCGGTAGTCAAAAATTGAAGAATAAGACTCTTGAAACCTCCATCTTGAAGGAATTCAAGTTATAGGAAGGTGGAAATACAGAAGCAGGCAGGGAGTTCCAGAGTTTACCAGAGAAAGGGATGAATGACTAAGAATATCTACAAACAGAACATGCGTTAATACTGAGAAAATTACCGTCCACCCCCCTAAAAAAAAAAAAAAAATGCTAGGCCTCATGGATGAAAAAGTCAGAGGAAAGACGAACACCAAAAAAACATGCAGCTGAATACACAAAACAAATCACACTAAAAAGAAACGAAAACAAATCAGAATCGCACTTATGTAGCAGCACAGGAAAGAACTCAAATAACAGTAAAAAAATAAATAAATAAATAAATAAATAAGAAACACAATTTACGTACACCTAGTCCGCCAACACAACACGGAAACACAGATACAGCTTGAAAAGAAAAAAAAATCATACTAGTGTTAATTCTGCAAAAGCAACACAGATTCGCATACAACAACATGTACCAGCCACACACGCACGCACACACACACACGCAAAAAAAAAAAAAGTGAGGAAAATGAAAATTAAGAAAGGCAATCAACACACACACTTTACCAACACAACAAAACTCTCTCGGAAAAAAAAATAAATAAATAAATAAGCACAATAAAATAAAATAAAAAAATGAATAATAATAATAACGAATAAAAGGTATACATAATCTTACAGCGTCGTATCTCAAAATTACTGGAACGGAGAATAGAACACCACTTGGACAGGACATAGAGGAGAGGACAGAATTCCATAGCACGGCCATAAATTTGGATTCTAACGGGGCTTCCATCATTTCAAGATATAAAAGACGAGAGAGAGTGAGAGAGAGAGAAAAAAAAAGAGATCCAGAAATAGAAATAAAAGAATTGAGGCCTAACTGGAATAAAGGCAAGAGAGGGGGAAAAGGAAAGGGGGATTAAAGATACCGAGAAATAGGAGAAAGAAGAGGAGAAAAAAAGATGAGGTGAAGGAAAACCGAATCGAAAAAGGAAAAAAAAAAACATGAGAGGATGAACGGTTAGAAGCAAATGTTGATGACGCAATGAGAGAAATTCAAAAGAAAAGAAGAATAAGAGTAAAGACGAATAGAAAAACAAGAGGTGAGGAGAAAGGAAAAAGGAAAAGGAAGGTGGGAGTGGAAAGAGGATGGTAGAGAGAATGCAGTGGGAAATTTAAAGAGAAGTAAAACGAAGAGAAGGAGAAAATGGTGATGAAAATGGAAGAGGGAAAGGAAAAATGAGCGGAGTGATCGTGAGTGGGAGGCAGACACTGGAAATGAAGCTTAGTCAGAAATTAACAAAGAAAAGAGGAAGAGAAAGGCGAGGAAAAAAAAAACGATGACATGAAAAAAAAACAAATAAGGGAAGTAGAAAAGTAGAGAGAAGGGTGAGAGGAGGAATGATGGTGGAAATGACGCACAGTGAGTGAAAAAATCGATAAAGAATGGAAGTAAAAAGGAAGAAAAGATTTCAATAAAAACGGCGACGGAAAAAATAAAAAAAAATAAAGAAGTAGAAACGAAATACGAGTTAGAAGAAACAGAAGTGAGTGAGAGAAGATGTGGGAGGGATTAAATGTGGAGCAGGGACAGAAACAAAGAGCAATGGAAAAAGAAAAACTATTGGCAAGTCAGGAAAAGTCAAGGGAAAGAAAGAAATGAAGAAAAATAAAGAAAAAAAGAAAACATCCCCCTAACTGAAAAAGAGGAAAGGTGAAAGGAAAACTTTAAAAAATCAAAGGAAAAGTTATATGCAAAAGAAAAAGAAAACGAAAAAAAAACATCTATCCCAAGAAATATATTGACGAGAACAAAAAAGGAAAGGTGAAGGGTACCAGATGGAAAAACCTGTTATGCTTCTTTTTCTTAATCATCCTCCCTCGTTCCTTCCGTCCCTTCTTTTTTCTCCTCTCCCTCCAAGAACGACAGTCTTTTCCCCCTCTCTTTCCTCAACCATGTGTCAATCCTTATACTATCTGACTTACCTCCGTTTTCATTGCCATCATTTCACTGAGGCAGCCTGGTATACTTCACTTTCACTCCCTCCCTCCTTAACATTAAACTCGCTTCCTCATTACGTCACATCCTCCTCTCTCCCCCTTCCTCCTCCTCCTCCTTCTCCATAAGGTTTATCTCAGGTTATGGAGCGTATCTTCTACTTCACGTCCACGGAAAATGTCATAGGGAGGGAAATATGAGACTAAACTAATTTTCCGCCGTGACGTATCTGCTGAGATCTGATCTGAGGGAGGGTACTGCGACTCTGCCGATCTCGTTTTCTTTGGCTGACGAAGACGAATAGGTAAGGCGGTACCCGTTTTCTTTATCTGCGGGAGTGACCGAAGTGCGGGGGCGCGGGACGGGGGCGGGAATGTCAATGCGGCGTTTACTGTTCGGTGATAAAGGCGGATACTGGCTGCCTGCGGGGTCCATTTTTAAGTAGGCAATGTGTACGATTTTCCTGCGGATCTGGTTGGGTTTTGAGGAGGAACTGGTTAGATTTCTCTCTCTCTCTCTCTCTCTCTCTCTCTCTCTCTCTCTCTCTCTCTCTCTCTCTCTCTCTCTCTCTCTCTCTCTCTCTCTCTCTCTCTCTCTCTCTCTCTCTCTCTCTCTCTCTCTCTCTCTCTCTCTCTCTCTCTGTCCAGTCCATCGTATGAAGTATCCAGTGACAAAGGACGGATGAGAACATTACATCATTTTCACATCGTACGTAATTATATTAAAATAAAATAATTAAAGTCCATAATATCAAGTAGTAATTGTAGACGGAAAAACTCCAACATAGTTTTCACATAGTAGGTAACAGTGCAGTGAAAAGAAGAATTCTTTTCATCATGCCAGTTATCCGGATAATAAGGTATTACACCGTCAGATGGTAAAAAAAAAAAAATGTGCTTCTATTTTAAGTCTTATCTTTTACTAGCATGTCGTCCTTTTTAACATTCACAACGGTGCTAAATATAAATAAATAAAAGCTTAAATGGATACGGTAAAAAATATAAAGCAACTTTGTATTTTCTACGAAACAGAATGGTTTAAGAGACCGTAGTGAAGTGAAAAAAAAAAAAGTATTTAAAACTTGATGATACAAAAAAACCGTCTAGCAGCAATAGAAGTAAAAGCTCCAACATAATTCATAAATTTTCCAAGTGACAAGAGAGCGCTGCACCATTTTCATACCGAAATAAATGTTACGAAAAAAAAAAAAATCATGTTTCTATTTCTGTTAAACGAATGCTTGGGACTTGTCGGTCTGAGGGGAACAAGAATCTTCGGGGCTCTCTTCTTTATAAATCCAGCTTGTACAGAGATTCTAACTTGTTCTCTGCGTTCTCGTATCTGTGATGGCTCTGCTCACCATCCACTCCAGCTCATCACTTGTCAGAGAAGTGAGTACCTGGATGTACAGGCAACACTTCCGGCTATGCTGACGTGTCTTGTCTCTTTACGAATCCAAATATCCTGCGTTCTGAGGGGCACACCCAACTTGCAGACACAACTTGTTTCGACTGCTACATCCAGCTACACTACATTTTATTGCTACACTTCACTTTCTCCGTTCATCACACAATAATAGGCGTTAATAGGTATACGAGTAAGAACATCTCTGTGCCTAAAATACCTAGCGTCATGATTTCACACGAGGCGAGACGGGAGCTAATGCGAGTCACTGAACAATTCAGGGTCAAAGTCTATGACGAATATTTCAAGCAGTATGTACATTAAAAAAAAAAAAAAAATTGTTCATATTTTTGAAGCGCATTAAATATATTAGGAAGTACAAGTCAAATCTGCTGGGAGGAATGTAAAATAAAATATCGAGTCTATGTAATAAAAGAAAAAAATCCTACATTGTCATACACGTCAAACTGTCTGCAGCATATTTTTCCTCCAGGTGCATCAAAAAAAAAAAACGTTGGTGGCCGTCCATCTCTTGGCAACTGAATGTCCCTCAAACACTTGCTTGTTCTTAACACAGGATTTCCTTGTCAGCAGGATGAATGCTTCCGAAGGCCAAAGCAAGTGTCTCAGTGTTGTCAGGTCAAGTAATATATGTATATAATTAAGATGTATATGATATTTTGTACCAAATCAGTCACAAACTTCCTCTCCGATGCGCCGCGCGTACGCACACACGCACACGGGTACGTGCACACACACGCACGCGCTCGCACACACATACACGAGAGAGAGAGAGAGAGAGAGAGAGAGAGAGAGAGAGAGAGAGAGAGAGAGAGAGAGAGAGAGAGAGAGAGAGAGAGAGAGAGAGAGAGAGAGAGAGAGAGAGAGAGAGAGAAAGGCGGAAGTGTGTGAAATGATGTTCAGATTCTGTCCATTTTCAGATGTTATTGTTATTCTTATTAGTATGAAAAGAATGAGTGAAATCACAAATATTCGAATATGAATCATTATCATAAAGTGCATTATTCTTTTCATATGCAGAATTCATCGAACTCGCACATCCAGAACCTCTCCTCGTCTCCCTACCCTCTCTTCTTTAATCTTTCCTCCCACCGCTCTTCCTCCCCGTCGAAAGCTTCCATCCTGCTAAGTAAATAAGTCCCGAGTGAAGAACAACGGAGTGCTTCAAGGGCATTCGGCTGACAAGAAACGGCCACGAACATTTTAGGAAGACTGTACAACCCAAACCATTTATTTCCCGGAAAGAAATTGTACTCTTCGTTTGCAACATTAAACAGAGGCACATGTCGAAATGCTAGTACATGGCAAACAAACATCTGCACAAAAAATTACTTTGCCCCTATGCCAGAGAAATACGAGTATATATTCTCTCTTAAAACTACTAACTCGACTACACCTGCAGCTTCTCTTATAACATGTATACGTTTCTCTGTGTATGTACTTGTAAAGAGGAAAAGAAAATGTCCCTCTCTCTCTTCATTTGTCTCGCAACGTCCATTCTTGCCTCTCACTCTCTACCTACATTCTTCTCTTACTGCTTTCCTCTCGCTCCTTGCTTTTCTCCCTGAATTCTTCCCCACATTCTACCTCTTTTCCTCCCTCCCCCTCACTTAGCTCCTCTCTTTCAGTTTCCCTGCCTCCCATCTCTAACCCATTGTCTTTTCATGTCCCTTTTCCATCCTCCCTCTATTCTCGTTTTTCTACCCTCACTCCCACACTTCCTTCAATCCTAGTCCCCCTCTTCTTCCCTCCCTCCCTTGACCAATTACCGCAAGCCAATCCATCAACGACCGAGGACTTGTTTGTGGCCTACTGGTGACATTGTCGCTATTTTTTAACCCCTCACAGCCCCTCAGCCCCACGTGGGAGGCGCTGAGGGAGGGACAGAGGTCGGTATTAGAATGGGAGTCCAGTGGAAGTGTATAAGGCTGGAGTAGAGAGGGGAGGCATGGGGATGGAAACGCGATGAAAGGGAAACTGTGTGGGAAAAAATCTCTGTCGGATGGAAGTCATTCATACCATATCCAACTTGTAGCAACATTTTTCCGGCATGGTTCAGTGTCTGGCTAACGTGCTGCAGGGGTCATTCTTGGTGGTGGTGGTGGTGGTGGTGGTGGTGGTGGTGAGGATGCACCTTACTTGCTTTACCTCACAGATTGTGCGGTGCAGAAAGAAACTTAAAAAAAAGATGGTTGTATTTAGTTATTCATTAATTGTCGATGTAGTTAAATGGTTCAAAATACAGAGAGGTGGTGATTAGAGACCAAAAGTTGTACATTGCCACACCTTCTGGGAACATGAATACTTTAACCTTTACTTTTTTCCCTCTCTTCGTCTAAATGCCTTTTGTTTCATATATTTTTTCTTTCATCTTAATATTCACCGTCGTCGTCTTCATCACCACTCACGTTTTATCATCGTTTATCTTTATAGTTTATCTAAAGAGATTGCAAATATTGATATAAACAAGACATAACGTTCACACTCAGTCCAAACGAGATCAATTTAAATTTTTCATTTTCCATCACTTATTCCTTTTGTCACACGAAACACATCACCTTCATTAATCTAACAACTCTTTCGTAGAATGCCACGACACTTCAAAACATTCAGAAAATATTGCAACTGCATCCCAGCACAATCTCCCCTGTCAAATAATTCCAATTTCTGCATAAGCCAAGGGAGGCCGAGAAAAAAAAAATTGCAGAACTCTTGCACTGAAATATAACAGAAAAACAGAACCCAGTCATTATCTACCATTACCTGAGGCAACCGGGGGAGAAAAAGTAAAAGAAAAAATAATAATAAAACAATATAAATATTCGTAGACACCGGCCACTTAACCTGCACGGTGTACAAGGAAATTGCCAAAGAAACGAACAAACTTTCACAGGGGCCACAAGAATCAGGTATCAGTAGATATCTTTCTTCTCACCAATCCTAGAACCAACCACTCAACTAACTATCCATCTCATCTCATCTCATCTCACCTCTCTCTCTCTCTCTCTCTCTCTCTCTCTCTCTCTCTCTCTCTCTCTCTCTCTCTCTCTCTCTCTCTCTCTCTCTCTCTCTCTCTCTCTCTCTCTCTCTCTCTCTGTCACGAATGACAAGAAAATAATGCAAAATATAATAGAGAGAAGAGACCAGGATACAAAAAAATATGAGGAAAAGATGAGGAGGAAGAGACAGACACATACAGACAATTCAGTAAACATATACACAAACAAACACGGTAAAGAGAGACAACAATCACATAATCTTAGTTCTTGCTTCACCGCAGTGCAATCCTATGAACAATCCCTAATGGCAAGAACACCCTTTCCAATACAGCCTCCAGCAGTATTCACTCCTCATCCCCAGCAACCTGAGTAAGGCCCTCTGAGGAATCCCGCCCTTGTCCCACTAATACCAACCCTAGACAACGAATTCCCAAGGAGGGTACGAGTTATTTCAAGTCTCCTAACAGTGGCAGTCTCCCCCCTCTAAGGATTACTCTCCTCGCCTACCAATTTATTTTTCCATATATAAAGGACAAAAATTCACAGGTTGATTTTTTTATTCTAACCTTTTTTTCTCTCTCTTTTTGTATGAAATTAGCCAATCATCTTTACCAGTCAGTTTTCTTACCGATATTTTTGTTCCTATTTCTCTCTTGCCTTGCCACATCCCTCCGCCACAACACCTTCAAACACGCCCAATCAGGGAAAAACAGTAGCGTCAGCCTAATCAAACAAACAGGAGGGCCCTTAGAGAGAGAGAGAGAGAGAGAGAGAGAGAGAGAGAGAGAGAGAGAGAGAGAGAGAGAGAGAGAGAGAGAGAGAGAGAGAGAGAGAGAGAGAGAGAGAGAGAGAGAGAGAGAGTTCCCAGAGTCCTCATTAACATGGAACTAATTATCGGACGAGGTACGGTGAAAATAAGGAAAGAAGTCTCCGAACATACCACTCCCTCCCAATACGGACCGAGTTTACGTCTCTCTCTCTCTCTCTCTCTCTCTCTCTCTCTCTCTCTCTCTCTCTCTCTCTCTCTCTCTCTCTCTCTCTCTTTAACAACAACAACAACAACAAAAACTACTACTACTACTTCTACTACTACTACTACTACTACTACTACTACTACTACTACTAGTCTTATTTCTTTCATCACTTCATCTTATCATTTATCTTCTTTATTTACATTGTCTCCATTATTCCTTTCTCTCTTCCTTCTTTTTTTATCTGTCGTTTAATTACGCCCACTTATTTTCTTGTTTTCTTAAGTTTGTCATCGATTCATCTCTCTCATACGTACCATAACTCTCTCTCTCTCTCTCTCTCTCTCTCTCTCTCTCTCTCTCTCTCTCTCTCTCTCTCTCTCTC